>NW_024097429.1:600000-1136910 GCF_016545835.1 Crotalus tigris
GAAATAGAAAATGTGGGTTCTCAACACATTTACTCTAGCTGAGATCCTTTTACATTTAATTTCATCAAGCTTTTAATTACACTTATTTCAGATGTTTTGATTGTATTGTGGTTTATAGTTTGCCTTTTGGTTTATTTCTGTAAATTGGTTTGAAAGCTTGAATATACAGGTGGAAGATAAATGTGAATAATGATATAAATGTATGTAATGGGGATGATGATATGACAGCGGAAGAGGAGACTTAAAAATATATTTCTTCCTTTACTTTGTTCTAGCAGACTCCCAGCTCTTGAAAGATTCAAAGAAATAATTTGGTCTCTCCAAATTCTACCTTATTTCCCTACAGGCAGTTATTGCTAGAAATTATATACTTCAGCATTCTGTAAAGCTGTGTTCACATAATACACTAATCCAAAAAGCTTGATTAATGAACACAAGCACTGAGCCGTCTTATACTTCCCTTTATTGCTGCTGTTTAACCAAGGTTTGCAAAGTCATTCTGAAACCTGACTTGGTCTATGTTATCCTGGCCTAACCATTTGGGAGCTGAACGAATCAGACCTTTTAAACTTCATTATTGTTTGCCTGCAACTTGTATTAAAATGCAGATAGGTTGGTGAGATATAAACCCTAATTAACCAGGCTTTCTATGGCTCCATTTCACTTCCAAAATCAACAAGAATAATCGAATTTTGCCTGCACAAGAAGGAAATGTCTCTTTTTCATCCTGTTCTTCAGCTAACTCAGAACACAGGTAGTCCTTGACTTACAACCACAATTGAGCCCAAAATTTATGTTGCTGAGACAGTTAAGTGAATTTTGCTTCATTTTACAACTTTTCTTGCCACAGTTGTTAAGTGAAATAATGCAGTTATCTTAGTAACATGGTTGTTAAGTGAATCTGGCTTCCCCATTGACTTTGCTTGTCAGAAGGTCCCAAAAGCTAATCATATAGACCCAGGGACACTGGGCCAGTTGCCAAGCATCTGAATTTCTTCACCTGACCATGGGGATGATGCAATGATCATAAGTGTGAAAAATGATCATAAGTTACTTTTTTTCAGTGCCGTTGTTTCTTTGAATGGTCACTAAATGAAGTGTTGTAAGTCGAAAACTACCTGTACAAGAAAGAAGTAAATTTTTGATGTTATTCATATGTAAGACAGAACATGCTTTTTGGAAAGTCAGCTGGTTTAAAATGAATCTAACACACACAATTAAAATTAGACTTGTTTATTTAAATATGCTTCGTTTGAAGCCTTTATTTTTGATTTTAACCATACAGCCAAGGCTTTTGTTTTATTTTTTCCCTTTTTTTCTCAGTAGTTTACACTTCCTGTAGACATTAAGACAGAATCTCAATTGCATGGAACATATATTCTTCACACATCTAAAAAAAGGAAAACTATGTTGTCTAACGCACACATTGAAGATACCATAACTGCCTACATCTAGAAGTGACTGCGTACTGTCACTTTTAGGTTACACTAACAGCAAATGTTAACGTATTTACATTTCATCTAACCATGTTTCAAATTGTCTCTTAGAGACAAGATGTAAAATACGTACAAAAGAAACCTACAAATATCAAGAATTTTTGAGGTTTCAAAAGCCCCTCCTTTTATACTTCATTATGACCAAAACATTGGATTTGGGTAGACTGAAATTACTATTTTAAATTAGGGTTTTAGTGAACACTTGGGAGATTTCCACTAAACTTTAAAATAAAATTCTGAATTCCTAGTATATATGTTGGTGCAAATGTAACATAATACAACATACGTGCACCAAGCATGGGCTTCCTAGGTGATATCTTGCATAGAACATTGGTGCATATTCTATGCATTGCAGAACCCTTTGCTGTGTACACACATTTTAAAAAATTGATCCTTGAAAGTGATCTAAACAGAAGGCATCTTGAAGTTTTTTCCAAATTTACCTCCATGATTAAAAGGCCAAAAATTTCTTAGGTGCGCATTCAATAGCCTTGCTGCCTTTCATACAGTTCAGAAATGGCTAAAAAAAATGGTTTCCAATAAAGACCGCTGTTTTGAGCAAACAGACACACTGCAATTCTGAAAACATGTCATGATGCTTTGTATTCAGAAATAGATATAGGCAATCACAAACACCGGTACACTTTCTCCTGCTAGACATTGTAGGGTGCTCTTTACTACTTCAAGTTACTTTTTACCTTTCGGAGGGAAAGAGGCGTATCTTCAAATACAGATGTGAGCTACAAACCATGTATCACTAAATAAGCTCGTTGGCAGCCCAGCCTCTCATTTATTTATCCATTTTAAATTTAAAACAAATTCAGATGGATTGAAAGCCTGGAGAGGCACCTAATATCTCCAGGCACATTGGTATTGGTGGGGACAGGTAGTCCTCGACTTACAACAATTCATTTAGTGACCACAGTTACAGCAACAACAACAAAAAAGTGACTTATGGTCAGTCCTTGCACACAGCATTTCCATAATTTTATTATCAAAATTTGGGCATTTGGCAACCGGCATGTATTTATAAAGGTTGCAACATCCTGGGATCACACGATCGCCCTTTCCAGCTGTCTTCTGATGAGCAAAATTAATCAGGGAAGCAGGATTTGCTTAACGTCTACTTGATTCATTTAACAACTTCTGTGATTTGTTTTACAACCACAGCAAAAAAAGTTTGTAAAATTGGGTGCAACTCACTTAACAGACATCTTGCTTAGAACAGACAGTTTAGTCTCAATTCTGATTGTAAGCCAAGGGCTACCTCTACTAGGTTTCCTTCTCTTCCTCCAGATATTAAAGGGCTGAGCTTCTGCCTTCCAAATGCTTCTTAACCCCAATTCCTAGCTATGTAGCAATATGACCAATGGTGAGGAATGAATTGCAACACAGAGTACTCGTATAGTTGGCAAGCCTTGCTTTCTCAATCTCCACAGTGATGCAGCATCTGTTAGTGGCTTTCATCATCTGGCTGAGGTTTACAAGAACTGGGAGTCCAATATCAGCTGAACAGCCAAAGGTGTTCATTCCCCAGAATGGTTGTTCACATCTGGCCTTAGAAAGGGTGAGAAGCATTGGCTCAACTTTGCTAAACTATGGGCAATTATTTCTCTTAGATTTTATTGCAAAAGGAATAGACTATGTGGATAGAATAGGAAAACATTTCCTAGTCCTGGGAACTTCTAGATGTGCTTCTAGATTTCGATTCCCCAATTTCCCAGCAATGGCTGTGTTTTCTGGGAAATGCTGAGATCTGAAGTCCAGACAGCTAGAAGTTGCCAAGGTTGAAAAAACAGTATCACCTGCCCTACTCACTTTCCTCTGGATTACCAGAATTTTTCCAATATCTGAGTGCCCCAGTAGAATTAATTTGGACTGTGGCTATAATTGCAGAGGCAACAATTAAAGTGATAACAGTATTGGGGTTTTTAAAAAATGGCAGAGCAAAAAATTTAGTTTAAAGCTGAACTATTAATTGTACTGATTGTGGAGAAAAGCCAGAATTCCCCTTGGAAATCAGCATAAAACTTTTGCTTTGTATTTAAGATTTAATTTATTCCTATGGAAATAACTGGATAATATGGAGTACCAGTGCTACATGGAAACCTGGGAGGAGCTAAAGTTGCTTTTGAACAATTATGGTCAATAGTCTTTCTAACAAGTTATAGCAGACAGATTTATTGGTAGCTGGGAAAATTAAATGGTCACAAGGATGCAAAAAAAAACCAAAAAACCTGATCTGAGAAACCTATCTCTTCTTAAACTGGACACTTTTTACTGAAATGTTGGGCTAATGAACATGAGCCTAGCCAGGTCTAGCAAGCTTAAAGTATCAGTGCTTTATGCATACTAAACCAACCACATTAAAGCAGTCAACTGCAGAAAATCAATCAATTACATAATTTTGGTTTAAATCTTTTACATTTGCATAAAACTAATCCCAAATATTTTTATATGATGCATACATATCCTATCTGAAAAATGTGGAACACTGTTATTTTTTCCCCACCCATTTACTGAACAAATCAATTCCTTTGGGGCAGAAGGTTCTATGGTGACGAATTGGTAAGTACAAAAGTGAAATACATATACAGCGGCATGAAAATGTTTAGGCACTTCTGGTCAGATTTTATGTTTTCACTGAGGCTGAAAAAAACTTAAGAGGTTCAATAAGGTAAAGATCCAAACCAGGTCTCCAATTCAACATGACACTTTTTTTTAAAGAAACAGGTTTTGGAATGGCTTTCACCATTCTGAGGCTTGAACATTATTGAACATTTCTGGGGAGATCTGATACAAATAGTGCATATAAGAAAATCTAAGACATCTTCTGTTCTAGGAGGCTTCTGCAAAGAAGAATGGAAAAGAGATCCATAAGCAAGAACAGAAAGATGTCTATTGTCTTAACAACAGAAAATGTTTGGAAGCTGCTATTTCTGCTAGAAAAAATACTACAAAGTATAGAAAGGGAGATCCCAAAACAATGAATATGTCCCTGCCATATTCATTGTTTTGTTACTGAATCTATACAAATTGTGTATAAATAGTAGTATCTGTTCAAATTTGAAAAAAAGATGGTGTGCTTAACTTTGTATCATGGAAAGCTTTTTGTCAGCCTCAGTGTAATTAAGGATTCACTGAAATATACAATTTAACCAGAGGTGCCTCAACTTTTGCATGCAATTTTATAGTCTTTTTTCCTATTTCTTTTTAAAAAATCTTTATGATAGCCTTAAAGGTTAAGGGTACCTTTTTCTCCAAACATATTTGGTCTTGGCTTGATAGAACAAGACCTGTCAAGATCTAAGATTGTTTACTGCAAGAAACTACAAACTACTCTTCTATAGAGTAACTGCTCTCCCAGCAACTTTTTGTAAGCTTAAAAACACTGGCTAAGTTAAGAGGTAGTTTTTAATCCCCTCCACCCCTGCTTCCTATTCTCTTTAAACTTCAACAGCCTGTAACCTTTTTTTTTGACTCCTTAGCCTCCAGCATGAGTGGGAAACTGCAGAGGTCATGGGAGTATTTTCTTCAAAAGCAGAGCCAACTTTTAATGTACGGTACTTTCAACTCAAGCTAGGACCACACAAAAGAATAAGATAGCTTCCTCTGAACTGAAGTGACCTGGGGAACATCCTATTCAGTCCTCTTCAGAGCTGAATTGAACTTCTGATCCCTGGGATTTGACATAAATGGCAAATATCAACAAAATCAAGATTGATGTTCACAAAAATGCTACAGGATCATGAGTTCTTGGCTAGCTTCTGCTAGAGCAAAACTAAGATAGAACACTAAGCTTTCATTTCAGAATTACAACCTAGAATAAGCTGCTTCACAGAGGTAGCTGCAAAACCATGTATTTTTGTCTTAAATTCAATTAGAATAACATGTAGCCAAGCAGAATGTACATAGATACATTGGTATGTGCATCCGTGTACCATCATCAAGGAAGACAAAGAAATACACCCTTAATAGTGACATGAGGTTGGCATGAGACTACAGTAGAATGGTTCTTCAGCCACTATGAACATATTTCTATTCTACGCTTATAAATGAATATGCACTAACCTGAATACTTTAATGTTCAATTTTCACACTATTGCCTTTAATAGGAGAGATTAACATTATGCATGGCTCACTTACTGCAATCCTATATTCCTTACTTAGGAGTAAACTCCAAGAGATCTGAACTTCAGGAATATATGTCTAGCAGGGTGATCTATAAATACTTCATTTTGGACTGAGTGACAATATATAGCAACTAAGCACGGTCCACTACCCTGTCACCTGAGCTTGCAGACAAGGAAGCTATTCATCTATGATAATGCAGTTTGGAAGAAGAGCAGAGAATAAACTTTTCATATAGGCAAAAACTTTCCTAGACAGGGTGGGCAGATATGGAAAAGAAGTAAGATAGTGAAAGTTGAGGAGATTTGGGGGAAGAAGAAAAGATGATGATTCGAAACCAAAGTGGATTTTAGGCAGTTTGAATTGCTGAAGGCATGCTGGTTCCAGAAGAGTTTGGGGCAAGGGTTCTAAAGTGTTCCTGGGTGGAGTCCAGGCAAGACTACTGAAGAAGAGAGATAGCCAGTAAGGGATGCATCTTCTCAAGGCAGATGCAGTTAGTGCTGAAGAAGATCAAGTCCTGCCAGTTTGAGAGACCAGGCCAGCCAATGGAACGAACACTCTCTTATTCCTAACTGGGAAGGAGCTTGTTGTACATCTGAACAGCCTCAAGATTAAGCCAACTACCATTACTCTTAGAAAAATCAGTTAGCCGAGGATACACTGGCACAAGCAGTAATAAATCACCACCACATTCTTATTCCTTTATTAGCTGAAGCAGAGAAAGGAGGAAGGTGTGAGGGAGAAGAATTCATGCTTGTTTAACTGTCTTAATTGGATTCTGTGTAAATAGCTTTATGTGCCTGGAAATGAAGGTAAGAAATCAAAAGGAGATTTTGTGTGCCCTGTGCTGAATAATTTCCCATGGATCCAAAGCTCTTATGACAGACTGGATTGTGCCTTTGGAGATCAATTAAACTGAAAATATAGTTGTGCCATAAATCTATAATTAGTTTGTCTACTCTGCTTGCAGTGTTGCTGTTACTAACCAGTGTGGCTTAGAAGCTTTTGAATTCACAATAAATATTGTTAGTTCATTCCTACAATATAGAGAAGCTTCTGTTCAGAGAATAGTATGCTTATTATATATTATATTCTCTACAAAAATGTGCATCTTTGTTAGCACAGACTAAAATATGAACAATGACAAACTTTTCCTAAATCAACAATTGCCAAAATAATATATTTCCTGTATGACATTTGAAAATACTGCATAAATCTATTGTATTAATTTACCACTTTTACAAGTAAACGTTTTGCTTTTTCCTTCTCATGAACTGCAAATTGACATTTCCCATAGCCTAAGGACAAAATGAAAGCAAAGTTATAGTATATCAGCAATCCTAGAGAGTTTTTATTAATTTTCACATAGGTGCTCTTACATTTTTAATAGTAATAAAAACCATGTGACTATTGCATTTTATTAGGCTCTATGCACCCATAAATCTAAAGCAAGAGGTTTTTTTTTTCCTAATTAAGAACTGGTCATAAGTTAGAGTAGAAATTATTTAGTGTGCATTGCTTTAAAATAAATTTAGAACTATGATAAATTTCAATAAATTATAATACTGACTGACTGCTATATTATTATAGAAGCAACATAGTATACATCAGCTGTTTTGGACTGTAACTCCTATGGTTCCTTGTTGTATGCCATAATAAGAGTTGGAACCCAAAACCTTGGAGTAGAAGGCCACTAAATAGCCTATATTTGCTGTATAGTGTCGTTCAAAGAAGAGGAACATGTAACTCTTTTGATATTGGTGAGGTACAAATCTCAGCTCCACCAATCAATTTGGCCCGTGATCAAAGATTCTGGGAGTTACATTGATAGTGACAGGTTCTTTGGACAAAATAATCATTTAATTGACTGATGGTATTCAACAGGTCAAATTCAGTGAAGATTTTGCAGAACTGGGCAGTGTCAGCTTCCTGGTTCCTCCTCCTCCTCTGTTCCTACTCTTTTTTCAAAAACATTCCTGCAGGTCAAGATAACCTTTGGCATTATGCCATGGCACCAATGGGAAATTCAAGGAATTTGTTGATGAACTTTTTCATTTGTGCAAGGTATCTCTAAATCCAAATAATAGCATTAAGCATATTTCTTGTTTTTACTATGCCTGATTGAATATTCTGAGTTTGTAAAAATGCAGAGATTTGAAATATTGTCTATATGATATGGGTATGACTATTTTGTTTCAACAGAAATACCACATCTCAGGTCAAGCTCTTCTATTATCTCAGCCTGTTTTCTCGTTAAGCAGGAGCTTTTTCTCCAAGTGAAGACTGTAAATGTCTATCCTGTAACTATTTGAATGATGCCACTAATTCTGAATAACCATTTGTGCAGCGTGCATATTTTTGCCCTTCATTGACTAGGTGACTAGCCAAATTTGGCCTTTTAAAATATTTGACTGAATATAATATGTACTCTGTAATTGTTTACAGCTATTTTCCTGCTAGCAATGAATTTTCTCTTCCTCAGACATTAAAAACAGCTTTCAACAGACTGCAAATGAATACATTTGCTGGTTCCATTTACCTGTCTTTTTACCATGATTATTTTTCATAGCAATGCTGCATTTGCATTTCCATAACACAATTAAACCGTTTATTCCGGGCTATAAAAAAATCGGAAAGCTTTCTGAAGTCTCATATGCTTCAATGTTCTGAACAAGAAACAACACTGGAATAGGAAGTAGATTTCAGTCATTCATCTTTCTAATACTGATATTAGTGTGCTGTCAATATACTGATATTAATATGTTAAGCAGTGCAATCCTAGGAATATCTCCTAAAGGTTAGATCTACTGAATTCAGTGGGATTTATTCCCAAGTAAATAGGTTTTGCAGATCAGTGATTAACAGTCCTTTAACTCTTGCTTGACACTGTTCTGACGTACATATTTCCAAGATGTCTAGTTATGGCAATGACCCCCAATTCTTTTAGTCCTACTTTAATTTAACACATATAAAATATTAGTATCACAAAAGTGATGGATCTTACAAAGAGTCAACATTTTTTGATAGTTCTCAATAGTGATGGACAGAGTTGTGCAGATAAAGAATATAAATAGGTGTTGAGAATATCTATTCATTTCTAAAAGATTTTTAGTTTTAGTTGAGTTAATCTCATTTACAAATCAACTCATAAATAATGACAACTCGTATGCACAAATGCATCAGCAAGAACTTTCCAAATGGTCCTAAGTAAATGATTTTTACATTTTAATGATTCAGAGTAGTTCTGGTTTTATTTCTGAAGTTGCCTCTAGTGCAAAATTGCTTCATGTGCCTTAGCATATACAACAGAAACTTCAGGTTAGCTGACCTTGATATTCCTTCAAGAAATTAAAAACAAATCATAAAGAGATGCTATTGCTAGCAGTTTAAAACTAGTGCAGCGGATTGTTCCGTTACTCTACAAAAATCCTGATGGAAAGTCAGGACTTAATCAACAAAGGGAGTGAAAAAATACAATAGGTTTTCAATAATCTCATCTAGGGCCCTAGAGCTCAGTTATAATGGTAAAGAGCTGGGAGAAACTATTTTGTTACGGCCCTCAAAAATGCTGTAGCTAACACTTGCCTAAATTAACTGATTCTAGTTACAGCCACATAAGAGTTTGGACATGCATCTCCTACTAACCAGGTAAAACAAGATTATTTTTTAATTTGTAATTCTTATTCCACATACCTCAAAATTTAAGTACTATAGAGGTTTAGAAAGGTAAAAAATTAAAAAGAAAGCCATTTCACTTTTTGGTTTAGTATTTCCATTTTGCAGTATAACCATAGTTAATGACTCTGGTGCATTAGTTCATAATTTTACTTCATTTTATTTATTTAATTTCATTTTATTTTTGATTTTTTTAAAATAGGCCTTTAACTTGAAGATGCCTCTTCATTTTTATTCAAGCATGCAACAAAATAAAGATCGGGGAAGCATATTGTTATTTTTCTTTCATCACCCAAATAATCTGAAGCTAAAACTAGGAAACCCATCCCGTTTTAGACATTACGCAAAGACATAGCTCTCTGGAAAAAGTTTTAATGCTGGGATGGGGGAAGGAAAAAAAAGAAGAGGTCAACAGGACAAATGAGTGTACCGGTGGAACTGCTGAAGGACCAGGTTAGGGACAGATCATCATGGAGGAACTCTATCTATATAGTCTGCAAGAGTCAGTATCAACTTGATGGCATGTAATCATTCAATCAAAACTAGCAAACCTAATAGTATTTTGAGAATCTAAGTAATGTCTCTAAGAAGACATAACAAAGGCAAGAAACAAAGACATCAGAAGCAACTAATGCACACTTGGTATATCTTAATCCAGAGGTGGACAATTATGGCCTTATTATGACCTATGGACTTCAACTCCCAGAATTCTTGAGCCAGCCATGCTTTACAGGTTGTAAAAGGGCCATAGTTGCCCACCCCTGTGTTAATTCACTATATGAATTTCAAGTTACCCAACCACTTCAGGGATGGACTAAGCCACCTTCCCTATTGGCTCTGAGTTAATCCTCTATATACCAACGGAGAATGAAATAAGATTAAATAGCACGTCACAAATTATTAATCCTGGCAATGTCCAATTAATTAGAGCACCTTAATTAGAACATCTTTGTAGCAATCTAATGGGGCATTTTGACTCATGTTTCTATAGTTTTGATTCTAAATTACAGCCTGTAGACATGATCAATATTCCATATATTAACAAGTCTAATTTTATTTTCTTTTGGAAATATAATGCTATTTCAGTTCCTCAGTGATAGCATCCATTAATGCCTCTTCTGCTTGCAGAAAAATTCTACTGGATCCATCGTAAATCAGAATGCCTGGTCATGCTTCATAATTTGAATGACAGAAAGAAGTTACATTTTGAATGATGCAGCAAATAGCTCAAGGTCAGATACCATCACTGATTACAACAAAGTGTATCTTGTTACCCAAAGCCTTCTCAACCTTTCACTTTCCAGATGTTGGAACTGGAATTATGAGAACTGCAGCCCAACACATCTGGAGCTATCAATCTGCAGAAAGCTGATCATGAGATACGCAAATGATAGGCACACTGGAATTAAGCAGCCAGCTTGTACCAAACTCCATAGATTTTAAATTGCAGCTACTGTATATGCAGGCAACACTTACTACTAGGCCTGGCTTATGATGATTTAGATCATTAAATATTTAAATTGTAAAACTTGCTTGCTAATTTTTCTGTTTTGGAACAAAGCTTCACTGCTAATGAAAAAAGAAAAAAAATGCTCTACCTGTTTTTTTCACCAGTTTGGCACTAAGTTCCTATTTCAGTTTGCTGGCTTCATTAATATCCTAGCCTTATCCTCTAAATACCAAGTTTAGAAATGCTAAAGTCTTATATCAGAATCTTCTAAGCTAAAGATACATTTTATACCAGTTTTTGATGTCTGAATTGCACAGAGTTACGACCCTAAACTAGAAACAAGAATTAATTCAGCCCATCCAGAAACAAGAATTAATAAAGGGGACATTTTTCAATGAGCATGGACCTCAAAAGCTATCTACTGGCTAGATTTTTAAAAAGAAACAAAGATCATTCAGAGGCATGCACACAAACCTTAAAACATGGCAATGGAAAAGCTCAATTGTTTAATGCTAATGATATAGCAGGATGTATACTAACGGGAAGGGACAGTAGTTGCGGACCCATTGATACCTCCTTGTTTTGAGTCAACAACTACAAACTGTTAGCTACCTGCCTTTGTTCCTTTTGCAGTTTAACTAAGTTTTAACTAAGCAGGTATAGCAATATGAAGGAGACGATGCTAGAATGAATAGTCACACTGATGGCAATCCTATGCCAGTCTCAAGTCTCATATCTCAGCTGCCCAAATCCAAATGCAATTCTAAGCTATTATATGAAGACTAAGGGAATTGCAGACTCTGAAGCAGGAGTCACAGTCCTTTATAATTGAAGGATTTTCTAAGCTGAGATCATTAGAGATCTAGAAAATAAAAGAGATCCTTTTCATTAAAAAATAAAATAAATTGAATTGTTGACTTTTGTTTGCTGTGTTTAGCAAAAAGAGTGGTTTTTCTACTTTCGTTTTGGGATGTACAACTTTAACACTAATATACTTGCTACAAACGCCTACTGTGTTGAATGTAAAGGTTAAATGAAGAAGTTCACCAAGTGAGAGGCAGAGTGTGGTATTACTTTTCTCTTCCTTCCCCCCCTTTCTTTCTCTTTTTATTGTTCTTCTACTTTATTGCTGCTTTTGAACTTAACCACCATGACTGTAATGTTGTCAGGGCATCCCCTGTAAAAAGACTGGAGCACTATACTCTTGGCTCCAAAATGTGGCTCATCTAAACGTTCTTTGATGAACCGCACAGCTTCCTCATTACTGAAAGCATCCCAGAGCCCATCGGAAGCTAAGATCATGAACTCTGGCTGGAGTTTGTCCAGATCAAAGGTCAAGATATCTGGATCAGGGATGACAACATTCAGATTTTTCAGCGGGTAATCCCCAAGAGAACGAGACATGGCCAGGATCCCCTGAACACGCCAGGAACCATTGAAACTGATGAAGCCACCTGGAAGAGAGAAGGAGAGGAAAAAAATGATTAAATTGTGTTTATGGGAAATTGTTCTGAGAAGCTTCCATGACACTAGGTTATTAAATCAGTTAGGAAAACCAAGTAACTTCACCATGTTTTTTCTTAAGAAAACCCTTTCTTATAATGTACCAGTATGTCTGTTGCCAAGACATAGGAAGGAAATCTTGCTCATCAATTGATCCCTGTTTTTTTTCAACATAGGGAAAGGATTCCAAACTTAAGGCAAACATAGCCAGAAAACCATAACTACATGCCCCTGTCTACCTTAAAATCACTAGGTATTTTGAACCAGCAGATACATTTGAAATTTTGAGAGCATACCATGGTCACAAAAGACCCTTTTACCATGCAATAAACTGGTGAAACTGCTGTCTGCATCTCAAAACTACTAGGATTATAAGGGATCTGGAGACCATACCCTATGAGGAATGGTGAAGGAATTGACCAGATTTAGGTTACAAAAGAGAAGACTGAGAGATGAAAACAGTTTGCTTGTGTGTGTGTATATATATGCACCTACTTTCTATTCAGTCTGCTTTGACTCTTGATAACTACAAGGATTAGTCCATGTTATTATCTAGGCAACATTTTGATAAATGGCTTGCCATTATTGTCTTGGTTGGGCTAAAAGTTTAATGACTGGCCCAACATCACTATCTAAGGCTGGTGCCTATAAATATAAAAAAAAGAAAAACAGGAAGAGGAATCTGTTCTCTGATTGAAGTAAAGAAAGGGTTGAAATTAAAGGAGATGCAAGGTGAATATTATAAGGATTTTTTCCATATTTGTGTTGTAAAGGAATCATCTTTCTAAAATTGAACTTTGTCACAGGTGGTTTTTGAAAGGGGGCTAATTTTGAAACAAAAACTAAGTTGGGATGGTTTAGTGCAGGGATCCCCAACCCCCAGTCTGTGGACGGGCACCGGGCTGCAGCATGCCTGAAACCGGTCCGCATAAACAAGTAAAGCCCCATCCGTGAGATGCAGGCAGTACATGAAACCAGAAAAACCTCTCTCCACCGAATGGGTCCCTGGTGCTCAAAAGGTTGGGGACCTCTGGTTTAATGGATTTGTACACTGAGCAAAAGCTTAGATCTCACCCCTGAAAAACTCTATAAATCTCCCACATGTTATAATTTTAAATTTTAACAAATGGAACACAATAAATGAATTACCACCAAAAGCTTGACAGATGCTAAAGGAGATGTTATTGGACTCACTTGTATTGTATGTGACCCAGCTTACAATCCAGTGCTGAAGTAAATATGGGCTCTGCAGTGGGACTTCCACTTTCCAAAACTCTGGATCCTGATTTATCTATTTTCAGGAAGTTTGGAAAACACTCTGGCTTTTTAATTATATTTGGCCCACAATCCCTAGTGCTGGTGTTCCTTCCTATACTAATTTTGTCTCTGGGTCTTACATGCATACAGAGTAAAAAGAAAATGGCACTATTAGAAAAACAAAAACATATTCAGAACATATCCTTTTCTATCATGATACATTTTATGTTTTGAATCTTATACCTGATGCAGAAAGTACAGGAAATATCCAAACGTTGCCACAAGGAGTTAAGATTAAATCAATATCCTTGCTGTTGCTATTGAAATGGTAAGACACATGGATTTCCGTAGGCAAGTTCATCCATATATATGACAAATTGCTGATCAGGAAGAAAATTCAACCTTCATCTCTGTTGTTTGCAATATAAAGGACATTTTCTTTCCTGTGCTCAGGCAATCTCCCCCTCATTTTAATCATGCACTGTGTATCCCTCTGGGATAATTCAAGAAGAGGTACACACTCATTTGCAAAGATTTATAATGGAATTGGGATATCAGACCAGTCATATAAAAGTCAAAATCTCACTCCAGGGCATGAAAAAAAGAAAAGCGCATACAAGCAAAAACTTATCTTTCTCATCAAGAACATCTGGTTGAACAGGAACAGTAATGATTCAGAAAAAAAGCTCTTGTGAAAATAATTATCCTTCACTTTTGGATTCACAGGCAGAAATAGAAGAAACAGGTAAGGAAGAGCCACATTTCAAAGCAATGGGACAAAGTACTTTGGCTGGGTACCACTGAAATACTGTAAGAACAGTACCTGGGGTGAGAAGATTATTAGCAATACAGTCATCAATAATACCTTGCTCAATAGTAGTAACTGTGAGAGGGACCTCGGATTCCTAGTGAACAATCACCTAAATATGAGCCAGCAGTGTGCTGCAATTGCCAAAAAGGCCAACACAGTGCCGGGCTGCATTAACAAAGGGATAGAATCAAGATCACGTGAAGTGTTAATATCACTTTACAATGCCTTGGTAAGGCCACACTTGGAATACTGCATCCGGTTTTGGTCACCACGATGTAAAAAAGATGTTGAGACTCTAGAACAGTGTTTCACAACCTTGACAATTTTAAGGCATGTGGACTTCAACTCCCAGAATTCCACAGCCAGCGTTGCTGGCTGTGGAATTCTGGGAGTTGAAGTCCACATGCCTTAAAATTGTCAAGTTTGGGAAACACTGCTCTAGAAAGAGTACAGAGAAGAGCAAAAAAGATGATTAGGGGACTGGAGGACATGATAGCAGTGTTCCAATATCTCAGGGGCTGCCACAAAGAAGAGGGAGTCAAGCTATTTTCCAAAGCGCCTGAAGGCAGGACAAGAAGCAAAAGGTGGAAACTAACCAAGGAGAGAAGCAACCTAGAACTAAGGAGAAACTTCCTGACAGTTAGAACAATTAACCAGTGGAACAACCTGCCTCCAGAAGCGGTGAATGCTCCAACACTGGAAGTTTTTAAGAAGACTGGACAGCCATTTGTCCGAAATGGTATAGGGTTTCCTGCCTGAGCAGGGGGTTGGACTAGATGACATCATCATCATCATTATCATCATCATCATCATCATCATCATCATCATTATTATTATTATTATTATTATTATTATTATTATTAATATTTTCATCATCAGTTACTCAAGGAAGTTCCATCTAGCTCTGAAACACTCCAACCAGCACCTTTCTTAGGTATCAAAAGGAGAACAATAAATTCCCCTGGTACATTTTACAACTCTGTCTTAATTGCAAACAAAACAAAACAAAACAAAACAAAAACAAAACAAAACAATCTTGTGCGAACATTTCCGTAAACTTCAATCCAGTTCAAATTTTGAACTGGCCCTTGGAGCTCAATTGGAGTCTCTGAGCTTGTCTACTAATGCTCACATAGGTGGTCCTCATTTTAGCAACTGCTTCATAGAACGACCTTTCCTAGTTATGATGAAAGCATAACCGGAACTAAGTGTTGGTTTTCAGCAAAACCGTCATAAAATGCAGTCACATGTTGCCAAGAGCCCAAAGTGGTGTCATGTGACCACAGGGGGAGGCTGACTGTCAGAGCCTCATATCTGGGCCATGAATTACTTTTTTTAGGTAGGTTGTAACTTCAGTCACTAAGCAACCGTTATACCTGTAACAGATACTACCTGTACTTTGGTCCCATCTGCTGATTTATATCACCTAAAATAATGTTATATAAGGAAGAAGAAAAAAGAAAGGAAAAAAAAACCCCTTCTTAGCCCACTATGTAAAACAAGATATTTTGGCAGAGTTTTTGCTTCCAGCTCAGCTGGCCATTTCCACTTGCCTGCTGCCTTCATTGGGAGATAAAAGAAGTGAAGAGGCAAAAGCCTGAACCGATAGAATCTCCATTGTTCTACAGTGAGAAAAAGCTTTATTGTTTTTCTTAAAAAAATCTTTCATTCCTTTATTTCTTTCTTTCTCCCCTACAGTCCGGCCTGATGCTTATTTTCTGGGGGGTGGGGGGTGGTTGTATCGTCTTTTATTACTGGTCAATCTTCTTTTTCCCTTTTCTCTTTCGCTATAGATTAAAATGCATTTTTTTTTAAGTGGAAGGATTTACTGTCTCTGAGTAAAGGGTTAGGGTTCACCTCCTTTAGTGTATGGTAACAGAAAGGAATTAATGTTCATTTGTAAAGTGCAAATTAGTCTTCTACAATTATAACTTCTCAGAATTGGGTTCAACAGTTTCCCCAAGAACTTCACAGCAACACCACCCAACACACAAGGAAACTGAAGCAAGAACGAATTAGGGAAATGGAACAAGGTTGTTTCTTTTGCCAAACTTTTATTTATTATTTATTCATTTTAAACATGATTGCATTGCTTGCCATTAAAAGAATTATCATAGTAATTTACAATTAAACCCTTTTAAACTGGTAATTTGCTTTAAGAAAACTGACTTTAATTTTTTACTTTTGATTTTAATTGCACTGATTCTATTGTCCTTTTTATTTTGTATTCTAAAACTGTTGAAAGCTACCTTGAATGTTTATAGAAATGGAAAAGGGCAAAACCAAGGATAAATACAAATAAAAATAAACTGGGTATAATCTGCACTTCTATTTTTACAACTATGTAAGCTCTTATTATCCCTATGCTCTCAACTACCTTCCAAACCCACACATATTTTATTGAGCTTACTTTATGCTATTTTACATTAGTAAAATGCCACAATGCCTAAAGCCACAGAGTAAAGAACAATGGATGATGGCTGGATGATTTGATCTCAATAATGATCATAAAAATACAGACAAGTATAAGAGGAAAGGTATATACTTCCTTGTTCAGACTTTACAGTTTGCAAAAATATATTTGAATACATTTTCAAGCTGCACAAGCTCTGCTTTTTGTATTCCTTTTTCTCTCCTTGTATCATTTTTATAGAAAAGAGATGGCTGATGGAATCAACTCTATTATCCTAATCTTTGAGGCCAACAGATATTCCTAGGAAGGTGTTTTTCTGAAATCTTATAACTTAGAACAATGGCTCTCAACCTGTGCTCCGCAGACACCTGGGGGGGTTGCAATATCCCACAGGCAGTCTGCGTAGCCTTGAAGAAATATTATGATTTAAATCTTGAGTTTTTGATGGTCCATGGCCACGATCTGTAGCCACAAAAGGTATTTAAACGGGCTCCGTGGTGAAATAAAGGTTGAGAACCACTGACCTAGAAAATTTAGTGTTTCCTACTGCTGGATAAGAATAATTTTCTAAGATTAAAATGTACCCTCACAAATCACTTTAGAAAACACCCTACATATCTCAAGTATTCTTAAAAATTCTCATATTAAACAAATATTCTGTATGTTAAGATGCTGTTGAAGAAGGAATAATTTCTGATTTAGGCACAGCTGCATATTATAAAAGAGCTCAAGCTGAAAGTAAATGAAAGTTCTTCCTGAGTAAACTTAATTTATATAAGGAACAGACATTTTACAGCTCTAGAGCCTAGTAAGCTCTCAGTGAAATGGCTGCAATATATACTCAGAACTGAATAGAAAACCGCCTGTCCTGATTGTGTGTCTAAAAAAACATCACTAGAATATTGTAATTTTCTCTTTGGAGAAAACTAAAAATAACATGTCCTTCAATGTCCAGTACAACTTAAAATTGGAAATATTCCCTACTGGCTAATGTATTCAATCTAGCATTTCTATCTGGTGGCCAACTTTGTGGCTGAAAAAAGTACAACAGTTCTGAATTTTTCTGCTTTATTCACATCTCATTTTTGGGAACATTTTGCTTGATGAAGTGTTACGGAGAATTCCAAAACTTTTACATTATTTTGTGCCATTTTGGGTGGCCTCAACCAAAGGATGGATGGATTTTTCTAACTTAATCAAAAGATTGCTCATAACACCTTTCCAAATAGGAAAATATACATTTTCCAAAAAAAAACATTAAATTAATAGCACATTAAAATATACATGATTTTAGAATGAGAGATAGGTACTCTCCCCTATCTTTCAATACTATAAATTGGGATCATTCAATGACCTTGCTTCCAGTCAGGCTGTTCATCACTTGTAGAAATGGCCAATTTGGGTTACGAGATATTGTGAAGATGGCACTTAACATGAATTTTTAAAATGCAATAGGACCTGCGCAGAATATATTGTAGCCTAAAGAATTCCAGTCATCCCTTCATTCCAAGGCTACTGAATCTTAGACAGTTTGCATTAGTATTTTTATATTTCCATAAACCCATCTTCCTTCCTGTGTGTGGAAATTAGTATTGCTTTTTTGGGCCATGTAACAATTCAGACATTAAGACCTGAGTTACAATGCAGCAGATGAAGTCTTCAGTGTTTTAACACCCTGTTGCCTCTATTTAGGTCTACTATGCAGATCCTTTGATTGCATTTGTATGACTTGTATGATGTTGTACAACATGTTGAGGATGCAATACTAAATACTGATATTAGAGTTACCATGAGAATGAGGCTATGTTCAGAAACTGCAGATAATAAAGGCACCAGGAATTATGTATAGTGGATCTGTTGTCATGCCCAGCATATAATATGTATGTATGTATGTATATGTATACATACATACATACATACATACATACATACATACATATATAGGTGTCTTTGGTTATTCGGGTTTTCTCCCGCATAAAATTGGAAGTGTCTTGGCGACGTTTCGATATATATAAATGGAATGAATAAAGCGCGTTCACCAGGAGAGTTTAAAGTTAAAATACTTTAATTAAAGTATTTTACTATATTAAAAGGTTGCCAAGCTTTCGTTGGGAAAAATTCCCCAACATCTTCAGGGCTGAGAGACCGTTTCTAACAAGGTGATTGAAACGGGTTCCATAGACGTCTGCGCGTGGTTCCTAGACTGTGCTAGCATTCCCTGCTGAACAGCTGATAGGTGGGAGGGGGAATCAGAGTAAAGATTTCTTCCGTCGTTCTCTCGAGCACTTTTGTTCACATATCCGTCGACCTCAGGGGGTATTGTTAGTTATGTTCCGCCCTCTCCCGGCAGTACTGGCTCTCGTTGCAGTGGGGGGATTTAGTTTGATGTCATTGTGTATCCTACCATGGAGGCGGGGCTTCATCAACTGCAATTTAACATCTTTCCTCTGCTGCGTGCTCCCGTATTTATATTCGCTCACATGTACAAGCATCAACTGGATGTGGTATTTTTCAATGTTTGAATCATCCTCCTCCATCATGGTGTCCCCCATGCTCATCTTCCCTCGTAGGTTAATATTCAAGTTAAATCCCCCCCATTTCTGTGAGCAAAAGTCTGTTGGTATTTGGGCAGATTCCCCGCTCATGTTACTTTCCCTTTTATCAAGCGAACGGGTCGTCATCACATGTTTTTTCTCCCCTCTCTGTATGGGATATCCACCTTTATTATTATTATGGGTAGTGCTAAATTTAGTGGTTCTATCCTCAAATTTCTTAAGCGCTCCAATGTCATTGTTGTTGTTTTCTCCAATTAAAGGGGGTGTGGTTTCCCCTTGATATTGTTGGGAGGTTTCTGGGTAGTCTATATCAGATTGTTTCTGGTAGGGAGGAAGTGTAGCTCCTGGTTTAGAATGTTGTGGATGTTGATTGTAAGGTTTGTGATATAAAGGATGATGGTTTGAGTTCCATTTTCGTAGCGCTTGTTGTGCTGGGTGCAATGTGACGATTGATTGAGTTGTTATTCGAGAACCAGGCTTCTTTTAGCAGCCGACCTCCCTTCATGGCATCACTGGCTATGATAAGGGTGTTATTGAAGTCAAACTGATGGCCTTGTTGTGCCATATGCATCCAAAGTTGTGAGTGTAGTTCGCCTCGTTTTATGGCCAGTTTGTGTTCGTGGAGGCGAGTTTTCAAGCATTTGGCTGTTTCTCCCACATAGTTGCCTTCGCAGTTTTTGCAATTGATCTTATAAACAATAGAAGATTTCTCCATGGTAGGTAGGGGGTCCTTTGGACGCATAATTTTTGATCGTAGGGTTTGGTTAGGTTTGTGAGCTACTTCTATACCATGGGGTGCTAGTAGTCTGGCTGTGGCCTCTGAGATGTTACTTATGTATGGGAGGGAGATGCGTGTTTTTTGTAGGGGGGAATCCCTTCTTCGTTGGGTGGTCTGGTGCTGGAAAGTTGTACAATGTCGTTTGATAAATTTTAATGGATAACCGTTATATATGCACGTACGGAAGAGGTGTCTTCTCTCTTCTTTCTTATATTCATCCGTGCTGCAGTGGGAGTCAACGCGTTTAAATAACGTTTTTATGCAGCTGATTTTATGGGAAACAGGATGATTACTCTGATAATGGAGGATTCTATCCGTGTGGTTGGTTTACGGAATACCTTCGTATGTAGGTATCCATCTGGTTGACGGTGGATGGAAACATCTAAGAAGGCAAGAGAATTGTGTCTTTCTTCCTCTACAGTAAACTTTATGTCAGAGTAGATGGAATTTAATATTCCCATAAATGTAGTTACATGTTGTCTTTTGACAATGGCAAATGTATCGTCCACGTATCGAACCCAAAATTTGGGTTGGTATAAAGTCATAGCCTTATGTTCAAGCTGTTGAAGGACTACCTCAGCTATAATACTGGAAATGGGGGAGCCCATCGGGGTTCCTTTTATTTGTTCATAGATGGTACCTTGGAATGTGAAATAAGTCTGGAGACATATTTCTATCAATTTCACGAGGTCTTCCGTCTGAAGGGAATCTTGGTGATGACTTTCACTCATAGATGTCAAACGTTCTTTCAGGACAGAGATGGCTAAGTCCTGGGGAATGGAGGTGAAGAGAGAGGTGACATCGAACGACACCATCATCTCATCATCCTCCACCCTAAGGGTCTTAATTCTAGTTAAAAATTCTTCTGCAGATTTTTTTCCCAACGAAAGCTTGGCAACCTTTTAATATAGTAAAATACTTTAATTAAAGTATTTTAACTTTAAACTCTCCTGGTGAACGCGCTTTATTCATTCCATTCATAATTATGCCCGGGAGTCGCATTTTCACCATCATTATTGAATATATATATATACACACATATACATACAGACATACATACACACACACACACACACACACACACACACACACACACAAAACCAATCTATTGTTTTGAAGCTAACCCAACCCCTTTACCAATGAACCCTCATTCCCAGATTCCATTTCCTTTAGCATTTGGAGAGAAGCAGAGGCACCAGCACCAGGAAGAATCCAGCCTGATTTGTGGCACATGGTCGTCTGAAGATAAAACCCACATCCCATACACACAGCATCACTGGTGAGATTTAGATTGATCTATATTTGTTAATTGTTATGTCCCCTAGTAATGAAATACTGCTTATTTTGTATTTGGATTTTTATTATATATATTTCTATTTTTTCCCAGTTTCACCCATCCTGTTCCTTTAATAAAGCATTCATATCTATGAACACGGTCTGTTTTATTGGAGGATAGGTGGGTTTAGCTGCATGTCAAGCTGCACACACAGTAACGTGTAGTAAGGACAGAATAGTTACAGCTGATGGAAATCCATCAGCTTGACTTTGGAAGATGGAAAGACAAGGGTAGACATTATTTCCACCTTTGCTCACAACAATTTGTTTAATACTTTTTCCTCTCCTCTTCTATAGTGTTCATCTTTTATTTTGCCACAATTCTCCAGACAATTCATTACCATCACATTGCAATAAATAAAATGACGAAAGAATGGGGAAAAAATGAACAAATATAACATTCTGCCATAATGTAAAACAAAGAAACAAACCGCACATCCTATATTAGCAACTTACCAGCTCTTTTAATCCTCTTTCTTTCTTTCAGCTGATAAGGCTTGTGATCATGAGACAAAGGAATAGCATTTCCATCCTTATCGCACAAAACCCCCCTTGAATCTCCAACATTGGCCACTGTGAGCTCTTTATCGGACAGTAAAGCAATCAAACACGTTGTTCCTGAAAAGGAAAGAGGAAGACGGAAGACCTTTAAGACAACTGAGTGAAAAATCAGTACTGCTTCCCTTATATTCTTTTCCTCATCTACCTCATCTGCATTCGGGAGCAATCAAGAATGGCAGCTGCATTTGTATCTGAACAAAACATCTAGTACTAGGATGACAGACTATTTCATGACACTGATCAAATCTGACAGACAATTTCTTCTTTCCACAATATATTTTTTTCTGTATCTGATATTTGGTTGGCATTTCAGGGGCTGGTTCTCATCTAGCTTGTCGTTGAGAAAGCTTGCAAGAAAAAAAAAAAAGGCCTCCGGCGCCAATGGCATATATGGTATATATACATTCATCCTTATTCCATTTGTTTTCCTCCCACTACGAATAACATGATAAGTGCAAAAACGCTGGGTAAAACATACAAAGGGGAAGCCTTACTGTGCACAGCAAATGTCACTGAAAAGCAGATTCCATATTACAAACCACAAGAGGACTATATTCCCAGTGAAAAACTGATGTCGGTCTTCTCCCAATAGGCAAGAGTAATAAGGGAAAAATCTCCTATTGACCTATCAGTTTTCTTGTAGCTGTACATGACTGACAACAGTTTCTACTTTACAAGGTGTAGGAATGTTGTTTATCTGGAACAGATGTAACCCTTCATTTGTTATGAAGCAGACTGCAAATCCGGTTTTTAAAATTCAGATGAAAGTTTTCTATCATTATGAATTGTTAAATTATCACTGACAACTTATTTGCATGTGTTACACCCTGTCATGAAAACCTTTTACGGGCAATTCTCATATATGATTTATTTTAATTATTTACTGAATATGAGTAAAGATTAGTGGAGTTTTGACATTTGGTCAACATATGTACACAGATACATACAGTATATACACAGACAGAGGAACTGTTAACATGCGTGAAAGGCCAAAGAAAACTACACAGGCTGGAACAACTTTTCTTAGAAATAAAGTGAATATACAAAGAGTATGAAATTATACATGGTGTGCTGAAGTAGAAGAAGAAACGATTCTTTGGAAAGGTAGACATTGAACTGAAATTCAAATAGTTTGGCGACCAATTGAGAAGAGAGGAAAAGATCCTGCTGTTGGGAAAGACTAAAGGCAAAAGGAGAAGGGGATGGCAGAGCATGAGATGGTTAGATAGTGTCATTGATGCAGTGGGCATGAGTCTGGGCAGGCTCTGGAAGACAGTGGAGGACAGTGGAGGGTTGGTGTGCTATGGTCAGTAGTGGAATTCAGCCGATTCGCAGCACTTCAGCAGAACCGGTAGCTAATCTTTTGTTACCCAGTCCCAGAATGGATTTCCGGAAGCAGCATCCACACAGAGAACCGGTTGTTCACATATTTGAATCCCACCACTGGCTATGGTCCATGGGATCGCGAAGAGTCAGACACAACCTAGAAACTGAAAAACAACGATACCTCCAGGGCCAGAGAAAATGTGTTTCTTAATATGGATATGATTACATGGACCCTGTTCTGATAAAAAAATTAAGAACAGTCTTGATGGATCAAACTAGGGCTTAGCTTAGTCTGGCATCTTCTTCCTCTCAGAGGCCGTCCAGATGCCTTTGGGCTGTTCACAAGTAAGATATGGAGATATAATATCCATTGTTTCCCTGCAGCTAATATCTGAAGACAGGCTAACCCCCAACCTGAGGTATGAATTTATCTGATCCTATTTAAGTCCATCCTAATTACTGACTATCATTTTGCTTTGGGCTAATGAATTTCACAGGCTTATGTCTTGCATTTGAAGGCCCCTGGCTGGCCTTTATGGGAACTAAAAACAATTAATGGGCCTTCGAGTCTCATCCAGCATTAATTTTTTTGTGCCTACTATTACTGCAAAAGCAAGCACGTTCAAGCCTGAAGTATGGCAATGAACTTTATTTCTATCGGCAGAGAGCTATACTGTCAGAAATCCTGAAGTCTTTTTTTTTTTTCAAGTTGTTTAAGAGTTTCTGTTATGAAGTAGCAACACAATGTTTTAAAAAACTGTTAACTATTTCTAAGGAACTGAGCTGACATTTAACTTCTCCTATATGCTAAAATGAATTTATTTTTACATTACTGCAATTCATGTTCCAGTTTATCATTTAACGGTAAATAAAATTAATTTCATGCTTGCATTCTTTTCCTTTTAAGTGAGCCAGAGAAGTTCAAGGTAAATTTTCACCTCAGTTAGTTAATTTACATCTGATTATTCATAAGGTTGAAACATCTGCCTTCGCATATAATGGAGTTGGGGGGGATTATAAGTTAAATTAAAGAGTATTAAAGTCCTTATTAATGTATACTGATAAAATGAGAGAATCATAGTGGAAGAGCTGATCCTAAAATTCTGATGCCCTTCCAGGTTGTAACATGAAAGAGATGCCATTACAAGTTACACACCATGTAAACAGCAACAGATCTTAATGTTACCAAAACTGAGATAAAATAACCAGCTTCAATGCAGAAATTGTCATCCATAAATTAAAAAAAAAAGTAGGATGGCTTCAGTTTATCTCATCTACAGACTGCGGCTGATAACCAGAAAGTCTTGAGGGAAAATGTTTGTGTTGTTGACTACATCGCTATGGATGCTCCTGAACAATCACACCCTTACAGGTAGTCCTTGACTTACGACCATTCAATGACTGTTTGAAGTTACAACAGCCCATGGAAAAAAGTGTGTATGACTGGTTCTCACACTTATAATTACTACAGTGTCCCAAAGTCATGTGATCACCATTTGCAATCTTCTCAGAGGACTTCCAACAAAGGAAGTCAATGGAGAAGCTAATTTTGCTTAGTAACTGTGGCAAAAAGGCCATAAAATCGAGTGTAACTCACTTAATGCCCATCTCTTAGCAACAGAGGTTTTGGTCTCAACTGTGGACATTAATTGAGACTACATTCAGGGATTTATGATAACACAAAGGTGCCCACTTATGCTGGCTTTTCATTTAAATCTTCTACCTAATATGAAAAGAACTACAGAAACAACAAGGAAAGTATGGGATATTGGAGTACAAAAACAGCCATACGGACTTACTTCCCTTCCCCCTATTTTTGCTTTGGATTTACTTAGGGCCAATATACACCTTCTTCATAGGTTTTTTCAGCCTCTGTTTCTCAAATGTGATACCTGTGCAGCCACAAAATCTTCCCTGAGTACAATACAGAAACCTAGTCTGTTTGAGCCTTCTCTCCCTTTGGGGTTTGGAAAAGCAAGGGGACAAATGAATTTAATAGAACAGTTTTGATGTTCACTTTTTAATCATGGAAAGAGAGCTGTTTGAATAAACCCATGAATTAGCCAAATATAGCCAAATGTATTTAAACATAGCTTAAAAACTGAACAGATGAGTCTGCATCATTCAGAAATCATCTAGGCCAGTGGTGTCAAACTGGCAGCCCGCAAGCTAGATGCCATGCCCACCCTGGCTCTGCAAAGGCAAAAAACATCATGATATTTCACAATACACCACATGACATGATCAAGTTTGAACCTGTGATTTAGGCTAAAGACCAAACAGAAGTAGTAAGCACACCTGATTGCAAAGAGAGGAGCCCAGTCAATCTCTGCTCAGTTGCCTATGGTCTACATAGTAGACCCCTTTTCCTTTGAAAATGTCAGCCACAATTGCTGGCAAAATATCAGGTAATCTGTTGTCTAGACAATGGTCACTAAATTCTGAAGCCCAACACTGCCCAGCTAAACAGTTATAATTCAACATGCTTGGCTTACATCTACTGTCCTAGGCAGAAAAACTTGACAAAGTTAGGTCCTTCTAGCTACATCTAAATATGTATACATCTAAATATTTGTCAACATTGTCTAAACCTGTTGCAATTGCAGCTTTCAAAATTCCTGGTCAGCAAGAAAGTGGCATACTGGTGAATGTTGACATAGACCATAATGACATTTTTTTTATTTAACAAATCTGAAATTTTGGTCTAGGTCACAGGTGATTTGAGGGCTGGCAGCTGTATTATTACACTACTTTATTTTCCCATATTGTTATGAAAATGGAAGAGTTCAATTAGCACAACAGTAAAGAAAAAGTTTATACATCCCTTGCCTCAAAACTACAATTTTGACAAAATGAAAGCATTTCTCTTTGTTTCTAAATTGTTCAATTGCTATAGGAAATCTGACCTTAAAATGTCCTGTATCACGACTGCTTGGCCAGGGATATTGATTTAGCTGATACCACATGTATGATTGCCAATTTTCAGACTTCAGTCTCTACTAGGGCCACCAGAGCTAGACTGCAAAAATCTGGATGACTACTAAATGTCATTGTTTTTGGATATCTTTGCCACCATCTACCGGTAATAGTCATCTAGAATTTTGCATCCAAGACCTAAAAGCCCTAGTCTTTATTTGAAAATCTGAGGAGTGTCAAACTTGTCGGCTCTTGGAAAATGGACTTCCAGGGATTCTCAAGATTGTTAAGTTCAATAAAAATACTGAAAAAAAAATTGTTAAATTTATTTGCCACCTTTCTCACCATGGGACTACTTTAGATGGCTGACAACAATAAAAAGGAAAAAATGAAAAGAGTGTAAATAGAACAGAGGTAGGATATTAAAACAATAAAATAAACAATGAAAAAGAACACAATGAGAATAAAATGATATGATTATGAAAAAGAAAGATGAATGGGTGGAGGGAATATCCACAAAAGGCAATAATGACAAATATCATTGCCAAGAAAACTATATAGATATGTCTAGGAATCAAGCTTGACTTAAAATTTTATATTGGTGGATACAGTCTTCCAGCCTAATACTCTTATATCAAGGTCTTCTTAACCTGCATTCTCTCTTTAATTTCAGTTTTTTTTAAAGTATCCAGAAAAAGCTTGTCAAATTATAGAGAAATACCATTTCAGATGATATTCCAGAAAAATATGCAAGTTAATTAACACTGGTATTTATCGGAGCTTTTTTGTATTTACCTTAATTGCCTTCCACAAAATATTTACTTTTGATACTGAACCCATTTATTTTGCCTTTGTACAATACACTATTGCACAAGGTAACATACAGATAAGATCTACCTTCTGAACTTGCTAAGGCACAAAACTCAAAATTAAAATGAACACTAACACAGTATATCATTTTTACATAGTTTGTACTTGACCTATTTCTGTATAAAGCTCTTTACTTTTTAATGTAAGGTAAGTTTATTTTTATTTCTTTGCTCCTATGTACAAAAGGAAAAAAAATACAATAGTGGGATAATAATATCCAGTTTGATTTATGAAAATGTTGAAGCCACTGACCGCATCCGGCAGGCTGCCAACATACAAGGAAGCAAAACCTAATTCTCTTTGTCTTCACTGCTGTCTACTGTGATTTAATCCACTTAACCTTGTATAGGGGAAAAAAGGTTACTCTTCTCAATTGTCTCCACATTTGATGTTAGTATTCAACAGAAAATTCCAAAGATACAATGTACTGAAATTGAGAATACAACCCCAAATAAGTGCATACAAACTGATGGAAAAGAAGCCATTAGAAATTTCAATCAAACCACCAGCTAGCTAGCTAGCTAGGGAAAGGAACATTAAAAGAACAACAGTGTAGTTCAGTGTTTCTCAACCGTAGCAACTTTAAGATGTGTGGACTTCAACTCCTAGCCAGTTGAAGTCCACGTATCTTAAAGTTGCCAAGGTTGAGAAACACTGCTCTAGATCAGCTGGCTGAGGAATTCTGGGAGTTGAAGTCCACAAGTCTTAAAGTTGCCAAGTTTGAAGACCCCTGATCTAGATCAAGAAAATGCCTTGTGAATTTGCACAGGTGTAGAAAGCACTTTTTTTCCCATACTCATTGTAATGCACGTGATTGTGTATGAATATATGTGAATGTGTAAATGTGTATATCTATGTATCTTCATATTTACATTTGCAACGGTTGTAAATGTAACCTTTTGGACCACAATTACATGAAATTACAATCACACTAGGCTTCAGAATTAGGAACAATGACCTCTTACATAGAATGAAATTATAAACAGCAACATATAGACAATAGAGCTGAATGGCAGCCTCTAATACCTGGAACCAGACCTCTCCAATTTTATTAATTTAATTATCAATCAATTAATTATATTATACTTATTTTTTATTTATTTTAGATTTTTTATCATACCTTTATTACTTTTATAAATAATTCAAGGTGGCGAGCATACATAATACTCTTCACTTCTCCTATTTTCCTAAGAACAACCTTGTGAGGTGGGATGAGCTGAAAGGGACTGGCCTAAAGTCATCCAGCCAGCCTTCATGCCTTAAGGTGGAACTAGAACTCCCAGTTTCCCCCCACCTCACCTAATTGGTATATTATTAATTATTTAAAATATTCAGTTGCAGTGATTATATTTCTGTATCTCAATCTATATCCCCTTTTGCCCAAATCCTACATTCATCTGGTAAAGAAAAATACTATACTGACTTTCTAAAAGCTGGATGTTTTTGTCGTTATGGCAACAAAGACTCCATAAATTACTATGATCAATAGAATGCCAGCCGACTGAAATTACAAAGAGGGCTTTTCCAGTTTTTCTTTTTTGTGCTGTTGCTCAGAAATTGTCTTTTTAATTAGCAAGAATGTACAATCAGGAGGAAGAGATGGGGAAGGAAAATGTATTACTCAGGCCTGGGAAGGGAAATAAAACTAAGCTAAGGATGTTGCCAAGTTGTGCCAGCTAAAGAGTGAAGTCAGCTGCTACCAAATTAAGGTATTCTCTTTTTAATTTAGATTCAGCATCTTTGTGCAGTCATGTCTCATAAATATAATGGGACTTGGTCCTGATTTTGTGCTAGTCTCCACAGTCTATACAGAGTCAAAAGGAGCCTAATTAGTTGAGCTTCTAAATTGGTAAATTTCAGCTTGAAATTCAAACTATGTCATGAATATTACATGATTTTTTTTCATCTTTATGAAGGGGAACAGAACTTTATTTTTACATTATACCTAGAGTTCCTTGTTACATCAAAATCTGAGGAAAACACTGATTAAATTAAACCAGGAATGGAGGACCTGTGGTCTTACAAGGTAATGACTTACTTCTTGTGGAAGTACAACTCTGATCAATTCTCACCCTTAGTGATACCAAGCTTCTAGGACTGAGGAAGAGGACTAAATAGATCAGTGGTTCTCAACCTTTCTAATGCCGCGACCCCATAATACAGTTCCCCATGTTGTGGTGACCCCCAATCACTTATACATCACCGGGTACCAGGGGCGTGGCCAAAGAAAAGGGGAAAAAAATGGCGGACAGCCTTGTTTGGCGACCCCCATGAAATAGTCGTTCGACCCCAAATGGGGTCCCGACCCACAGGTTGAGAACCACTGAAATAGATTCTGCAAGAGGAAGAACCCTTTCCCTGTCTTTCCTTTGTCCTGAAGAGGAAGAAGTAATGATGGTGATCAGAGCCTCCGTGTTGAACCAGTTATCTGTCAGCCAGAGCAGCTATTAGGAAAGGGACTATTGCCTTCTTAGGGTTCAGGCTGATTGGTAATTTAAAAGATAAAAGATCCCAACCCAGGATGAATAACCAATGTCGTCTGTCTATGTTTGCCTTAGTTAGTATCACTAAGGGTGATGGTTTACATCTTCATTTGTATAGAGAAGAGAATAAAAGTTCTTCTTTATATCTATAATGTGTGTTTCTATTTCTCCACCGTCCTCCATATATCTTTCTTCTGTTTTCTTGTCTCTCCAGAAGCTCCTGATATCTCTCATTCAAGAGTAACCTGTGGAGTGGAGATTATAGCCTCTAGTCTCCTTACCTTGTGTTGTAGGAAGGCAACTAGTTTATACTTTTAACACATCTAGTTTTTGTTGCTTTCAGAGAAGAAAATAAACATGGTCTATCTCCTGCATGTATGACAGCATTGTCTTCTGTCTCCATGTTCCTCTGATAAACAGAAGAAACTCTTCGCATGTTTGCTTTCCCTGTTAATCCATTTAATTAGCATATTTTCTGGAAAAGTGGATTCCTTATATGCCTCCTGAAACTGGCTCAACAAGGTCAGCAGCAGACAGTATTCCAATCATATACAATGGGGAATCAGCAGTAATCAGCAATACAATAGGGAATCAGCTGCAGTAGAGAAATATCCAGCAACAACAGAATTTGCGGTTTCCACCTTCTTGCCACTGTGGGAAGTCAGCTCCCCAGAGAAGGAAATATTAAAAGGGCAGAAAAATATATTTCCTCAAAAAGGATTTTAAAAACAGAAGCCAACCCTGCTCCCAAGTCTCTCTGTCCCAAGCAGAAGCCAGCCCTATACAAATGCAGATTTAAACCATCAGAAAGGCCTCAGCTAGGAGATCAAGAAGACAAAGACCTAAAATCTGCATACCCCACCTGAGATGGGACATAATAGGACTAACCCATCACCATCAAGAATACCAGAGAGGCACACCTAGACTCAGGTCAGAATACCTGACACAGGAAATAGCTTCAAAGTTCATGCTATAGGAACAGGAAACTATTCCAAACAAAAGGCTTTCAGAGGGTATAAAAACCTATTATCCATGTGCTCAGCCTTTCTTTTCTCTGGTCCTTCCTGCAAGAACCATCTTTCTGGCTCTTCAATAAACTGCAACCTTCTTTCTAAAGAAGTCACCATGTTGTTTATTTATCCCTGCTTAGATGAACGAGGATGAAGACTTTTCTTTCGATACCACTTTTACTCTCCTCCTCCTCTTCTTCTTCTTCTTCTTCTTCTTCTTCTTCTTCTTCTTCTTCTTCTTCTTCTTCTTCTTCTTCTTCTTCTTCTTCTTCTTCTTCTTCTTCTTCTTCTTCCTCCTCCTCCTCCTCCTCTTCCTCCTCCTCCTCCTCCTCAGCTGAATCCTCTTGTCAAATTCCTGTTTACTCTCCTCTTCACTTGTTTACTGGACTGCAACGGTGGCAGAATGCAAAAACAGAATGCAAGAATTAAAGGATTTGGAGAACCTGCAATTTGACTAGGTAAAGTGCAATAGTGCAGAAATGGAAGTTTTGCAAAAAGCATTATTTATTCCCCAAACTGCTTCAAGTAATATAAATGGAAACTCTGCATCTGGATATAATCTGAAGGACAATATTCGAATGAAACAGACTATATAATAGGAAATACAAAACCGAGAAGTGCTATCTTGTCAGACAAGACATCTGCAATGATTATGGAACAGAAGGTGAGTTACTAACTAAAAATATACAGGTTAAATTTAGAAAATTAAAGAATAAGTATACCGCAAGATATATCCTGGAAAACACATACCAGAATATAAGGCCAATGTGTGGAACAGGTTTATGGTACACTTAACTTAGGCAAAAGAGGAAAGAAATAAGAAACATCAAGATCCCACATCTGAAAGTATTCCAAAAAATTTAGAGGAAAAGATCAAAAGGCTTTCAGAATAAGTTACTGTGATAGCCAGAGAAGTGTAAGCATCAAGAAGAATATATGGTTCAGTAGAGACTTTCAACATCAAACAAGAAAGGACAAAAGAATATATTTCCATCAAGAATAGCAACAAGAGGATAAACATAGCAAGAAAAGGAAAATGAAAATCAGAAAAATCAGAGAATGTTATAAACTAGGACTAGGATTATTAACGCAGTAGTTTTTCTAAAAATACAGTAAATGAAAACATACTGAAACTCTTTACAAATGGAATTGCAGAACATATGTGGAAAGAGAATATATTAAGGAACTGACTTCATTAGAAAGTATAACAGCAATAGGACAGCTGACAAAAAGAAAAATACTAGAGGAAAATGAAGTACCTTATTTAAAGGTAAAGGAACAGAGGCTTTTAAAGTGCCAACAGTTCCACAGGGACAAATTGAAAGAAGACTATGTGACATAAAGTCTGGAACATTTTATTTTAATTTCAGTGACAGAATAATTATGAAAGCTGGGAACCGAGAAACAGCAAAAGCAAGAAGATGCTTTTATATGGGATAACTCAATGCAATAAATGTTATCTGCCACTGTTTCTTCAATGGAAATAATGTTGAAGAAACAGTGGTAGATAATATTTACTGCATTGAGTTATCCCGTGTAAAATTGTCCTGCAATGAGTTGGCCGCAGCAAGATGGCCGTGGTGAATTCACCACAGCAAGATGGTCATGACAAGATGGCCAGAGTGAGATGTCCCATTCTTTTAAAAGTACCTAGAATGTACTTCTCCGTTACAATTTTCATACAGATCCTTGTGAATTTTATTTAGTGGAATGCATGATGTTCTGGATTACAGTTCCCATAAGGTAGTTACTGGTTATGTTGATTAGATTGGGTGAGATTTTCAGCTGATGACTTCTGGCTAACAACATGCTGGAGAAATACACACACATATTCACAGACACCTATGTATAATTTTATTTATTTATTTATATTCTGCTTTTATTATTTTTATAAATATCTCAAGGTGGTGAACATATCCAACATATCTTTCTTCTCTTATTTTCCCCACAACAACAACCCTGTGAGGTGAACTGGGCTGAGAGACAGGGACTGACCCCAGGTCACGCAGATGGCTTTCATGGCCAAGGCAGGATTTGAACTCACAATGTCTTGCTTTTTAGCCTGGCGCCTTAACAATTAGGCCTTCCCAGAATATATACCAGAAAGCATATATTGGCGCTTCCAACATATGCTTTCCTTTGCAATCACTCTTTAAAAAAAGGATGTAAACATGATTGGGTAGATGATTTAAAAATCTTGCCAAGAGAGAGAGAGAGAGAGAGAGAGAGAGATGAATGCATCCAAATCCAAATGTATTTAAAGGAAAAAAAAATGGTAAACTTCCTTTGGAACTAAAAAAATCTGAAATAATTCTGAGATCCACATAAAACAAAAATAAAAACAAAAATGTACATTTGTTTTCTCCCTACCTGCCTTTTATTGCTTCCTTCACTCTTCAAATGCCTGCAGAATGGGAAAGATACTGTGATAATGATTTTTCTTCTCCTGGTTGGCGGAAGCTGAATATTAATTACCACTGCTAACTGGGTAAGCAATACTTCCAGCTACATTGCCATCTTTTGCTATCATTACAGTGTTTCAAAACGCCTTTGGTGATTCTGCATAATTCATTTCCCTCTTCTGGTCTGACTTTTGAGCACTGCAAATTAGAAGCTAATAAAAAATGAGAGTTAATCTGTACAGTGCTACATGAGGAAGAACTGCTTGACTTTTTAATTCTGCTTCTTTGAAGATAGTATCATGGAGATTGAATATTTGCAATGAAAATCATGCAAGAAGTTTAATCATGCCTACATTCTTAGCTCACCCATGATCAAAAGAGACAGGCTGCAGGATGTTGGATCTATTGCTTTGGATCTGTTGTATCTCCCAATAAATTCCTCTCCTTCCAGACAAGGAAGTGGGAGTCAAAGTCCATTAAAATGAAAGAGAGGCCAGGGGGTCAGCTTGCATGTTGAAAAAACAATAAAAACGCCATGAAATATCAGAAGGATAAGGAAGGAATGTGGATACATGTGGATTTATAGTTGACAGATTAGAATAAAAAGCAAAAATGTAATGGGAAGTGGTACTAATTTATGGTCATAGACACATTCTGAGGCGGAAGAAATGTCTATCATAGTGCAATAAGAAACACAAAGATATTTCAGCAACAGACCAGAGTTTTCCAAGCAAGCAGTGACTGCTCTGAAAAACTAACTGGGCATAAAGACAGTGATTCTTCATTTCCCCATTTTGGCATTTAGAAGAATAATACACCTGGATTGAAATGTTTTATCTAGAAATCATTTCTTGATGCCAGTGACAGGCTTATTTATGAGGGAAGCCTGAAAATGTTGTACAGAGTTGATTTGGATGCAAAGTGAATTAATATGCATTTTCTGCATTAATATGCTGCAGATGTCAAAATCTGTGAAATTGTTTTTTGGCTTTAAAACACACACACACACAGACACACACATACAATGCATAGACATTTAAAAAAAAAACTCCTGATGAGATGTATTTATGGGAGAAGAAACAAAATTATCATGGATCATAAGCCTTCTCATCCTTCCAGCTTCTTATTTGGCTAAGTTTAATTACAAATGAACTATTAAGGAGGGGAAAAGATGCCAGTTATTTGTGCACCTTTCTCTTCATTAGTTTAATGAAGAGAAGGATGAGAGGGACATGATAGCAGTGTTCCAATATCTTAGGGGCTGCCACAAAGAAGAGGGAGTCAAGCTATTCTCCAAAGCACCTGAAGGCAGGACAAGAAGCAACGGATGGAAACTAATCAAAGAGAGAAGCAACCTAGAATTAAGGAGAAACTTCCTGGCAGTTAGAACAATTAACCAGTGGAACAACCTGCCTCCAGAAGCGGTGAATGCTCCAACACTGGAAGTGTTTAAGAAGAGACTGGACAGCCATTTGTTCGAAATGGTATAGGGTTTCCTGCCTGAACAGAGGGTAGAACTGCATGACCTCCAAGGTCACTTCCAACTGTTGTTGTTGTTGCTGTTGTTATTATTATTATACCAACCTGTTCTCACTTGCACACTCTTATTTCAAGTGTAAACACTGATGGGTGAAAGAGGGCTTGGAGCAGATGTTGATGCTTCCCTGATACTGTGCTTCTTTTACATTATATGGTTTGATGATTTCTATGGATTAGGCCAGAGATCTTGTTTATTACTTACTTAAAATGGTGTTTGAATTCATATAACACAATGAGTCATAATGTAGTTCTCTGTTCTTAGCTTAGCATATTGCATGAATTAAGATACTGGAGTGATTATCTTTTGATAGACAGATTCACACTAACGCTTCTAGGAATTTTGCAATGGTCTGATGCCAATTTTTCTAGTTTTGCAGGTCTGGAGAGTTGGGTCCTTTTTTTAAAAGACTCAAATCCATTTTAGGATTTGAGTTTTTTTTTTTAAAAAAAAACAAGCTTTTCTTGTGATTCCCACTTCAAGTGGTGGAGAAATAACCTTTGTATTTTTAGCAACTGGGTTGGAAAGAGTCCAGGAACTGTAAAAAGTAGATTTGGAGACTGCACATTATCCTGGGACCTCAAATTGTTTATTTTATTTTACCATTTACTATGAAAAATTAATCCAGCTGTATCTTCAATACCAAACTATAATGAATCAAACTATGGTCAGATATTTATTTATTTACAGTATTTGTTGGCCAACTCAATTGGTTTAAAATTCTGTGTAGTGAACAAGAAAGCATGAGTGTAAAAGTTAGTTAGGTTAAGTTAGTCAAAACTTGGCCACAGATTTCAGATAAGAATGGCTTCAAAGGAAATGGTATAACATTAGACTAAACAATATATAGAAACTAATTGAAGAAGCAGAGAAACCAAAACAGATCTTTAGCTGAAACAGAGTATTACAAGAAATACAAAAATTTCCCAAGCCACAAATTTCTTAGTGCCACAGTTATGCTGGTGGGCATAGTAGGAAGTTGTTTGTTCACCTTAAATTATTTCACAATTACACAATCTAACAGCCTAAGTTAGCACATTAGCTTAGTAAATTGATATTATGAAGAGGGAATTAGTACTGGCTCAAATGATTCATAACTCTGAAAAGAATGCAGTCTGCTTTCATAGGAAGTTGACTGGCCATCTGGTTTTGAAAGAAGGGAAGAAAATAAAACATATATATATATATATATATTTACAGAAACCAAATACATGCACATCTCATGACTGCATCCTGATTATTACATAGTTGCTAAGTAGCAGAAGTGCAACAATATCCCCCTCCAAACTCTTGACCGTATCTCCACAAAAAATAATACAGGATTGATTACACAACAGATGTGCATCTGAAGAGGGCAAACTGGACTGTAGATATATCTAATTTGGGAAAGCATGATACAATATAGGAAACTCTATTCCAACCAGTTAGCCATGCCCTCCATGAAGATATTCTATTCCGTTTCTCTCACATGTCTCTTTCTACAAATTAAAATATACCCTTTCTGGCAAACCCAATATCTCTTACAGAAATTTCAGTTGTTGGTACCATTCTGAAGCTACAAGAGAAAAAACAGTTATTGCTCCTTGATTAAAGATGAGACTTAAAAATAGCCAGAAGTTAATAAATTTAATTTTTCTTCATGAATTCCCTCCTATTGCTCTCCATCTCCTTTCAGTTTCTTTGAAATATCTTTTGCTATTTTGTCTGAATTGGAGAAAGACAACTTTCTCTGCAAATATAGTGCAGTTAGAAATGAGTTTTTAGTTTTAGATGTGGAGGCAACCAATGATTTTTCCATTTTGGCTTTAATAGCAAGCTATAGTTTTTCTGAACTCCAGGAAATTATGAGAAGGCAAAAAGGTACATGTGAATGGCCCTGATTCCTGAACTTAGGGCCTCTTTATCTGAGGGACCACCTATTTCAACATGAACTTTGGTGGACACCGAGAGCTGACCCACCCCTTGAAATAAGTCATCATTTCTCAAAATCTACTTGCAGGGCACATGGCCTTTTCTTGTTATACCTAAACAAGGGAATGTGCTTTCTCTTTCTCTTTCCATTTTTAGAAAAAAAGTCAAGCTCTTCAATTAATGTCAGCAGTGACTGTTAACTGCTTGGGACAAAGGAGATATATAAAATCATATAAATGACTCACCTGAGCTATATTCAGCTATATTAGCATCACTATATGAAAGTTTGAACTTGAATAGAGGACTGAACAATGCATGATGGTCATGTCCTTGCATCACAATTTCTGCTTTTGACACTGAGCAAGAATCTGAAGTAAAACAGTATTTGTAGTCACTTGCACTTGAGTACTGCTTTCGATAATATCTGAAGATTGTCTTGCATTGTGTCCATATAGTAACTAGGAACTAAATTTAACATTACTCGGTAAAGGTAATGTGGGTTTAGCTTTACCATTAAAGATACAAAAAATAACTGCAATTAGCAACTTTTTGGGGATGACATTAAGCATTAAAGCAAGGAAAATTAATCATTTTGTTTTAGTAATGCTTTCATCTTCTGTATTGTTCAGCACACTGCCTTCTGACAGAATGCCAAATATATAAAAAATATCATTGCACAACATCAAAGGAGAAATCAAAAGGAGGATAATTAATTATACTTTAATTTCTTTTTAATAAATATAATTCAAGATGGAGAAACTTAAGTTCAGTGATATTGCTTTTTGCAGTTTTTCTATCAGCCCAGATCTGTTGAAATTCTATAAGAATGTATGTATTTTCTTATATGTATTGGGATTGTAATTCCTAGAAGTTGCAGTCAATGTGATATGGGTTTGTTGAGAATTCTGGAAACTGGAACTTCAAACCTTTGAAATTTGGCAGGCTGAGAAAAACTAATAGAGAAAAAAAAATTAGAGGGAGAATATTGTGTTACTACCTCTGTTTCATTCTTAAAGTCCTTCCAAAATGCTCCAAAGGAAAATATTTGCTTAGTTAATTGGTGTGTTTTTTTTTAAAAAAAGAACCTTAGGCTTCTACAAAATGTTATTTTGCCTTTCCTTAATACTTCTGTGGCAATCAGCATGTTTGTTTGTAATTATTTGAATTATCAGATGTGCGGGTTAGAAAAATGGCTGTAAGCAAGAAGACAAGGTTATGTGTCATGTGTCAGCTGTTCCCAGATGGAAGTTAATGCATGTAATGATTTGCAGTGCTACCAGCACATCTGACAATCTGAATAATTACAAACAACATGTTGATTGCCACAAAAATATTAAGGAAAGGCAAAATAAAATTTTACAGAAGCTTAAGGACTTTTTTCATCACTTTAATAAACTAAGCCTGGAAAAACACAAACCAAAAACTGCATCCAGTTTTGGTCACGACAAGGTAAAAAAGATGCTGAGACTCTAGAAAGAGCACAGAGAAGAGCAACAAAGATGATTAGGGGACTGGAGGCTAAAACATATAAAGAATGGTTGCTGGAATTGGGTATGTCTAGTTTAACGAAGAGAAGGACAAAGGCGGATATGATAGCAGTGTTCCAATATCTCAGAGGCTGCCACAAAGAAAGCTCAGAGAATAGTTCAGCAGTTTGTGTTATTGCAGTTTATTATTATTTTTATTTCCTTCCTACTAATTTGGCTTTCTATAGCTGTTGGAACAAGAATGTAAAATAAATTCCAGCTGAAAGAAACAACAGGAATACAAGGTAAAAATACAATGAAAGTAGCAATAAAAGTCTTCTAATAATAGCTGAGTAGCAAAGTGAGGATATTGAAAATAAAAGCTTAATTGCACAAGGATTGGGGGGGGGAATAGGGCTTGGGGGGGCTTTTTTGCTGGGAGGGGAAGGAGAAGCTCCTAAAACCATTCTTCCTCTCAGCCATAATTACACTATGCAACATCTTGATAAAGCCTTTCTTTTAATAAAGCAAACTATAAATCCATCGTTTTATAAAAAAAGTTTGTATGAATTATTGCATGGCATTTACTTTCCAACAAAGACATCATCATCCAAACCAGAAAATGGAGATTAGGATCTTGCTGGGATACAGCTTCCTAACACACTAATTTCCCTGTTTCATGTCAGCCTGTCCATCTGTTATGGAGCAAGATGCATTATCATGTCTTTGTCTTTATGCTAAGCCTGTTAGACAGGGCTTTTCAACTTTTTCACCCATTGTACCACTTTTAGGATATGGCAATATCCGAATACCACCAGTCACCTAGCAAGGTGTCAAAAACTAGATGACCCTCCCCCAAAAGGAAAAAAGTGATAAAGTACAGGTAGTCCTCGACTTACAACAGTTCACTTAGTGACTCTTCGAAGTTACAATGGCACTGAAAAAAGTGCCCCCCCCAAGCCACAGCCGAGCAAGACACCTGCCTGCCCACCCAGCGGCGCTCTTCCTCCTGTCCGAGGTTTTCATTGTTGTGAGCATTTCTGTTGAGGATTGGCAGTGGAGGTGAGGTGGGGGAGTATTTGGATTTTATTCCCCCCATCTGCTGGGTGGTTGCAGCAGGTTTTGGTCACTTCACATGACCCTGGGACCGTCATAAATATGAATCAGTTGCCAAGCATCTGAATGTAAATCACAAGACCCTGAAGATGCTGCAACATTCCAGCTGATCGGTGTTTCTTCTGGGCTCAGAAGCGCGAGGATCAGCGCCGAACTCCAACTGGAGCCTGGCTCTGATCCTGGCGCATCCGTTGAGCACTGACCGCCCTGCAGCTTCAGCCATCTCTCGCTCAGGCTTGTGCGGTGCTGCTACTGGTTCAGCTCATTCCCCTCCCCCACTACCACTTTTCTAGGATGGTCACGTACCACCTGCCCGGTGCCAATGTACTACAGGTGGTACTCATACCACTGGTTGAAAAGCCTTGTATTAGACAATAGGTCAAAAAAACTCTACAAAGTTTTAATACGCAGGTGTTCCTATTTAATTCCTATTGGGAATATGTTTTATGAGAGTCCACGGAAATAATTTTTGTATTAGTATTTTCTATTTTGTAAACTCCCCCCTATAACCCCATACATGTCAGTGTGATACCGTTACATAATGCTGATTCTTTTTAATCTGATCATTAGGTACAGCTATACTGATAGAAGAGAATATTTGCTGCTCAGGATTGAACTGTAAGGTCCTTGGTACTCTCTGAGCTTGTTGGTTTTCTCGCAGACATTTCATTACCAAACTAGTAACCTCATCAGTCCTAGTTAGATGATGCTGTTACCTAGTTTGGTAATGAAATGTCTGTGACAATACCACCAAGTTCAGAGAGCACCAAGGACCCTATAGGTACAGCTAACCAAATTATGCTCTTGTTTATTCTCAAGTACCTGATTAGTTCAGTTCTTTTTATCTTCCCATACTTTTGCACTACTGCTTGGCAGATTACAGTCCTAAGTATTTCTCCTTATAGAAGTAAAACATCAGGAATCTGGTAGCACCTTTTCCGACTAACACATTTTATTAAAAGGAATCAGATACTGGGTTTTTCTTTTGATCCATACTGCACTGTGGCAGCGAAAATGATGGTGATTTTTATCTTTCATCCTGACATACAGTGTATATGCTCCTTTTTAGTTATTTGCCAATCTTAAATGAAATGATTTGGTGCGATATTTCTAGTCTGCCAAATCAGGTACAGAATTAAAATGATAATATCTTTCCATTCAAAAGAAGTTGCTCTTCTCTGACTTCCACTGATTATAATTCAGCTTTATAATTATAAAGCGTGATAGAACATAATCATTATCCATCACCATTATCCATCACAGGTACAGTGGTACCTCGGTACTCATCGTTAATTGGTTCTGGAGGCACGTTGAGTACCAAAAACAATGAGTCCTAAACAAATTTTTCCCATAAGGAATAATATAATGAATCACAAGACAGCCGATGTCGACAGGTTATAGCTTGTGCATTGAATACCAATAACAAGTACCACAACAAAATTTTGGGATCAAAATGTGTTAATTACCAAATTTGATGAATTTCAAAAGTCGAATACCACTGTATTTTGTTACACACTGTACCTTGAATAGGGACTAAAGCAGTTGTTCTCAACCTTTCTAATGCTGCGACCCCATAATACAGTTCCCCATGTTGGGGTGACCCCCCAACCACTTATACATCACCAGGTGCCAGGGGCGTGGCCAAAGAAAAGGGCGGAAAAATGGCGGACAGCCTTGTTTGGCGACCCCCGTGAAATGGTCGTTCGACCCCAAATGGGGTCCCGACCCACAGGTTGAGAACCACTGGACTAAAGGATCATGAAGAGGGAATGCCATATATTTCTCTGAAAAGTTCTTTTGTGGACAAGATTTAATATTATTAAAACACTACCTATATTCCTAAGATACAACTGAACCTATATAGTTGTAGCTAAGCATACAGGGCTCCTGCCAAATTTGGTGTCTTGTTCATTCAATGGAAGGAATACTTCCATCCAAACATTTGTTTTACGTGCAATCCCTTCCACTGAAAGAATATGTTTGCCAGCATGTGAGGTCTATATGCCTTTAAAAGCTCACTTCTTAGCTTTGCAAATTTTGAATCTGGTTATCCATCCATCTTTGTTTTGCTACATTTATAATTAATTATAAATATTAATTTATAATATTTTAAATTATATACAAAATTACTTTGGAATATATATTTGTAAATATGTTTTTTTCTCAAAATATTAATATTAACTTAAACTTATTTTTGGGTGGAAGCCTGACAGCTCTCTTGAAACAAATGGAAAACATGGAAATTAGTGGCTAACTATGTTTTGGGAAACAATAATCAAATTAATTTGTATCAATATTAACAAAACTTGAATTCTGTAAACATTCTTATTCAGGAGAATTCTGCATTCATGAAGATTAATTAATTAGGCTCGCATCACCAGATTCCTTATGACACCTCAGTAAGAGAGTATTTGTGGAATTGAAGTCAATGGATTTTTAATCTTTTTGAAATGATTACTAAGCAAAGAAAGACTATCTATATCCCCTATAAATTATCTTGTGCAACTATCTTATTATAAGATGTTCCAAGGTATATGAAAAGAAATCAGTGTAATGTTGGCTTAGGAAAAACTGGCTGCATTACCACAATTTCTAGATGACATTATGTAGTGGCTAAGATTGCAATTCTATAGACACTTTTCTGCGTACAATATCCACTGAATTCAATGGATGTCATTTCTAAGTGAATTACATGACATATGAAAGGTCCTATCAGAAAACTGTTGGGCAACTGTATTTGGGATAGCAGCTTTTCTACAAGGTCTGAAGTTTTTAGAAAGATATACCTAGAATATCTTCTGGACCATGCAAAATCTTGTATGTTCTATAACATATAACTTAGCATCATCTAGTGACAATGAACGATTCAGTCAAAGACTACTTGCACTTGTTTTGGAGGCTTCAGTTGATCTGTGTGCTGCAGTAACGGCATATATTGTAATAATTGGTTGGCTGTTTCCAATATGTTTTTAACTTATGGTCGAGTTATCCGTTTCATAGCTTGTATTGGTTGTGATATAGAGGGTTGAGTGGTCAGGCATTTTTGATAAAGTTGTTTGGGTGTTCATTTTACTGAAATATGTTGTATAGGCAGTCTGCTTCATTTTTGGGTATTCTGGATTATTGCAGTACTTTTGAATAATCAACACCCAATGAACAACTAAAAAACCCCATACAACAGTCACCATATAAATACTGCACATGAAAGTGCTCAAGGCACACACTCTGCTAGAGAGAAGTTCCCTGAAGATGGGCTCCAGCATGAGTCCAAAAGCTTGGAAGACTAAAACTCTGGTCCCAATGACCGATCCAGATTGGATCCTGCATCTTCTGTTTATTTATATTATTTTATGTTTTAATTTTAGTGTGATTGTGGATGTTTTAACTGTAATTGCATATTTTATCATGTTGCTAAGAGTCCTTTGGGGTTGTGGTGGGATGAAAATGTAAGGGATAAGTAAACAAATAAGTAAAATATGTGTGGCTGGATTGCAGGTAAAATTTCAGTACTGTTTAGGAAGTGACTGCTACTACTTGTTTCTTTTTAGAACATTTAGAACATTTCTGATCATAAATCATAGGACAAAGTCTAAAGATTTGTTAAATAAATAGGAACAAATAAATAGGAGCAGACAGTGAACATGACTGTGATAAAAATTTAACAGAATAGCTCTGGATTTGGGACCTTCTCAAAAAAAGACTTTGGAGTGTGTAAGCCTCACACAACACAACACCCATCCTCCCAAGATTCAAAAGGCAGCCTGTTGTGGAGCTCTTCCAAACTACAAAGGGAACATTGTAAACGTTATTGTTACCACTTGGGAGTCTCTTATCCTAATGTTTGCACACAAATAGCAGGACTTTAACCACAATTGCAAAAATATTCAAAACTTGTGTCTATGTTAATACTTAGCTTTTGCATCAATTTCATCAAAATGATGTCTAAGATCCTGGAAGGACTGGTAACACATAATAAAATACAAGATTATATTAGTTATTTGGAGCATGGCTATAGAAGGCAGAAAATGGCAGAAAATAATAAGGATTCAGATCCTACACTGGGATTTTTAGTATATAATAGTGTGTCATGTGTATATATCTATATATCATGTCTACTAGTAAAATTAGAAATCTGTAACCAATACAACTAAGTCATAAAGTTCATATTGGATGAGAAGCATATATCTATTATATGCTTAGTCATATAGACATTTATGGAAGGAATGTTCTTTCTTTACACATTTTGTAGAGTTGCTCCCAAATTATTTTATTCAAAATTAAATTGTTCTCCACGTTTCAATTTCTAGAGGAATTGCTATTATTTTTAGAAAACATACATAAAAATCTTATTACAAAGATATGTAAATAACTATAGGCTGTCATATGTTGTATTTTCTGGATAGAAGGTGTAGGGTTCCTGCCTGAGCAGGGGGTTGGACTCAATGACCTCCAAGGTCCCTCCCAACTTTATTATTATTATTATTATGGATCATCGCACAGTCAGCCAGATGTTCAGACTGGATTTGGCATTTTGTCTACATATCGAGTCCTTACCCAGGACCTGGGATAGGCAGATGTGGATGTTTGATGGTATTACAGATATCGTCGCAGGATGGAAGCAGTTCCTAGTAAGGCCGCCTTTTGCAATTGACTAATAGTGAATTTGTCAATGCCAATGGTGTTCAAGTGGTGCTCCAGTTGTTTTGGGATTGCACCCAAGGCACCTATGACTATTGGTACTACCCTTGCTTGCTTTTGCCACAGTCTTTCTATTTCTATTTGTAGGTCTTTGTATTTTGTTATCTTCTCCAGTTCTTTCTCGTCTATTCTGCTGTCTCCAGGCATTGTCACGTCCACTATCCAGACTTTTTTGTCTTTCTTATCGACAATCGTTAAGTCTGGGGTGTTATGTTATATTATTATTATTATTATTATTATTATTATTATTATTGAGACATGGGGAAGGAGGAAATTCAGGTTAAGAAATCACATACCCCTTCACTATCGACATATTTCCTCTTCTATATGACCCTCATAAATTATTATTCTCTGCATGGAATTCCAAACATTCACACATTGGCAATCTCTCCATGAGGAAGAATTTAGAGCAGCAAATTGTACAGGCTGTGAAAGAATTAACCATCACTCCTTCCTCATTTTTAATTGAAATAGTAATTTTCCATATTGAAAAGGAACCAATGTATCACAGCGATCTTTGTGTGTAACATGTAGCCTGTTCCTTTTTCTTTTAAAAAATAAGGATGATGCTGGGATTTACTTAAACAATGTCTTCAAAAGGTCTTTTTCATGAATAGCTGACTTCAACCAGTCTATCATGTAAAAAGGGTTGAACCCTAGAGTTCAAAATTCAAAAATCCCAAAGATTTGCCAAAGCCTAATAATAGGAAGTTCCTGCACTCTCAAAGAAAGTTAACATCAGATACACAGAAAAAGAAAACTCAATCCAACATCCAAGAAAATATTATTCCAAAGTATGAGTTTTAATCTCTCCATTCTGAAGTTTTTTATAGATAGTATGCAACAATGTGTTATAAAACAATCATACTAGCACTGAAATGAATGCTTCCTTGACATGGTTTATTTCAACTTCATTTCTGCCACTCTTCCTATTAATTCTGAGAATTATAGAATGCATAATCCAACAGCATATGGCACTATTTGCAGTCATAATAAGCACTTTCCTACTGTCTAAAAATCTGTCATCAACGCAGCTTAATAAACAAACGACAGATTCATTCTGTAATATAAAATGCATAGAGCCATAAATTAAGGAATGAAAAGAGAAATACAAACTGAAAATCTTACAACTTCAAACATTTTTTTTTGCATTTTATTTTTTGCTGAAGGATGGACTTCACACCTAGATACATTCTCAACAATTTGAAAAAAACTGAAGCAGCATCTGTTCCATAACTTCAAGATAAAATGAGTCCTATCCAAAGTTTTTGATGTTTGTTCCAAAATTCCTTATTCATTATTGAATTATGATGTCCATAATGTTAGAAGTGTCAAGTTATTACACACACACAGATTAATATGAAATGCATTTAATTAAGTTAATTTTAATGAAATGTAATTTTTTTTTTTGCCTTATTACCTTCTTTTTTACCTCACCCACTTTTCAAAGAACAGTGAACCCCTCTAGTTAAAAATTCAAGGGCCAATTTAGTTTTGTTTTTTTTAGTTTGGAGTCCTGGATTCAGGACCATAGAAAATGATGCATTGATAAGTTTGGTTTGTGCAAATTGAGTCCTGTGGATGCTTGATGATTGTAAACCTAGGCTTATGATTTAGTTTGACTTCTGAACACATTTGATGCAGTGGAGCAATTACAAGATTGAAGCTCCCAAAAGGCTTTTCTTTGGATTTTAAAACACAATAGCCATGGGAAATGGATGGCTGAATGTTTTCTATCTACAAAAAACAGATGAAAATACCAAGGACATGAAACAGGGTTAAGTTTTGGGAAGGTAGTGGTAATTTTTATCTCCGTTATTTCTCGTTACCTCCTTTTCACCCTCCCCACCCAAATCTTAAGTCATGAAAGTCATATAGATAATCATATAATAATTTTATTTAAATATAAATCTACAGAAAGAAGAAGTTATTACAAGGAGTCCTCAACTTACAACCACAACTGAGCCCCAAATTTCTGTTGTTAAGTGAATTTTCACCATTTTACAACCTTTCTTGTCACAGTTGTTAAATGAATCTTTGCAGTTGTTAAATTAGTAACCCGGTTATTAAGTGAATCTGGCTTCCCCATTGACTTTGCTTAACAGAAAGTTATAAAAAGTGATCACAGGACTCCAGGACACAGCAACCATCATAAACATGAACCCGTGGCCAAGTATTTAAATTTTGATCATGTGACCATGGTGGGGAAGCTGCAAAAGTTGCAACTGTGAAAAATGATCATAAGTCACTATTTCAGTGCTGTTGTAACTTTGAATGGTCACTAAATGAATTGCTGTAAGTCGAAGACTATCTGTATTTCATGGACGGAAGAGAAAGGCTTTTTAAAAGCCTCCTCATAACAGTAGTAATATGATTCGGACATCTATTCTCCAGGATACTACTTAGAATTCTAATTCTGACTTGATTTTAAAAGAGTTGATTTTGATTGCAGTTATAAAAATACCATGGCAGGCAGGCAAATGCAAGGGCAAACAAGTTATATTAGTGGGCAAATCCACAAGTATTTGCCTCATTAGAAAATCTGACTTGTTACCTATGTATAAGGAAAGAAGGGCACAGAAAAAATACACAGCTGGACCTTGCATATGGAATACTGGGAAAATAATACGTTAATGTATATAAGAGGCTACATGATGTAGGAGATGAGCAGGTTTAGCGGGAAGGTAGGGTTAAAAGTGTCATTGGTTTTGAGCTCCTGCAAGAGATTTAATTCTGTTGACCTTTATCTAGCACCAATTTAGCTTTGACTGTTAGTTGGCTAGATTCTTGTATATAGGTAGCAATAATCTTGTCAGTGCTTTGAACTCAGTGAGTGCTTCTGGTTCCTTGCTCTGACACATTGTTGTTGTACAGTAAGTCTTAAAATAAAAATGAGCTATCTCTCTTTTACATACTTTGTTCTTCTTAAACTGAGTATCAGTCCTGAAAAAGATGAGTCACATTGAAGCTGTCTTGAAACATAGGGCTGTAGCTGTAGAAAAAGGAATAGGTTGATAGAACAGTAACTGAGGCCTCTAAATATTTGTTATAAATGCTCTAAGAGAATTCCCTTAGTCCTCTTTCTGCCCCAGAGGCAGCCAACAAGTCTCCCCCTTCTTTCTTATCTTCTTAAGATGGTTGGAACACCATCTTAAGAAGATAAGAATTCTTTCCCGCTTTTGTTTCTGCTTGATTAAAAGAGCATTTTGGTCAAATTCTATGGAATGAATAAAAAGGCAAAGAAAAAAGGGTGAGATGAATGTAGAATACATTTGTAGAGTATGAGTCCGTGTGGTGTATTTGTGTGTGCACGTGCATGCATTTATGTCTATATAGGTATAAAGAAAAAAATATCCCTATATTTTTAGAACTCACCCCCCCCTTTTTTTTTTTAAAAAAAAAATCACCCTCTCAATCTTTATCCAACTTGTAGAATCAGACATTTAATTTTAGCTATATCACTAAACATCAGTATCATCTGAAATGGAGCTGGGAAAAAGCTTGGAGGACCTGGGCTTTGATCCTGCCCCAAATCATTGATATTTTTTATCAGGACATTTATGGTTACAGAAGTTGTAAAACTGAAGCCTAACTATGGCCATAGTGCTTGAAGAGAAAGATAAATATTAAAGTGGTCAAGAGGATTCTATGGTGCTGACACATTTGTTCTCCAGGCTTTCAATAAGCATCTCAAACAAGGTCTCAGCTGGTAAGTTCTTGAGTCAAGTTAAGGGATTTAATTAGCAGTTTCATCTCAAACAGTATAAATAAAGCCTCATTTGTAGTCTTTCAAGACATCTCTTGATTACTTAGTGAATTATAGGGTGAGCAGCACCCATCTGCTAGAAAAATCTCCTTCCATTTGGGATATCACATTTGACAAATTGTTTCAGCTACAGACACGCTATCCCTGGGCTCTGACAATCAGGCTTTATGAAGGACTAGCAGAAATCAAGCAACAAAGCCACCTATCAGATAAGCAACTAATTTCATTAGGGCAGTCATAAATAACTGTCCACTCTCCTACTGGCTTCAGGGCATTTTAATACAAAGGCTGCTTACATTAGGTCCTTAACAACTGGAGAAAAGCCTCCCATTAGTGTGTGAAATTGTTATAGAAGTTTCTAAACCAGAACTCTTTGAAAAGCAGAAGAAAACAATTTGGACTGTGTAATCTAATTCAGAAATGTGACAGAGCAAATCAAAGTCACAATAAAAGCAACGTTATTGCCATAATTGGCATCTGGGTTTGGGGTAGCTAAGGAGCTGCTCAAGGGCCTCCGTATCAAAAGGATCCATTTGCTCTGATGTTGCAGAGAGAAATCTGTTTGAAAAGAACAGGTTTTTGAAGGAGTTAAGCCATTCCATTCCATGCATTTACTGTCATCTTAAATTATCCAGAGTGCAATATCTGACTTTATGTCATGCTTTAGTCAAATCTGGAATAATATCTGGTATAACTTAAATGAGAGGGTGACTACAAAGAATGGATTAAATGCTGACTGGGGACATAGTGGTTGTTGGTTCAGCAATCCAAGAAGAAGGGGGACATTGGGTGTAAAGAAGACAATTAGGCATGTCTGTCAGGCACAAAGAATTGTGACCATTCATTAAATTGCAGTACAGAAGATTTAATCAAGTGTATATCCCAGAATTTAGTCCATTAAAATTCAGTACTAAATTGGTACCAGAGAAGGATCAATGGAATTCAAGAGGGGTTGGACTTGAATAGGTTGTGGCAACATAAGGACTCTAAACTGATGACACATTTAATTCCACTGCCTCAGTTCTGCCTGCTCTTCTTCCCCAGTGCCCTAGCAATCCTGGTCATTGCTTAAATATTGCCCCTATGTTGTGCTTGTACCATGGAAACCTTGATAGAACTGGGCTGAAAGAATATTGTTTGTAAATTAGTCTAGGGATTTCTTATCTATTCTGTCTATTTGCCCAACCCATTTGCAAAGGAAATGTAATGACATATTATATTAGTATCATTGTATGAAGACTATTGTGAAGCACTGTTAAGTTTCATAGCAAAACAGAATGTTTGTGAGAGAGATTTGCCTAGCTTTACATGGACTGAGATGGTAATCAATATTTTATTATTTCAATTTATCTTCTTCAACCAATCTGACCCTCATCTTTTCAACAAACAAGCTAGAATGTTATATAGTTCAATATTTTATATCTTGAAGGAAATGATATTAATATCCATTTTCTAGGATAAGACTCAGGAAAATTAAAAAATGTTTCCTTGAATTTGTGTGTGAAATAAATAATAAGCATAAATATTACAATAATAAAGTTAACAACTCCCTTGTTTTACTGAAGAAATGTACTTCTATAACAGGAAGAAAGCAAAACAGTGTCTCATGCAAACTATTTTTGCTTATGTTTCACAATTTCCTACCTGACCCAAAACAGATGTACTAATAAATTCTACCACTAACCAACATAACAACTATTGACACAAGATTAAAGATTGACACAAAATTAAACAGGAAAAAATATCTGATATCTGATTTCCTCCCCCTCCCTCAGACAAAATAGCTGAATCTTTGCCTTCTATTTTAATGGCCAGGATATAGACTAGTTTGCTTAAAGATCCAGTGACATCTTGTGTTTGATAGAGCTTCAAGAATATCCAATGCTCACTTTCTGCTGTAGTCCCACTACAGAACATCACTATCTAATATTAGATATGTCCAATTATACTGACATAGCTGGTGCTCTGGCAAACAAAATATCATGTAGGTGATTCATATCCTCCCTTGAGTCATTACCAAGCTTTACTAAATGCCAACCTGGGTCAGTTCATAACACAACAAAATTCCATAGGTCATTACATTGCAGTTAATAATATTCCTTTGCCAGAACAGAATCTCTCTAGATTGGGCAACAATCTATAATAATTTGGACATCAAAATGAACTTTCCTAAAAAAAAAAAAAGAAATCTAATGCCCTGTTTTTTTTTCTCGTAACTGCTTTAATCTTGAAGAAAGAAGCAGAATTTTATAATGTGGAAGGTGGTTAGATTGTTTATTTATTAGCCACCAAATTACAAATTAAAGATCTCATTATTTACTGCTTGATCAAAACTGTCATACTCAGTAAAAACCTTCCTTTTAATTTTGTTCTGCATGAATACCTATCCTTGCAATCTTACCTACAATTATTTATTCAACATCGTTTTTGATATCATAAAAGTACATCTAAACAATTTCTCATTTTTAATTCTAGCATTAATACAAATATATATATTTGATTCAGTAAGGTTGTTTGAGAAATCATAAGTGGGAAAAAACCTACAGTACTTGACATATTTAAAAACTTTTCTATCAGTGACTTTCATGTTATTCTTAAATTTAAATTGCATGCGATTTCAGGTAAGGCTGAAGGGTTAGAACAATGGTTCTCAACCTGTGGGTCGGGACCCCATTTGGGGTCGAATGACCATTTCACGGGGGTCACCAAACCACGCTGTCCACCATTTTTTTCCCTTTTCCCTAGCTGTCCTACTCCCTCTTATTGGTGGCCACACCCACTTGGGGGTCACCACAACATGGGGAACTGTATTATGGGGTCACGGCATTAGAAAGGTTGAGAACCACTGGGTTAGAATGAGGCAATAATCTGTGTATACTTTTACAAAAGTATATTTGATAGTTTATGATTGGATAATTTGCACTATAGGATCACATGTAGCCACTAAGACATTTTTCTCCTGGCTTCTGGAGGCATCTCTGACAATAAATTAGTAGGCATTTTTCTTCTACGGGTAGGGAACACATGTCAGTTGTGTTGTAATACAGTCTAAGAACATATCTCCCTCTTGAAAAAAAGAGAGAAATCTCAGAGGAGCATGATGTGACCTCTCTACTGTACAATACAGTCCTTGCCATGGTGGCAATTACTGATCTCCTAATTCTAAATATAATCTTTGGCCACCCAGCTTTTTCTATTCTTAGAGTTCTCAATGAGCAAACAGCACTGGTAGTTAGGAACATAAATAATCTTGGCAAAATATTATGAGAGTAAAATGAAATCAGAAGAGATAATGAATATTAAAAGGACAATGTCTGATCTAGTCCAGAAAAAAGGGGATGTATTTGGAATGGGTGATCAGAGTGAAACTCTCAAGTCACACACATAGTATTCAGCAGAGTGATTAACTAATGGTTCATGTGGATATGATTTATGTGAAAGTTATAAATGCCCATCAGATTTATAAACCACATAAATTAATTTCAAGTTCACTGATTAAAGAATCACTGAATGTTGCAGATCTAAATACACATTTAATTATAGTGGAAATTAAAGCATCATTGTTAAGTGGTGTGCAAACAAACCAGAAGGCATCCATGTCCAGGCTGACATAAAATAGACCTTCCCAAGGGTCTATTTTACAGGTGTGGGTACATGCTGTTATATAGTCTACAAGATCTAAATAAAGCCCAGTGCTTTTGGACCAGAATCTTAAGGACTCTGAAAGAACAGCTAAATGTGAACCTTTCCCAAGTTTGTGTGTTCCAAAGATATAGCTCTGCAATTCTAAAAAAAAGCTTAGAAATTTTGAAGTAGTAGATCCCACCTACCAAAAGTTGGTGAGAACTTCACTACTTTCATTACCTTCTCCAAAAGGAAGAACTATAGCTTTCCTTGGTGCTATCACTCCACCTGCATTCTCATCTGCAAACATTTTCTCCAGTGACAGAACCACTACTATAAGTTACCAATTACATACCATCCATTCCCCTTATAAATCTTTCTATAGGTGTAGATAGCTCCAGTAGCTGGTTGGGTAGGAAATCCATCTGCAACCTGAGTACTCCATGATTCCAGTGACTATAGGGTGCCCAGTGGTACAGTTAGCACTCTGGACAGTTAGGTATTTTAGACATAATAAAACAGCTGCAGTGAGAAGCAGATTAGCAGGGCTGTAATTTGGAAATGGCAGAATTGGCTCTCTATCATAGTCTATCACCCAGAGGTAGCATCTTTAATCTGCTTGATGAGGACAGTCTTGTTCTTATTTTAGAATTCTTCCATTTGGGGTTATTTATTTTTGAAGTGATGTCTCACTAAGCTAGCTTGAACAAACTGTCTGCAAAAAAAAAAAAAAAAAAAAAAGCCAGATGTATCAGCTCCAATGTTTTCTGATTCATTTTCCTCTCCATTTTTAAAGTTGGACCTTATTTTTGCTGAGAGCCCTTTGCTAATATCCATAGAGGTGGTGGGAATTGGGAGATGAATTTCCTCATCTACAAGGTTGACATCTGACCTTAACGTGTTTTCCACTCTCATTATTTCAACGATAATCTTACAGTGCTTCATAAATACCAAAGAGATCGATCTCCTTTGTGTATTTATAAAACCACTGTAAAGGTTATGGCCAACATAATCTTTGTATAAGTCACAAATGCTGCATAAAATTCAATCCATTCTAAATCTGGATTTGAATCTTTTAATGGCTGGAGATTAAGAAGAAGTTGTTGTTTTGTTTCCCCAATGTACAGATCTGCACATGGCTCACTGCATTGTACTGCATATATACCATGTTGCTCAGTTTGTGTCTGGTTTGGGGTAAACTACTGATATTCTAGAGCAGCATTGTTGAATGTGATGTATTTGCATTCAAAATGAATGAACAGTAGTAGAATCCATCTTCTTTTACAGAAGGCAGATGCAGAGCAACAATCCAGATGAAGAATTAGCATTAGAAAAAAAAACACCCCTTATGTAACTATTATACATATACATACATACATACATGTGTATGTGTGTGTGTGTGTATATACAGATATCTTCGTTTTTCATATATATATATATATATATATATATATATATATATATATATATATATATATATATATATATAAAATGTGAAATAAAATAAGGTCATCACCAGGATAAAATCATAAACACAAGTGTTTAATCTACAAAATCAAGCTTTCGTCGGCTATACTACCGACATCATCAAGGTTTGATGCATGCATGTTATTTCAGAGTCATAAATAAAAAACAAAATTTGAACATATTTTAATATAATAAAAAGGACTGATTAAATTGGGCAACACTTTTTTTAAAAGTTCCTTTTCTTTTTACAGAAACTGCAACTGGCAAATCCTGTGCTACAAGAAGCATCCTTGTCCATTCGTAGACAGATTAAACTGAAACTTCCATTATGAGTTTTGCAAAATATGTATCCAATCGATTGAAACAGTCCAATCCTTGCAGAACTGCACTTCTTTAGAGCAGCAGCAGATGCAAGAATGGTTTTTATAAAAGAGCATTAGGAAGGGGAGATAGGCATTAATATTCTTGTTAGATGAATTTTGTTCAAAAATGCAAAAGAGCAATCTTGTGTACAACTTTTTGGTGTAGGTCATAATCTAAAAGATGCTATCTAAAGCTTTCCTCTTTAGATATCTGCATGGCTAATTGTGGTATGCCTGGGAGTTAAGACAGAGGACAGATGGAAGGAAAAACTCAGTAAATCCTAGAGAACTTCTATATATTACAGATGAGCAAACCCAGCATGTTGAATTCATGAAAGAATATATTCCATGTGCTTCATTACCTCTACCTCTAAACCTGTTCATGCATATCTCCTTTTGGCTATGTGAACATATCTAGAATCTTGAAAATACCAATGAGACAAAGTTCCCTAATGCAGTCATTGATTTAATCTGGAGCAGCATTCAAAAGTTGTAAACCTCTGTTATTTCATATGTTATGTGGCTGTAAATTATAGTTTAGCTTTATGCACACAACGTGTGTGTACTCATGAACCTTCCAGGGCAACCACAAAATGAAAGAAAACATCCATTTTCATTTTTTAAGTAGGAATGGAGTGAACAAAAGATCCATTCACATACAATAATGGTATCCTGAGGTTGAACTCTATTTTACTGTTTATGCATGAATCCATGGATACTTGACTTTGATTGCTTCACTTGATTGCTGTCTTCCCTCCTAGGTCAAATTATCTTGAGAATGCCACTTGCAAAATGACAGGATTTAAGCAGATTTGAATCCATCTGTTATTCTTGGCCTGGAAAGCTTACTTACTTATAAAACTTGTCAACACATATGCCTATTTTTAGTGGAGCTCATTTTGCTGGATGGCTTTTTTTTTTTTTTTTTATTAATGGAAAAGATTGTCAAGAATGTGGAGGGTATTAAAGATATGGTATGGCTGTACAGCCAAGTTAATAAACAGAAAGGCATTATATAAAATGCTAAAAGACAGAAGAGAAATCTAACCAAAATAAAGTTATTCTATCAAGAGCTTGAAATTTTAATGAGTTAGAACTAATCTATATTATTTATATTATATGATACAGCCACATAGTTGTCCACAAAGTGATCAACTCTATTGGCATTTCCTTCAAAAAAATCTTATGCTTTAGATTATTTGTAATAGAAATATAGCCATTATTACAATAACCTTATATCATAGATGCACATTTTTCTTATGGATTTGAACTGTATATAGTTTTTTAATGCTGGATCTGGAACTGTATTCTCAAAAGTAAATAATCATAAAATGAGTGAGTTCAAACCAAAACTAATTTCACAAACATACACACAAACACACACACCTTTCAAAATCAATAATTCCCCTCAAGTTATATTATTCTCTCTTTTGAAATAAATTCTTTTAAAATCATGTATTTAGTAAAACTGTACAGAATAAAGTTCCTACTCTGTGTTCTTACTCAACCAAGGAAAAAGGACACCAGCAGGTGAACAGATTCTTAAGTGGCTTAATGGAAACTGCCTGGTAGAATAAACATAAGAGTTTTTTTCTGACTGTGAAAGCTAAGATAATATTTGGTTGTGTAACTTTCTTGTTTCGGTCAGAAACCAGACCAAGGACATGCAATGGAGGACACAGCAAATGAATGTGAAGTCTTAAAAGTCAGGATATACTGAAAAAGATAGCATGGTTCTTAAGATCTTTTATTATTGTCATTTTTTGAACTTTATTATTACCATCTGTATTGTCATGTTCACATTTCAATGAAATAATTTTCAGTCAATGATTGATTTTCAGGACCTAGGTGACACATGTGGAGATGTGAGGGTTGAGGCAGCTAGCAGCTCTGGCCCTTGAACACAGGGAGGCTGTGGTGAGCCCCATGGCAGAAAGACATACTTTGAAGAACTTTGCGGTGGGAAATCAGATTTGTTTTTCTATCAACAGCAGATTCACATGCCATATCACATCAGGTAATCCCTTTGGTTTCAAAATAATTTGCTTTAAGATACTTGTACATGCTGGTGGTTGCAACTATAATTGGGGAAATGGTATTTAAAAACTTGTGATTAAAATGTAATCTATGATTTGGTCCTTATTAAAGTCTGAACTGGATGTTACACAATGTGTGAAATTACACCATTATGAGAAAACTAGAAGGCTGAACTTCCACTCTGAGTAAGTTGTCTAATCCCACTGACTTCTACAACACAGTCACCCAAAATGTTTAGAGAGCAAAGCAGGGGAAGTTCAGGTTTTTGGGGGGAAATTGTGCCCAAATGCAACCAGTTTGGGGAGAACAGAAAGGAAAGGAACAGTATGTGTATGTGTGCTGGATACATAAATGGTCCCTCCCCCTCCACAATTTCTCATGGAACACCACCAATTTCTTTCATAACCCTATGATTCCATGGAACACAATCTAAAAAAACTAGATTAGAAACTCTCTCTGAGTAGTCTACTCTAATATTTAACAGTGAAGCAACTATTTTAGGGAGCATGTGTCGTGGACAAAAAGCAATGGCTCCTAGTTATTTATCTCTATAGAAAGCCAAGGTTGTGTTTACTGTTTGGCCTACTAAATTTGCCAGCTGCATCAAGGACCCTAGAAAAGACCAGTTGGATTTTATATATGGCACAATAAGTAATATGTAGCAAAATATGTCAGATTGCCTTGCTTTTCTACTTTCCTCTGGCAAAGCAAAACCTGGTCTCTGAGAAACATCTGTTAATCTTGACATTTTGTTGTATAACATGAGAATCAAATCTGAAATTTGTATCTGGAATCAAATCTAACCATTTACCATTCTGGATTTTTGATCAAGCCTAGCTATTTCCTACAACAGCAATTTTGCATCCGCATATCCTCGTGGGAACCACGTTGCAACACTGTCTGTAAGTTTCTAAAGCAAAAAATATCCAGTTTGCAAGACTTTAATGCTATCAGAAATGGGGTACCATTGCAGGCCATGTATGTGGTACTCTGCACAGCATAACATATCCTCACAGATGAGATTTTTGACTGGAACTCCAGCTGCTTGTGATTATAAATGTCAAGTATTTCAGAGGCAGCCTAAAGATGTGTACTTTTGTCATCCTGCTGATGCAAATGGAGTTATGCGGTCACCTGAAATAGCTATAATTTGCTCCATTTTAAAACAACGGCATCTCCTGCCCATCCTCAGTCATCTATCTATTCACAACCCAGATAGAGCTGAAACCGGTTTGACCTTCTCATTAAAATGAAAGGTGTTGATAAAGCACTGAAATCTACCATGACAGGAGGAAATGTTACCTTTGGAATTGCTGTGAAGCTGAATGATAGGAGATTTCAAATCATGAACATCTGCTGCAATTATTATTATCGTTATTATTTTAAAACACTCACTTCTTTGCACAGCAGTCGCAATCAGACCCTGTTCAGAACAGGTAGCACCATTATAGCTAAACAAGAGCTTTGATTAGAATGCCAAGCCTGTCATTCAGCCTCATTATGGATATAAATACAGGACTTCCATTCATAGTATATATACACCATATAATGGTGTTTTTTAAGTGCACAGCACAAATATATTTTTGTGTTTATTTTACAGTTGGTCTTCACTCATATTTGATTGCTTTACTTCAGCATTAAAAGCTACCTTTGTAGAAAAAAAAAATCTTTCACAAGTTTTCTATTGCACAAACATTTTTGAGTGAAGGCAAAAACATTCCTTCCCATGTTTAAATGTCATTCTTTATAATATAATAGATGTATAATTTTCCTTCTTCGTTCAAAACAGAGGAGTGGATAAAGGGACATACATAGTGTGCAAATTTAAAAAAGGTTTTTTATTATCAAAAAGAATAAACTAAATGTTTTTTGTTCCAAAACTTGAAAAACTTGTGGATATAGCTGGCCCTAGTTTAATGACCATTTGAAACTGTAATGGTGCTGAATGAGTGGTAGTTATAAATAATTCTCACGCTTATGATGGCTGTGGCAGCATTCCATGGTCATGTGATCCCCATTTGTGACCTTCACTTCCAGCTTCTGATAAGTAAAGTCAATGGAAAGCTGGCAGTAAGTTGCAAGTCACAGTCAGGTGAGACCCCTCACTTAATAACCCACCTGATCCCTGCTTAATGACAGCAATTGGAACTGCTGTTGCCAAGTGGTGCAGTCAAATTGTTTTTCATCTTACAACTGTATCACTTAACAATGGAGTTTCCAGTCCCAATTAGCGGTGTTAAATGAGAAATTCCTGTATCACTATTGAACTGACGAAAGAATTTGTACGTGCAAGAATGTTGTTGTAGGACATAGCATACTAGAGTGGTACTAAAAATTACATAGGTAAAATAGGAGAGGGAAAATAAGAATGCTAGTTTTGTGTATATCTTTCTTTAGCATTTTTATCTCCCTCATCATGTCCAGAATGAACTCCTGTCATGGAAGGAGTTTTATAGAAGATATTGTAGATTATATAGAACAGAATCCAGTTTCCCCAGCTGGAAGCAAAGATGGTTTGCAAGATTAGAAAGGTATAAAGAAATGTTGTGAATAATGTGTAAACAAGATTTCCTGTTTTATCCCCTTTGTCTTGCCTATATAATTTGTACTCTTTTTCAGGACTGGAAAGGAATAGGATGATGGGCATGTATGTATGTCGGTATATTTGAAATTCTGAAACATGCTATGAGTATTCACACAAACTCTCTGCCACAAATTGTGTGAACAATCATCTCAAAGGCAAATATTGAGAAGCAAAACAAGGTGGCTGCTTCCTGCCATTCCCTCAAACTTTTCAGGATATTATCTGCCATATCACATTATCCTTCTCTTTTTTTATGGGCAGGGCACAAAATATTTCAATATGGCATTGCTAGAAAAACAGAGTATTTTGTGGATGGTACTTTAGTTTGAGGCATATAATTTTCTCATTTTCTTATATTTAAAAAATCCAAAAATTCAACTGGGCAAATAATCTCACTATCATCCAGAGAGAATACTGTGGTGACTAATGAGGCAAAATTTCTTCAGAGTAAATTAATGTGAATTCTGAATATGCAGCACATTTTGCTCTGAATTAGCATATCCTTTTCAGTGTTGACTGAAGGAATTGACATTATAGGAAATGAACAAGATTTGGTTAAATGAAACAAGCAAAAAAGGTGGAGAATTCTACTGAAATCGCTATTTTTCTGCAATATGGAAAAACAATAATGACTATGCTAATGATGTGAAGAGTCAATCTCCTTTTTAAAAAGGAAGTATACTATTTAATTCATCATTCTATCTGCTTGGCTGAATATACCAGCCAATGCTTGGCCAAGATAATGTTAAAATAAAATAAAATATAGAATCATTAATACAATAATACTTCTGTTATATGACAATAATATAGAAAGGAGCATACTGTGTTGCATCATTAAAGCTAGTTTCAAAGAATACCTAGGTAAAGTATCTGTTATATGGAGCTAAGCCATAAAACTGTGGCCACACTTCCACTTAAGTTGTCAACCAACATACCTGCCTCATCATAGGATACAGTCAATTTTTCCAGCATTTCTCGGTCAACTGAGAGAATTTGTTGCTCCAGGATGGTTTGATAGGATAATACACTGTTCTCCTTATCTTTCTCATAATCTTGAAGGTGTTGCTTTAGGACTTCTGGTAAACGGGACTTCACATATTCGGCTGCTGACTACAGAGAAGAAAGAGGGGAGAAAGAAGAGAAAGAAACCAAAGTTGACTTTTATATGCCATATTTCCTTTTGTGTCATATACACAAAATACACAAAATACATAGATAGTTTTAGGATTTTAGAGGACATGAAATATGAGAATTTAAAAACCACAACCTATATATCTAATTTTTCTTTAATCACAGCCCATCTTAGGCATCCTCTTCAGGTTATTCTTGATTTCTTTCACTTGTCAGATTGAGAAATCAGATCCACAATGTCTAAAATATACTGAAGTAACTCCCAACATTGAAACTTTTCTATTTTATCAGCACAAAAGAGTTCCAACAAGAACAGGCTATAGAAAAGGTGGGTCTTTCTGGAAGAATGTCACAAAAACTGCCAAGTTACATCAAGAGAAGTGGACACAAGAAAAATTTTCACTCAGATTTTTCAAATGAAAATGTACAAATCAGCACACACAACAGAGAAAAGCATTCACAAAATTACATCTGCTCAGTGGAAAAAAGGACGTGCAAATATCACAAAGGAAAACTGTACAAAAAATAAGAATATTTCATGTATCTTTTCCACATGGTTTATGAATTATGGAACCAAATTATTTACAACTTTTAAAGACAAAATCCATGAAAGGGAAACAGATAGAATCTGCCATTTCTCAACAAATTATGACAATTGGCCAACTGAGAGACATCCACAGCACAGAATCACTCCTGCTACCCACAGGGGATCATGGCAATTTAAGAAAAAGTTATTTGATTTCCAGAAACTCCAGAAAAAGTATTTCAGGCTCATGGCAACTGTGCTGCTTACACTATTAGTCTTAATTCTCTGAGAAGACATGCTGCTATGGCAGATGGAAAGGGAAATAAAACACTGCAGGTGTCCAAGGCAACTTTTACTCTATATTTTTATTATATATTACAGTATTATAATATAAATGTTACCATGTTTACTATGTATTTTGCTATATTCTTCCTAGCAATAGAAGACATTAGTTTAGTTAGTTTGCATTATAATTGTTGGCCCTGAAATAGCTGTTACTCTATTTTTACATTTATAGTACTTTTCACATCTCTGGATCTGTTGTGAAGAATGGAAAATGGATCTATGTTTCCTTGTCAAGTCAGATAGGTTCCTTGCCTACTTGTGATGAAGGCTATACTTCATAGTCAATGAATTGGTATGCTTCTACTTGGTAAGATAGTACTGTACCTCAAGGCATAAACTGCTGCTGCCATATTGTACCTCTTGGCTGAAGTAATGGACCAGTTAAGAAGGTAGCCAATGAGAAATAATTCAATATAGCATTTAGATTAATTTCTCAATGTCCAAAATACATGAAATGTCATATATGAGATCTCACAAAAATTGTTTCCTGTAATCCAACTATAGCTAACTGAGTTAGCTCATGATATCACTAAAGCTGCATTCAATTTGTCTAGAGCTAGGCTAGGCTATACATAACAAAATTATTTCCTGAAATACAATATCCTGCAACATAACACAATAAATTTAATACTAGATTTTAAATAGTCATTTATTTCCAGCAGTGGAGAAAAGAAGATATACTACATAACCAATTTTATGCGTACAGTTTTATAACATAGAGAGCCAGTTTGGTCTAGTAGTTAAAGAACCAGGCTAGAAAGCAGAAGACTGTAAATTCAAGTTCCCCGTAGCCATTAAATCCAGCTGGGTGACCCAGGGCCAGTTCCTCTCTGTCAAACCAACCCACCTCATAGAGTTGTGGGGAAAATAGGAGGAGGAAGACGTATTGTTTGCGTTCGCTGCCTAGAGTTATTTGTAAAAATAATAAAGGTGGGATACAAATAAGTAAATACATAATAACAACCTTTACCAATCTGGTGTTCTCCATAGGTGTGGTGAACTAAAACCCAGTCCACATCATTTCTTACATCTTCTGGGAAGCCAGAAGATAATTTCTGGGTCTGCTAAATTGTGGTCTATGGCCTATAAAATTCACAGTTATGCAAAGGTGAAAAGCCAGTTTGGTCTGGAGTTAAGGTACCACACTAGAAATTAGAAGTTTATAAGTTCCATTCCCATCTGAGGCGTTAAAGTCAGCTGGGTGACTTCAATGGAAGAAATGCTGAACTATCTCCAATCTCTATAAAGTTTAAACATCTAAGCAATTAAAAAGGTCTTTCCTTAATGGAATTAAGATTGTGTGGGATTGATGAAACATTGTGTCAATGATACATCAAGACCTCAATCTATCAAAAGAGAGATATAGTTTGTTCAAGCCAAAAGGATGTCATTTACATCATTTATGCTATTTTTGTAATTATGTCTAGACTTGTTTGAATATTCTTGACTCTGTCTACTATTTGGAAAGGAGGCATAGGCACAAATTTTGTTCACTGCATTATAAATCCATTTCATTAAGGTTTATTGAAGCAAGGCACAAATTTTGTTCACTGTATTATAAGTCCATTTCATTAAGGTTTATTGAAGTAAGGCATTGTTATAATAATAATATTCTTATTATTACCCTATGAATATGTTAGTATGGCACAGTATTAAAGAGAGCATTCTCCCCAAACCCATCAATAGTGGAATTAATAAGGGCTAGTTTCAACCCCAAACAGCTAGGCTTGTGCTAGCTTAAACTAATGTTCCTCAATCAGCTGAGAAAATTAAGAGAGAGTTTATTTTCTCTTTCTGCTGCTGGAAATGATGGAGCGTTGTGAACAACCCTGCAAAAACAGGGGAAAAAAAGAGGAATATATATATTTCCCTGACTTGTCTGTTAAAGCCATGAGCCTCTCAGTCACTTTTCTCATGGTTGAGTTTTCTAGTAAGATTTCTAGTGGAGAACCAGTTTGCTCTACTGGTTAAGATACCAGACTAGAAACCATGAAATTGAGTTCTAGTCCTGCCTTAGGCATGAAAGCTGATTGGATGACCTTGGACCAATCAATCTCTCTCTCAGCCTAACCCACCTCCGAGAGTGGTGGTTGTTGAAAAAATAGGATGAAGGAGTATTAGTTATGTTTGCTACCTTGGATTGGAAGGAAGGACTTTTTGTATGCTTCTGAAGTTATTTAAAACAGAAACATTGGGAATTTGATGAAAAACAAGAAAGACATATTGATTGAAAGAAAATAGCATTCTTAACATAGCAGCATGGCAGCAACATTTAAAAACTCAACAACAGTATTTAAATATTAATATTTGATCACTTCAAAGGAAGGAAATCACATAAACTAATTTCAGTTAAGACATGTAAAGTTATCACTGGTTGCAAATAAAACTAAATACGATTGAAAATAGTTTTAGCAAAAAGGAGGTTATGGGATTTGTAAGATGTATGTATCAGATTCTAAATCTAATGAAACTGAGATTGCAACTTTTATTTGAAAAAGCAAAAGCAAGAGTGTTTCCAATTCCCTCTCATATATGGTTCTAAGCTGGCAGACTACAACATACTGATGAATGTCTGTTAATTTAATGGAAAACTATATAAAGATCCAATAGCCAATGTCTGCAACTCTATAAAGGCTGAAGTAAATCTATAATTTAGACAACTTTATATGCTACAGAGCTGTGAAAAGTTAGAGGTGTATTCTGTATATATTTCTAAGTTCAGCATATTTAAGAGTTCTCCGGAATTTGCTAATATCCTAAATTAAGCAAGGTCTGTCTAAAAATTCCAGAATGTTTTTTGGCACCTCTACGTCAAAACTTGAAATTCTTGGAAAATGCTTCACATTCCAGAGAAGTTTGGCTAGGAATTTCTACCGTAAGTGGAATTTGCTAACAATTTATACTATTTTTCTAGAGCAAGTTGAGTAAAATATTAAGATTCAACTCCCAAATTATTCTTAGAAGTGGAGAGACTTGGCTGTAAGGCAAAATGTTCTTGGTAATTTAAATCCATAGTTAAATAAGATTATTATACCATATACTGAATAATTTATCCTGTAATATTAGAGATTAAAATTTGGTAAGCTTTTTGAAGGGGCTTTAGGGATTCTACCCAATGTATATTTTAATCTCCTCTGGTCTAAATTATCATTTTATCAGACACACAGTGTGTTGTATATGCATGTTTTTATCTCTCTGGCTCTTTTACCAAGTTGTTTTATTGCATTCTGTAACACAATGTGTTATAGACCACTGGTAATAGTTGAGAATAAATTCCATCTCGTATAACTATTAAGACTGATGTCGATATTCATTAATGAACCATAACACCATTTTATAGGGATTTAATCTAAACTTATTTCCTCCCAACCTGCAAGCATTAATTCAAGATTTCTACTGAGGCTCTGGGTTGGCCCAGCATATTGATGACATCTCATTTAAAACTTCTAGATGACCTTTCTCGGTGGTTTCATATAGACATCAAATAACAGGAGACAACTCTAAGTCTTAAGGGATTCCACGTGGAGAACCCAAGGGATTAAAAACTTTTCCTACCATCACTGATTGGAACTAACTAATTAGAGTTTAGGTAAACTATAAACTCTTTAGGGGGGGGGGGGCAGTTGTGTATCCAGTAGCAGATGGCATTATACAAGTACACATACTTTCCCTCTCTTTCAATGGTTATCAGGAAGAAATGTAAATAGGTACAAGGGAAATGAAATGCAGAATTTAGAAGGTGTTAATTATACCAGCACAGCATACTTAATTTAGCAGGGAGAAATTGACTAACAGCTGTAGTGTCCCTATTCAAATGGTAGGAGATAGAGTAGTAATGAATTACAGTTCATCTTTTTAGCATAAAAATCTAGCTTCTTAAGGTCCCTGTTCACAAATTGCAAACTTAAAGACACGGCCAAACTTCTATTCATCCAATAAAACTGACTAGAGTTTTTGCAAATATTCTCTTCCAGAAATATCTGACATTCATTCTGGAATTAATTTTCTATTTTTTAGAAAAATACATATTCTCATTTAATAAGACTGTTGAAAAAAAAAAAAAAACTTCATCAGGATCCAGTCCAAGCCGGGAATAAACAAAATGGAGAGTGCTTTAGAGAAAAGGTTGTAGTTTAATTAAAAGCAGCACCATAAGACATGAGACTCTGAAGCAGCTGACCACAGGTTGCTGGGAGTGATGGGTTTTTATACCTTCTTGGGCTTTTGTGTTTGGAGTTGTTCCTGTTTGAGGCTTTGTATTTTGACCTGAGTTTGAGTGTGGCCTTTTGGTATTCTGATGGTGATGGGTTAACCCTATTATGTCCCAAACATCATATCCTATTTCTCTGGGACTGTGGCTGATGACTATGTCCTGTGTTGGATTTTTTGGGGGTGAGGGATTGCTGGTTCTAATTCTATCACTCTGCTATTGTTAGCTATCAGTTTTGCTGTAAGGGATATCAAAATATCCTGTCTTGAATGGGCTTCTGCCTGGTGGTATTTGCTCATGAATGGGGCTGAATGGGATTATCAAATCTGCATTTCTAAAAAGTGGTTTCCTGAGTTTCTACTGGGGGCTATTCAGAAAATTGGGCTTGCTTCTCTGCCTTTAATATTCTGCCTTTTTAATATTCCTCAAAATATTTCTTTCTGGGGGGGGGGGGGCTGACTTCCCACAAAACCATATGCTAGATTTGGTCTAATTTTTCATCACTAAATTAAATGGGATATAATAATAATGCTACTGAATGCATACATACAATTGAATTGTGTTGGGAATAGTCTTCTCTGATATTTTCCAGATTAGGAATTTATTAATTTATTCTTTATTTATTAAGAATAAACCCTTGGCTTGGAATTTTCTAGCAAAGATGAATATCATGAGATATTTTACGTAAACATTAATTCAAATCTATAGACACATAGAAATTCTAATTCTGATTTTAAAAAAAGCAAATAACACATCAAACTGAACACACAAGAAAGAGAGTTTCTAAAAGGGATACATTTTTTTTTTTATTATCTGAGGTCCACTTGGCTAGTAAAATATTGTCACTAAAAAGAAACATCTCCTTAGGAAGTTTACATTTCCATTGTCAGCTACTGTAAAATGTAACAAGTAAAAGGATTGGCAACAGTTGGAAGTGTAGAAAGATAAAAGAGGTAACAAATTTATTCAGTGTCATGGAACTGTCTGGCTTGCAAAGAAGTCTTGATTAGACTGACCCTTTGGTTTGAGCCAGAAATCTTAGGCTCATCTAACAACAATTTTAACATCCCTGTAGCAAAACATTATTCACTCCCAACAGAATTTATACAGCTGTAGAACTGGGTATGTGTAGGATGTATGCTATATTTTTGAGATGCAGATTTTGGACATAATTAACTGTAATATTTCACCCAACCATAAAAGGACCAAAAATGTATTCCTTGTAAAAAGAATACGCTTCTGAAAAAATGCATGTGACATGTTACTTAGGGTCTTCTATTTTTCAATACTACTTATAACACATCAAACTCTTCAATTTAATTTGGAAACCCCAGATTTTTTTTAAAACCCTGTAAAGAATGATTTGTTTTTGTTATTATTGTCCATTTCAACTCTAATTCTACAAAAATCTATGTGGAGCTTAAAATAGTTTGAAGTCAAATCTGAGGCATTATAACTTGGACTGGTGGATTAAATAAAATAACCATAATGATTAACTACTTGGAAAACAAGCACTCAAATATCTCAACGCTGCTGAAGTTCTGTGGAGGATATGTTTGATGACGACAAAGCTTACAACCTGTAATTCAGTTCAGAGAAATTTGTCTGTAGTTCAACATATTGAAATCATATATAGTACTGAATATATCTTGTAAAAGAATCGCTAACAAATTTATTACTGATTTTCAAAGAACACTAATTCTTCTTGAGTTCATAACAGAATCATTTTGGTCATCAAATCCACATCAGGTTAGAGACTGGCCAATAGTTATTTAAAATCATTAGAACAGATACAGGATTGGGATCTTCAGCTTTCTTCAAGTTTGTGGGCAGCTACCTCTCCCACACTGAAGTGTTTACAACTTCTCCAATGCAAGTGGTCAGCAGGATCCCAATCTACAGGTAGAATGCCAATCTAAAAAAACCTGATCCACACACTTGGCAGTGGACAATCTAGAAAAAATCCCACTTCCTGGAAGTTCATAGACCAAAAGGAATTCCAGATAACATATAAAAGACTCTGACAATGAGAAGTCAAGACTTTGATCAATCCAAGCAACTTTGTCAGCAAAATGCTGTGCAAACTGGTCACAGTGGCCAGGTGGAGATCTGACTCTCCTTAAATGTTTATAATCCTAAAGAAGGCAGCTGGACAACTACTGTATAACACAGGATACATAAAAAGAACTTTGCATCCCAAATCACTATGAAATAAATCTAAATATAAGCATATATCCATATTTGGTTGGATTTGTTTTCTGTCTTCTTCCGCTAGGCAACATTTCTGGAGCTTTATTTTCTGAAGTAAACAATGAGCCAGGGCACAAATGGGATTGGCATCCAGAAAAAGCCTTCTTGGGAGCAATCACCTCCAAAAGTACTGGGTTTGTCTCCTGTTGTCTGTGGCTCACCAAGCACCAAGATGAACTGTCCACTATTAAGCTGGGGAAATCCTCAAGTTCTGTGTGGAAACCAATTGCTGAACTATTATATCTACATCATTGCTATAATCAACTAAGAAAAGATCCCAATTTTTTTAAAAAGATATGTTTTAGTATGGGAAGATTTGCTCTTGAAAAATCCAAACTGACTTTTGTTCAGCAAATGCTGTCCAAAATGGTTAGAAAATCAGTTCTATGATTGCACTAGAATAATTTAGAGTATGGAAATACGTTGATGGCAAACTGATGTACAGTTTGCTGAATCTTCCTTTTGTTCCATTTTTGAGGATATGGACATTTGTACTGTTCAGTATCTCAACAGGTCTCTCATATTTCTCATAGATAATACATAGAGAATCAGTCAGAATATCAGTGCCTTAAATAATCTGCTTGTGGAAACTAATACTCATCTGAAGTGAATCTCTGAATGTGTTTCTATTACTCTTGGGCTTCAGTCGTGACTCTCTCTTCCGAGTAATTTCCTAGTGAAATGGTAGAACATATACATTTTTGTTGAAGAATGAACTAAAACAGGAGTTCAGAAGCTCTGCATTTTCTTAGTTAGCTTTTAGCATTTTGCTGTCTCCACAGAACTACTGGTATTTTGTTTTTCAAGCATAATTTAAGAAGCTCTTTTCGCTATTCTTAGCATTGTTCACTAAGTTCAATATATTTGCACTTTTTTCTTTAATTGCACAATTCTGGATGACCTGTCTGCACCCTCCTTTGACCTGGTTCTCACTCCATTCCTTGCAGGGGTCCTTTTTTTGTTAACTTCAGAACTTTAGTAAGTATTTTTAGTAGCCCTATTCCCCCCCCCCATTGTTCTCCAGTGTTTGTGTGTGTGAATATATATGAAATCAAAATTCATAGGAATATAAAATAACTGCAGTTTATACTCCAGTGAATGATGATAATGGAGGAAACCAAGGATGAATCTGGGGCAATGATCTAAAGAATTCTAACTTGGGGGAGGCAGGGGGATTCTGTTAGCTGATGAGAATAATTAGAGATATAAAAAGGGGTTCAAGGAATTTTAATTGAAATGTATGAGGTGACAGGGAACATTCAATGCAATGTATAATGTGATAACATTTATTGGTCATTTGTTTACTTAGATAAAGCCTATGATGAAGTGAATAAGCATGAATTATACAATGCTTTGTGTGATTACAGGTGGTCCCTGACTTACAACCAATCATAAGTTCTGGGGTACTCATGACCTGGGACTGCATGTGGGCAGTCTGGTCCACATTTACGGCCATTTGTAGCATCCCATGGCCATATGACCAAACTTTATGATGGCTTTGCCAAAAACTGGCATTTACTATGGGCAAAACTGGCCCTTAGCAAACTACTACCATTGTTTAAATTGCTACATTGTGGTTTACAATTCATTATTTATAGAAAAAAGATTGTAAAATCAGGCCAGTTTATGACCATCATGGCTTACAACCATAATGGGCAGGCTCCACGACAGTTGTAAATTGAAGACTACCCTTGTATGATAGAGCATGCTTAGTGAATAGTTCAAAACTGGGATGGAGTAAGGTAAGGATATGTGATTCTCCATTTATTTATGGATAACTATTTAACATGCTGATGGCAACATCAGAGGAGTACAATTAAAGACATAAATGTGCATGTGTAATGCAATGTGGCTGAATGAGGAATACAAATATGAAAGCTACCAATTTCACTACTTTTTTGATATACTAGACAAAGACAATTTGATTTTCTCAGATTTTAAAATCAGGTTTAGCTTTTATATTCTATTTTAGCCTGTGCTTTTTTTTGTTGTCCATCCTTTTTAGGGTTCTTTTTTTCTTGTTATATTTAATTCAATTTAACATATATTCATTTTATGTTACATTTGGAATGTTTTCTTTTAAAATCATTATAAGTGCCATATTTAGTTAATCGGCTAGAAAATATAGCAGCTATTCCTACTTCTAGATTTAAGAGCATAATTCCTATCTAATACACATATAAATAAAGAAATCACAATACAAATGTTTCAGCAGTCTTTTTGTCTACAGTCTACAATTAGACAATGTGCAAGAATGTAATAAATCACAGCTGTGAGGATAAACAACATAAGTACCCATCGGCATCAATGAGCAGTTGCAGTGCCATGTCCTCCCATGTGCCCATTAGCCTTTTTTTTCTTTTGATAGGAGGAATATCCATTGCTGTGATATTATGCTGCCCAGAGTCACTTCTTGAGATGGATAGTTATAGCAAGTAAATGAATGAATGAATATTGAACCAATTTCTTTATTTGATTTACAGTATATGGTTTCCCAACTCCAGCAATGCAACTGTGGGCTGCCTACAATAACACATACGCACACACACATATACCCCCCCAACATTTCATTAAATCAAAGCAAAACTTCAACAGGTGATTACGAACTCACTATAATATCTTGTCCCAGATGAAGATATCACTCACCCAGGACATAGCACTAGAAGAAAGAATCAGACTTTCTAAAGCAGTGGTTCTCAACCTGTGGGTCGGGACCCCATTTGGAGTCGAATGACCATTTCACGGGGGTCGCCAAACCACACTGTCCACCATTTTTTTCCCTTTTCCCTAGCTGTCCTACTCCCTCTTATTGATGGCCACACCCACTTGGGGGTCACCACAACATGGGGAACTGTATTATGGGGTCACGGTATTAGAAAGGTTGAGAACCACTGTTCTAAAGACTAGCAGGTTAGGAGTCAAACTTTCACAGAGGTGGAGGAAGATTGTTTAACAGAGCAGGTGCTGCAACAGAAGAAGAACATCTCCTGGGTCCAATCAGATGGCAATGTTTCAGAAAGGGAAAATTATTTCATAGAAAGATTAATCTTCTTAGCTTTTATTAAGTTTTTTTTAAAGAAATTTGCATGTTGGAAAGTAAAGCATTTGTCTCATAGACATCTTTAGAGAATAAAAATCTATTACTTTGTTTTTCCAGAAAAAAACACAGTGGGAAGCAAGGGTGATAGACAGCAGCAAAACAGCCTAATGGGAGTAGCGTGAAGCAGGATTGCCATTTCAGGCTTTTGTGATTGACATAACTATGGTGGCAACCATTTGGAGAATAGGGAAGTGCCTCTATGGCAGTCATTAGACCTCTATGTAACAATCCTAGATATGGAAGTGTCTATAACATGTCTACAAAATTCCCAATACACCCACTGGATCCAGACATCTGAGACAGTCATGCTATAAACTCTTGAACTATTAATTGGGATCATTTTGGAGGAAATAAGCAGATGCTGATGTCATTCCCAAAACTTGGCACGTAACTTGCATAATGCTTGCAACCGACTGTAACGTGTCAGTTGCTTCTTTGCAGCACAAACGAGTAAAAACAACCTTATGGTTACAGAATTATGTGTTTCCTTCAATTCATTTCAAATGAACCTATTATAAAAACCTCAAAGGAACATTCCATACTAGTTGCACAAGATAATTGCACCAGACCGAAAGATAATTAAATCTCCTTCAGCTACAGTTTATTTCCACATCAGACATTTTTATTTAATAAAAAATACTTATACTGTAGTCAAACTAAAGGAGCTAAAAAATATTTTGAATCATTGCTGCAGTCTAGCGTGCTTTGTGCAGCAAACCAACTGCACAACTAAAAGCACAGTTCCTTCATAAATCTATTGGAGGAGGAGAAACAGACAAATCATCTATATAAAAAAGAGAAATAGTACATTTTTACTAATAGTGATACCTGTTTTGGACTTCTCGTCATTGGTAATATGGACTTAAACAACATCTTTAATATAAATAATAATACAAAGTGCTTTAAGATCTTCTTGGTCACAATTATTTTCAATTTACACCTGGGAAACTGAAATGGAAAGCTCAACCTAGAAAAATATCCAGGACCGTTAGAGGGATACGTGGAGAATATTAAGGATCAATTTTTTAAAGAATGCAGACATAGGGAGATGCTGGAGACAGACAATTCTACGGACAAATTTAAATATAGCCCTTTGGAAGGAGAATATCTGATTTCAAATATTAACTGGTATAATGTGTACCTACATGTGAATGTGTGTGGATGCAGAACTTAGCATAGGAAGAACTGGCACCTGAGGCTTCAGAAAGTCCAAAAATATCAATGCACACACAGATGATTTAGTTCATATATATAGAAGGATTTCACCAAAAGGTTCTAATCACCTAAGAAGGGTAATTTAGAAATGTTGCTTTCAGGCATTCACTTACAACAGGGGTGTCAAACTGCCGGTCCGCGGGCCGGTTTCATCATAACAAAGCCGTGTCCACCCCATTGCCGGCAATGCAAAAAGAGTCACGATACGTCGTGACACATCATGTGACGAGTTTGACACCCATGACTTACAATATATGGAGACAAAGGAAAAGCTACCACCTCTTAGTCATTCTACTCATGCACACTTTTTTAGCTACTAGGCACCAACAACTCAAATGCCCAATAAAAATTTAGAATGTAAGAACATAAGAGATCTTTCAAAAAAACTTTTTAAATATATAACTATCTAAAGCAGTGTTTCTCAAAAATAATTTTTAGATGTGTGCACTTCCAGAATTCCACAGCCAGTGGAAAAAAAGAAAGAAAGCTTGTGAAGAAAGCTTGTTTGTATTTGCAATCTCATTGTCTCAGTTTTTTGCCTGGCCATTGAGCATGTCCAAGATGACTTCAGAGAATAACATATAAAAGTGGAGAAGAACCTCAAATAGACCAGATCCCCTGATCAAAAGGCTAAGAATTATGCAATGTCATTGCACAAATACCCTCATCCTTTCCACTGCATGAATTGGGGTGCAAGGGCTTAATGTGTCACGGAACCGCAACAAGTTCTCATGAAGTTCTGGAGTCTACAAAACAGTCTGAGAAAACACAGACTTATAGCATATTTTATTTATTCCATTTATATTCTGTCTTTGGATCAGCTGCATCTGATGTACATGTTACTATCTAATTTAATTTTATTTTATTCTTCTCAACCAATTTGAAAATAAGCAAGTAGTTAAATACAGAAGTAAGTATATTTTAATGTCATCTATAAAAATATTCTATGCATGGTTGAGGATGATAAAAATATCATTTTGAGGAGAAAAAACAAACTAAAACATTCTGGTTTTCTGCAGATATACATGAGAGAAAACCAAACATGATCTCAAGCTCATTCCCCTAAACAGGCTATTGCTCTTAATCACACAAACATACTGAAGTTACCCAGAAATAAACAGATCTACAAAGCCCTGATTTTTTGTAGTTTTTTTTAGCATAACATAAAGTCTTTAATGTAAGATAAGCCTGTCTTATGTAATGCAACTGAAAAAACTAATTAAACAGGTGAAGGGCATTATTTCAAAAGAAGACTTTTCTGCTTCAAAAGTTTATGACATTTACTGTTATTGGGTTAGCAACTTGTCCTGCAATGCATGCTTCTAGCAAGCGAATTAATTACAGCTAAAAATAACCCAGGTTTTTCTTATGTTCTAACCATTTTCCTGAACTATACAAAACAATTCCTGGCATTCTATGTCATCTATTTCAGAAAGATGTAATCAGACATTTAACTTGGTAATACAGAACCTCTTACTCACTCTCACCATTATCCAGTCAAATAGCCACCAAGAGTGGCATTGCAGAGTACAATGCTAGGACCAGTTAACGGCTTCTTCAAGCAAAGCTCGAAAAAATTCTTGAAATCCTAGCAAGCTTCTGCAGGTCAGTGTCAACAATACTGGGTTGGACAGATAAGACAAGATCATACTTTCCTGCTAGTCATAAAAAGTAATATTAGACTAGATGGGCCTCCACCTGTTCCTGGCATTTTCCCACAAGTACCAGATCATTTTTTTTCTGATCAACCAAGTGTTCATTCATTGGTTGTGACAGGAATTGACCGTCCAAACAGCTTGGCACCCAAGCCTGACGTCATGGGCTAATAGAGAGTAACTGACCCAAAGTAACACAGCTGGTTTTCATGCCTAAGGTGGGACTAGAACTCAGTCTCCTGCTTTCTAGCCTAGTGCCTTAACACTAGATCAAACTGACTCTAACTAGTCCAAATTAGACCAAATTGTTAGATGGGCTAACAATGTTCTTCTCTGTGTCAACTCTATAAATGAGCATGGCTGCAGCCATTTTTCCTGTTCATTTTCAGTTGCCACATAGAATGGTGGGAGGGGAGTTGCCAGGTGTTTCGCTAATCAAAATAATCTTTTGTCCCATGGGAACAAAGGTTCCCGAGTGCAGCCTGCACGTTGCATAAAAAGCCTGCCAAGCAGATGTATTTTAGTTGCTTGCATAGTTTTAGGGGTGGGATTTTTAACTTTGTATTGGGGAATTGTTTATGTTTGTCTCCAGACTTGGTTTCACTTTTGACGTGCCGATATGTTGTAACTAATAAACACATTTTTGAGGAATTTGCAAGCCTTAGAGTTCTGCTTTATTCGTCTCTATTGGAACCATGGCACTCTGTTTACTTCCTGTTAATCTCCATGGTTATAACTTGAATTTATTTTTGGCAACCCACTTTCCCCTTTTGTAGTCCTGATGTTCTGATTTTGCTGCCTTTTAAAGTCAGAGATTTATCAGAACCATCTAGGTCAGTGGTTCTCAACCTTTTTAATGCCGCGACCCCCAACCGGTCGTAAGTCGAGGACTACTCAACCAGTCGTAAGTCGAGGACTACTCAACTGGTGCAGCACCGTTTGCAGAATGGGACTTTTGGCAGGCTCAGCAGGGCAGAGACAGCCTGGACCATTCCTATTGGCTTTGAAAGCCAATAGAATTAGACTCTATTCAAGAGAGCTATTCTATTGGCTTCAAAAGCCAATAGAATAAAAGGGAGTAGCACAGCTAAGGAAAAGGGGAAAAAAATGGCGGACTGCGTTGTTTGGCGACCCCTGTGAAATGGTCATTCGACCCCAAATGGGGTCCCGACCCACAGGTTGAGAACCACTGATCTAGGTTAAATCCAGCATAGTCAGGGAATCATAAGTTACTCATATCTATTAGTGTAGATTATGTTCCCCTTTAAATGCATGAAAGAGGTTGCAATTTTTGCTCAATGGATAAACTTCCCTTACAGGGCTAAGAGTCCATTCCGCTGGCTTAAAAATTGCCTGGCAATGTCATACTGTAGATGAGAGGAACATGAGGTGTTCAAAAGGCTTAGCCAGCTAATGAGAGATGTTGTTATTTAACAACTTTTGTATGGTAACAAATCAGTTTTAGTGAACAAAAGTGTAGTACCACATTATTTTTTTGTCAAATTTCATTAGAATAAAAAGACAATGCAAACAGTAGAAAGCAAAGTTATCTTTAGGTTAGCTATGTTTTTAAATCTGCCATGTTGAGTTTCAGGTTTCATAATCTTGTGAATAAAATTAACTGTGTTCTACACTTATAAGACCTGGGATAATAGGATGGCTGTGAGTCATATTTCATAGTGGACAGTACTTGAATGGAAAAGCTGATAAAAGATGTGTCTCTGAAAAGATTTTCCATTTGAAGACCTTCAAGTTTGGTTTAAAGATAAATCAGAAAGGAGACTATGGGGAAAGGAGACTGAAGTGGGTCAGAAAGAAACCATGAGGTTAGCAGCAGGCCAAATATCTATTTTAGCTAAGATACTTTCTAAATTTGCATAAGGAGTATGCATATTTTATACAAATCTCAGTCGATTTGACATCTTTAGGAATGTTTAAATGACCACTCTACGGTATAATATAAAAGCTAGGTAAGAATGGGAGATACAGGAGAAGATTTCCATATGAAGCATGTGTCCAAACTTCCTGTCCAAGATCCAAATAGGATTTTCTGTGGAACCTAAATATAAGGGGGTCTTATTTTCTATTTTTAAAGTTTAGTTTATATTTTGTTATTAATAATTGACTTTGCTTATTAATTAAAGTTATGTTTATTCTGTATTTTGGGTTTCATGCTATTATTGGTGGGAATTATATTAGCAGGGTTTTTCTCCTCGCTTCAGAAGAGCAGGTAATTTTAATGCTAATTCCTGTAATATTAAAAAAAGAACATAACTGTTGGAAGATTCACAAGGGGAAGCATTAAAAAAAGGGAGGAACATTGACATTTTACTTTTTAAAAACAATTTTGCAGGAAAACCACTCATAATACGAATACTCTCGTTATACATCAAGTATTTTGGAGTTTCTTTTTTTTTTATACAATGTGACTTCTGCAAAAATAAATAGGATTTTCACAAGCATATATAAGTTGCCCAGAATTGTTTAAACTGTGAAGATGGATAGCATATAAATTAAATACATTCTTCTGCTATAGATTTCCCCAGACATATAATTCACAAGATTATGCCAGGACTAATAGAATTCCATGTTCTATTTGGCTAGGAGTTCTTCAAGGTAGAATCCCCAACCAAGGTAAAACACTAGTTGTAGGACTTCACCATGGTACTTGAGGAACACTAAATCCCAGTTTTGCTACAAAAATGCAATATAATACTATCCAGTATTATACTTGCTGATCAAGGTTCTTCCCTTCCAGTCTTCAGAGTATTAAAAAGCTCAACCTCAGAAATCAGCAGCTAGCAATTATTTCTTAATGTTTCATAAGGCTGAATGCTAAACATGAACCTTTCTGCAAAACAACCACTTCTATAGCAGCCAAAATATGGTATTTCTAGCGTTTTTATTCAAATAAAGTATCATATCCTCATGAGAAAATTAATTGGGTTTTTTAGAGATGTGAACTCTGAATTAGTATTCAAATTGAAGTGTCAAGGATATATTAAATCCATAATTACAGTAATCCACAGCTGCTGCAGTTATACAAAATAATGAGCTGGCCGGTGAGAGCTGGTGTCCATGAAACTGAAAGAAAATGCCATCTGGTCTAGATGATGCTCTAGCTTAATACTCTTAAGTACAAGAGGTCTTGATCTTCCTTGACAGGATCCATTTATGGATTTATGGTTATTATTTTTCCAAGATGAGAGCACTACAAGTCTGAAGCAAGGCTTTTTAAAAAAGGGGGAAAAAGGAATACAGGACATGCTTATCATACGTATATTCAAAAGATTCTATCATTCCTTTTTTTATAGAAGAATTTGTTGATTCAAAAAAAAATTGGATCCATAAATGTTAGTTAGTGTATTTTTTTTCTTGTGGTCAAAAAATCAGTTTAGATCATCAAAGTAATAACACAGAATGCACATGTTTATGCATCTGTACATTTTTTTCCAGGAAGATTAACCAGATTTGGCATATACAATCTAACAAAGAAGTCATGTTTTGAACTACAATGGCATCTTTCATCAAACACTGCAGCTATGTGAGATACTAATCCTGTGTGAAGTAGTTAACATTAAAATAACATAAAATTTAACAAAAGGGTAGATAAAAAATATAGCTGCACACCAAGATCCATGCAAATTAGTAGCATGATTAGGCCCCAAAATATTTTTTTCTTAATTTTTTGTATTTGACTTAAGCTGAGTTTTTTTGAAATTAAAAGTATTTTACTCTGTGTCTTTCTCTTTAACAAATGATTAAGATAGCTTTTATTAACTGCATTTAAAAGGAACTGATTTTTTTAAAAAATAGGAATGAATAACAAATTATAATAGAAAGGATGATATCTTAAAAAGATCTCAGCATTTAAGAGAATATAAAAAGCAATCAATCATTCCTGCCTCAAAGCTTTTAAAAGTCTTCAGGAAAGGTATGAGATTATAATTGATCCTGGACACCACTCAAAAGCAAATTATATTATTTCTAATAAGAAAGGGAACACAGAAGTGTAGAAAATTAGCATTATATGCAATGTTGCCTCAATTGTTTGTACAACTTATAAGTATTTGAATATTTTATAAATTTGAATAAACAAGCTATCTAATAGATACCAGTTCAGAAATGGCAGAAACTGAACTGAAATATGGTTTCTGTAATTTTAATGGAAGTTTTGTAGTCCACAGATATTGAGAAAGCTGAATATATCAGTGAATGCTATTTACACTGCAGACACACATTAATAATGTAATGGCACTAAGGTGGAAGTACCAAGTGTGTAATGAAATATAGTGTTCCTTGAAATGAATGAAAACAATGGATTTGCTCTTAAAATTATGCTGAATTATTACAATTACAATAGCTGTTGTTGTAATCTTAAAAATGCAAATGGGCTCTACATTGTTCAGTTTAAGATTAAATGAAAGATAGCTGCATACCATACTGCTATTCAAGCCATGAGAATACAATCCCTAGTAGATGTGCTGAAATTTTATTTCATGCACCAAAGGTTTTTTTTTTTTTGAGAACCAATCTAACTGAAATACACCCACTAATATTCACAGAAACACACACCAAGTTAATGATGCACTTCTTTTTATAACACAATACCTCAGGATGTTTTGATGATTGCTAATAAAGATACTTCAAAATAGACTAGAAACATTCATAATAGATAGGCTATTAGTGCCTATTATCTAGTAACATGGTGATTGCAATGTCCATCTTCATAATGATCAGATGCTGAGGCAAACATTAGCAAGGGTAGTTATTATCTCTCCCAGTTTGCAAGCTTTGCTGGGTCATTTGGCCGGACCATGCCTGACTGGTCAAAGAGATATATTGTGGGTTTCAACCAACAAGGTGATTAGTGCAGTCTCATGACAACAACAAATGTCATAGCATTTCTTCCTGGGCACCTGTGATCCCTTTTGTGGATGTCCTTGCATGAAGATTCAAAAGGCTTCTTTATTTTAATTTCTGTTCAGGTCATAAAACAGAAAAAAGGAGAGACTTAAGGAGCGTATAAGTGAAAAGAAACCACTTGAGATAGGATTTCTGTGTTTTGTAACCTTTTCAAAAATGTTTTGTAGTAATCTGGCATTTTATTAATATTAATACTACAGTACAGAACTGCAAGAGAGTTCATCAAACAGCAGGTGCTGACAGCAATTAAGGCTCATTAGGAATTACGTAATATATGGAAATTTGTGAATTTCAGACATGGCTGCCTATTGAGTTAAATAAAGAAAAAAACTAAGTTGCTTAGAAGAATAAAATAGAATGACGATTTTTCATTTTACTTATTCAGTCAATTTAGCTCAAAGTTAATTTAGTCTTCTTTGAGTGGTTTTTTGTTACACTAAAGTAACTTAATTATACATCAAAGACTTTAAAATGTCTTCAACATTTTTATTAATGACCTGGATTAGGAGCTTGAAGGAATGCTTAACAAATTTGCAAAAGGCAAAAAATTAGATGGGGTAACTAATAGTCTAGAACATTTTGTATCTAAAATTCAAAACTGTCTTGACAGTTTTGAATATGTTCCAATGTGTTCCAATATCTCAGGGGCTGCCACAAAGAAGAGGGAGTCAAGCTATTTTCCAAAGCGCCTGAAGGCAGGACAAGAAGCAAGGGATGGAAACTAACCAAAGAGAGAAGCAATCTAGAACTAAGGAAAAACTTTCTGACAGTTGGAACAATTAATCAGTGAAACAACCTGCCTCCAGAAGCGGTGAATGCTACAACACTGGAAGTTTTTAAGAAGAAACTGGACAGCCATTTGTCCAAAATGGTATAGGGTTTCCTGCCTGAGCAGGGGGTTGGACTAGATGACCTCCAAGGTCCCTTCCAACTTTATCATTATTATTATTATTATAAAAATGAATTGACAATATCAGAATAAACTATAGCAAAATTCTTCCTTAAGGAAGCAAATTGAAAGCATGGGGTGTGATGCTTAGTAATATTATTTATGAAATAGTAGTTGGTTGAAATATTAATCAACAGCATGAAGTGGTTGCCAAGCAAGAAAATGAAAATTTAGGTTGCATTCACAGAAACATGGTTCCAAGAAACATAAGCAAGGTAGAGAATTTGGGAGTCAATCATAACTTTTTATTTTATTAGTTCTGGACAGGGTCAGGGACCTGTTAGAACAGTGGTGGCGAACCTATGGCACAGGTGCCAGAGGCGGCACTCAGAGTGCTCTCTGTGGGCACGCACACCATCACCCCAGTCCTAGGCCTTCAGCTGGGTTTTATAAAACCTTTTTGCTTTAGGCCTCCGTCGTGTGCAAAAAAAAAAAGTTCAATCAATGAGTCTATTTCAATTTCTCGCGGGAAAAAAAAAGATCTTGCAAAATTGGAATTGATTGATTGAACTTTTTAATCCCACCCAGTCTGCCGTTACCACCGCAGCCACACCCAGCCAATGGGCCACACCCAGCCAATGGGCCACACCCACCCAGCACCCGACAATGCATAAGTGGGTTTGGGGTTGCAGTTTGGGCACTCAGTCTCTAAAAGTTTCGCCATCACTGTTAGAAGGAATACTCTGCTGTTTGATTTTCAATCCTGTGTTCTTTCTTATTTTTCAGTTAAACCTATTGGTGAGAGGTTCTTTTTTCATTTACATTTGATTTTACCAACATTGTCTCTTTCCTCACTAAGTTTGACCTGGTCTCTGTTGCCCATGTAATTGTTACCTCTAATGCAATTTTGTTAGAAACCTTTTCTACAAAATCTACAAGGTTCAGGATGTCCAAATTGATACGGCCAAGTTTCTTTTGGGTGTTTTTCATCAAGAACATGAGATAGTTTTTCTGGATCAACTGTCATGGTTTCCTGCTGCTTTCTGAGTCATATTCAAAGTGCTTATTTTAACAAATCAATCCCTATATGAACCTCACTTACCTCATTTATCACCAAGTTATCTCTCAGGAACTTTGTTCATACTAAGGAAATGCTCTGGGTACTATCTAGAAAGAAGACCTGGCCTTCTCAATGAACATCCCTATTTGGTAGAATTCCTTGCCCTCAAGATGTGGATTTTGTCCTCTCTCACTGATTTGAAGAAGAATCCATAACCTTACCTTTATAAGCAAAATTTTCTGTCCTAATTAGTATACTATAATTAATGTTTTATATGAATGCACGATATATATTTTATGTTGCATTACCAATATTATTTTTGTTGTATTATTTTATAAATTGTAGTACAGTACTTTCATGAACCTATTAGCCCAGCGGTTCTCAACCTATGGGTCGCGACCCCATTTGGAGTCGATCGCCCATTTTTCGGGGGTCGCCAAAGGTGGCGATCCGCCATTTTTCGTGGTGCCGTGCACGCGCGCCGCGCATAGGGGCGCCGCCGCGCACGCGCGCCGCGTGTGGGGGGGCCGTTGTGCATGTGCATCGCGCATGGGGGTGCTGCCACGCATGCGCGCCGCGCGTGGGGGGCCTGCCTCCATGCGCACGGCCCGGCGCATGCGCAGAACATTTGTGTGACGGGGGTCGCCGTCACACAAACATTGAGAAGCACTGTATTAGCCATTAGATTCCATAAGAATTTGGGTTATACTTTTCAGTTAACAAACAAAATGCCACTGCTGCTTTATTTTTGTTTCAGAAATTGCTACACTCATTCCAGGGATATGTGGCTATTAATTCCACAATAGTTCTACTCTATTCTGCTCTGATCAGACCATGGCAATTTAAGGTGCCACTCTTTAAGAAACATTCAGACAAATTGGAACAGATTCAGAGAAGATATTAAGGATGGTTAGTGAAGTAGAAACTATGTCCAATGATGAAAAATTGAAAGAAATGGGAAGGCTCAACCTTGAGAAGGGATGATCTGAAATGTCACCAAAACAAGGTTGAATTTTGTTCTCTGTCATCCCAAAGGCAGGATATGGAATAATGGATTAAAATGAAAGAAAAGGGGTATTGTCTTACCTGAACGCCTTTTCTCAGCACGGAGATGGAATAAGTTGGGTATAGCCAGGGCTGGCTCCCAACCGAAAGGACTGTCTCCGGGCGTAAGGGTTGACCCGTCTGTCGGTACATTTGATAAGATAATAATAATAATAATAATGATGATGATGATGATGATGATGATGTCCACGCAGTGACATTGACAGACTTTATCTACCAAGGCAAATAGGTGGGCATGGAATGCTACAAGTACATCAGATGGTTGAAGAAGAAAAAATGGCTTTGGAAGAATATCTGAAGAACAATGATGAAGATGCACTGAAATTAGTATATCAGGAAGGCTTACTAACTACTGGAGAGACCAAACTGGCCTACAAGAAAGACCAAATGAAGAACAGAATAGAGGCATGGGAAGACAAAGCACTACATGGCCAATACATTAAAAAAATAGCTGGGAAAGCAGATAATAATAAGACCTGGCAATGGCTAAGAGCAGGAAAATTGAAGAAAGAGACCGAGGGTCTAATTCTGGCTGCACAAGACCAAGCCTTAAGGACAAATGCATATAAAGTCAAAATTGAGAAGACAGCAACAGACAGTAAGTGCCGCCTATGCAAAAAAGCTGAAGAAACAGTGGACCACCTGGTAAGCTGTTGCAAGAAGATTGCACAGACTGACTACAAGCAGCAGCATGACAAAGTAGCAACAATGGTGCATTGGAAGATCTGGGGAATTGGGAGAGAAATAACCAACTCCACCCTGGGCACCTGCGACCTGACCTCGAGAGCCCACTCTACCGCCTGAGCAATTAGCACCTGAAGGCGGTCCTCAGGGGGAAGGGTGACCTGTTCGGCTGTCCTGAGTCCAGCGGCCATGGGAATAAAGGTGGATTCTGGAACCGGTCGCTGGGTTCATGGAACCGGTGGAGATTGATAGATATTGTGATCTGGACCAGGTGGAACTGTGGAAGTGAGAAGTTCTCCTGGTGACCAGACCAGGGAAGAGGTAGAAGGGCCCAGGGGTAAATCAAAAGGAGGGGCCTCGGCCTGTTCAGCCTCTACCCTGGCCTGCTTTTGTGCTTTGGAGAATTCTTTCTCCAGGGCCTGGTGTCTCCTGCTGGCATGCTTCTCTGCCGTTTTGGAGGTCTTCCCAGCAGAAATGGCCTTGGCCTTGGCTGAGATCCTGCCGGCTTCCTCCTGGTTGGAGGATCTGTGCCATTTCCGGCCCAAAGAGGTAGATAAGGTATCCTTGCTCATAGGGACTGAATTGTCCTCCATCTTGGCGAAATAAACACAGGTGCATGAGAAGGTACCTCTGGTTTGTTTGAGGAGGCATAGGTGGGAAGAAAGAAAGGGTGAAAAGAGCAGGGGATGTACTGGTCGTCCTGCTCCCCTGGTCACCAGACCGGTACTGCTTGAGTGACTGGTCGTGTCTGCGGCTGGGCGGTGTTACCAGGCCAGCTACTTGGAAAGATGGCAACATGGCTTACGCAACAGATGGGTCTGTAAGACAGTGAAGGCCCTGCCCGCAATGAGGTGACCAGGTCTGGAGACACCGGCTCAAGACCTTGAGGGAAAATTGGCAAGGAGAATATATATGCACTGCGCCTTTATTATTCTAGGCAAGAAGAAAAGGAAAGGTAAAAGGTGCTGCACCCTAGGGATCTGTGAGGAATCTCTTGATGTGGCCCACAGAAGACTTAAGGCCTTGAGGCCTGTATGTCAGCAAAGGCGCGGAGAATGTCTCCCAAAATGGCGGCAGTGATCTAGAGGCTGAACTCCTTTCTTTGAGGAGAGAATGCTGGAGACCGGGGGTGAATCTCCCCTTTTGGCCCGACTGACTCTGTCCACCCCTGAGGCAGATAAGCAAGGGGGTGAAGAAGAGCGGAAGAGGGAGCCCCCTCCTCTGCGTGCATCCCTCGGTCAATAAATCTGACGGCCACGTGGTCCGCAAAATGATGGCCGCATGAGGAGAATGTCACCCAAGCCTCAGATGTGGTAAAGAGGACAAGCCGGGTCATGCTGCCTTCAGAGAAGGTCACCAGCAAAAATGAAGTGTTCGCACCACCCAGAGGGCGGCTGCCGCGTCCTAAGGCTGGGAGGGGCTCATCCGAGCACCCTCCGAATGAGCACTGAGTCAAACAGCCGACTCTCAGCTGGCTTGAAAGCGGCCGATTCTCAGTTGGTGCGCGTGCATTTGGCTGCTGGAGCTGCAGCCACAGGCTCCACCGAATGTAAAAAAAAGAACTGAGGGACTTAACTGAGGAATTGAGAGGAGCTACAGCACTGATCCCAGTGCTGTTTGGGGAGAGAGAAGGTAAGCCTTTCGTTTTGAGGGAAAACAGAAAGCTTGGGGCGTTGCTGCCAAAGGAGAAGGGAAAGAACAGAAACCTCCATTCAATAATAGAAGGGGAAAAAAGGAATCTGGAGTATGAGCAGTCAGTCTGGAATAGTGCTTAATTCAGCATTGCCCAGGAGACTGGAGGAAAATGGAAAATCCACCAATGGTAGTCTACCTGCCTAAGAGCCAAACTTGCACGTCTGTCCTGGGCAAGATCAAATTGAGACTGGGACACCCTAGCCCAGGACAGGCATAGCACATTTGGCTGACTTGATCTGATTGGACAGGAACACAGTCTAAACCCATTGGTGGATTCTCCATCTCCTGTGCTGGAGAACAGACTCCTGCTCATTATTAAGAAAATGTTCCTAAAAGTAGGAGGAGCTTGTCTCTCTCCATAATTAATGGGCTAATTATGCAGAGAGATGTTGGGATTCTTTTACTTAATATATTCAATCAGGAGGCTGAAAAACAATCTCTCAAGGATGCTCTAATTTGGGGGTTCTCACATTTGAGATGATCAGCATCCTCCTTCTCACTCTGCATGGATGTAGGCAACATTTGCCAAGCTACAAGTCCTGTGAAAGGCCATGCGCAGGATACAAGTGCTGAAGCTCTTTACTTCTGGCTTTTGCACAAGATTCTCCATTTACCATTGACTTGGCTGGGATGAAGGCACTTGGCCTCATCTTATTTCTTTTCCAAGATGGCTTTTTTCTGGACTTCTTCCTGGATCCTGGCACTAAGACTGAATGCCAAGGCATATGCAGGGCCAACATGACAGCCCACGAAAAGCTGCCCTTGGTAGAAGGAGAAGATAAGACTAAGCAAGAGCACTTGATTCTGGCCAGATCATCTCAGAAGTGCTCAGAAGTGAATTGGGCTGAGGCAGGAAGTATGGTTGTAGGTACAAAGGTGATCAAAGCAAAGTCCTGGCCCTGGACCTAGTTCTGAAGTGATTTCAACTTTAGGCATGCAAGGGTAGTTTGCAAGATGCATTGCCTCCAGGCTGTGCTCTGTTGTGCCTAGACAAGTCAATGGTCGTCTTGTCCAGAAAGTGTGGTGGTTCTACCTGAGTGTAGTCTGATGGTTCTATTTCATAGGTGGGAGATGTCACGTAAATTCATTCATTATTTTAATTGTGGTCACAGCATCACAAATCCCTGTTTTAATTTGGATCCTATACTGAGCAAGAAACTGACTCAACCTAAATGATTTTCTTCCAATAATGAATAAATGTTACGTAATTTCAGTGATATCTCTAAAATGGATTGTATTTGATCTTATTAATATTGTTGCATCCTCTGAGATTATTAAATCTTCAGTGGGTACTCTAATTCCAGAACCAAAAAGAAGAAAGATGTACATATGAATCTGATGTGTTATAAAGAAAGACATAAAAGAAAATAGACAAGAAACTTAATATGTCAGAATCTTAACCCATGTGTGGTTTAAGACCTAATTTATTCTGAATATGATAATCACAGGATAAAAGGGGTTATATGGTTAATTGCATTCTGTGAGGAAGGAAGGAAGGAAGGAAGGAAGGAAGGAAGGAAGGAAGGAAGGAAGGAAGGAAGGAAGGAGGGAGGGAGGGAGGGAGGGAGGGAGGAAGGAAGGGTATTATAGGCTCTATCATAAAGGCTTTTGATTCGCTATATGCTTTTGATTTGTCTATATTACCAGCTGGTTCATGACACTCATTTCAGACTTACATTTTGAGGAAAAAAAGGGTCAAAATCAAGAAATGCAGTCTCTACTTTTCCAATAAGAGAAGTTCGGTCAAGGATTAAATTAAATGTGTCCACTATCATCCTGACTACAGGACTGAAAACATCTACTTTGTAAGCTCATCATAATCTTTGTCCACATCACCTCATCAATTTCAAGTTTAAACTTAAAAATAAAGCATCTTGATGTTTTTAAAAATAGGTGGAGAAAAATTGAAGGTGAGTGCCCCCACCATTAACAACAGTTCAATAATCAAAACCATCAGCATAAATATGGCTGGTTAGCAGCACAGCATTCAACTTAATATCTGGTAGTTGTCAACGCTTCCACAAAGTGCTAAGGGGGAAATAGATCAGATAACTGTGCTCTGTCTCTATCAAATTTCCCCAAAGGCCCAGAGGCATTTCCTTTTAGTGGTGCAAATGTGGATTAAATTTGTATGGGTAATGACATTTCAGATTCAGTGTGTTCTGCATAAATATCATTATAGTTTCTGCTCTGATACTCATTCTTCATTTCAGGTTTTTTTTTTCTTTTTAGAGAACATAGCTTCTGATTTCTGCTACCAAGGCTAGTGAAGCCCTTTTACCCTTGTTTCATTCTCTTTACCCCAAAGCAATGGGGCACAGCTTGCAAAGAAAATCTAAGCAAAGCTTTTCATATTTTTCTGCTTCTTCTCATTTATTTATGTAATTACTACTTTTGCAATTCCAAAATAAATGCAGCAGAGGAAGGAACATTTAATTTCAGCTTATACAAGAATGAGATGTCTCCCCTTCCTATTTCTTTTCCTGCAGCCAATATTAAAGCAGAATAATGCACAGGACTGAACACACTTGTTTTAGTGTATCCAGAATGGAGTTTTTCATCAGAAAATCAATCCAACTATTCATGTGAATGATCTCCATTAAACAAATCCTAACAAATAATTGAAATATCACACTGAAATGTATATGGGGAGAGCAAGAGAGAACATGCTATACCACCACTGTTGCAGCTTGCCTTATTTTCTCCAATTCTGCTGAAATATCCAAACCAATAGTGTTTCCTAAGAGAAATGGAGAATGGAAATTTTTCTAGCAGTAAAAATACTGTTCTTCTAGTATACCTTTACCTTTGCAGATAGGACTGATACTTCTGCCACTTTCTAACTTGCTTTTTGGGTTAGATTTGGAATCTTGTATTATCCTATTATTTTTTATTCCTTATTTTCATCTATTTACTGCTTCATCTTCTTTCTGTTCTATTTTCTTAGCCAGATGTAACTGAACTACAGCTCCTTTTCTTAACCCAGTTCCCTTTCAAACTGGCTGCAGAGCCAATTACTATAATGAGTAGAGAAAGAATAGAGTGTTACGTTTCAATAGATGGTATGTCTTCCTTATACCGGACAACTACTTCAAAAATTATCCCAGATCAGAGCTTCCGGTGGGAGGCGACGGCGATGGCGGCTAGCTTTTAGCCGTCCAGCTGGGGAAGTGTTAGAGCCGCGGAGCGCAGCGCGCATCAGCTGGCCCGCGGCTCGGAAATCCCTTCCCGGGCAAAGGGAAGGGATAGAGAACGCAAGAGTAGAGGTAGAACCCCTGAACCCCCTCTGGATTTATTTCTAGAGGGGGTGAAAGGAGTGTTCCCTCGGAGCTCTTGCTGATCTCCGCCTCCCAGCTGTTTTTGCTTCCTTGGAAGCAAAAGAAACCGCCGCTTCTATCTCCGTGTTTACAGCATTTTGGTGAGTAATTTTTAAACGGACGGAGCAGTTTAAAGGACTTTTTCTTATATTTTAGGTGTTTATTTTTTTATCTTTTGATTTTACTATTTTTCCTCCTTTTCTTTGTTATACTAGTGAAAGGACTTAAGATGGCGTTTTGAAAGTGTCGGAGTTTTTTTTTCCTTTCTCTTTTGTTTTACTTTCCCTTTTTAAGGATTGTTTTTTGCTTTTGCTTTTGGCTTAGAAAATTTTTTTTTTGAATTGTTTGCTCTTTTATTACTTATTCTTGGGATTTATTCTGGACTTTTAATGATTATAGTTTGTCTCTTTTTAAAAATTCTTTTTTTCTTTTTTTCCTCCTCCCTTTTTGGCTGGAGGGGAAAGGGAAGTGACAATTGTGCTTTTTAAAATGGCTTCAAAGAGGCAGCAGCCTTCCTCAGTACCTAAGGTTATTTCTTCTCCTATAACTTCCACTGCACAGCTACAACAACAATCTAAACATGCACCACCGGCTCAGCCACCACCCTCCCCTCCTCTACCTGGACTTTCAGTGCAAGAGGTTAGAGGCATAATGGGAGAGATTGTAGTTCAAATGAGAGAGGAAATGACTCAATTTGTTTCACAGATTAAATCAGAAATTAAATCTGATCTCAAAGAAGAGATAACGGGGATAAAGTCTAAATTGCAAGAAAATAATAATGAATTACGACAAGATATACTGGCAGCTGTTTCAGGTTTGGCTACTGTGGTGGTTAAGCTCGATGCAAGGCTTGAGGAAGTGGAAGACAAAGTTGACTCTTTAGATGACAAAATTCAAGACGTGGAAAGGAAGGTGGACTCCTCACAAGAAGATATTTTGATGTTTCAATACAGACAAATGGAGTATGCTCTGAGGATTAGAGGCCTCAAGGAAGATATGAATCAAGATTTGATGGAGGTGGTTCTTAGTGATCTGGCGCTGGCTTTGGATATGGATAAAGGAGAATTACAGAGAGAAGTAGAAAAAATTTATAGACTCAACTCCTGGATTGCTAAGCAGAAGAATTTGCCCAGAGATGTGGTGATTTACTTTACAAAGAAGTCCCTGCGGAATGAGATTATACAAGTTTTTTACAACAAAAGATTTCAGATTGCCGCCCAAGATGTCATCATTCTAAAGGAAATCCCATCTAAAATTTTAAGAAGTAGGAAAGACTTTGCTTTTTTAACCAATGAGCTTAAAGCTAGATCGATGCCATTCAGATGGGAAATTCCGATGGGTATCGTTTTGAGCCATGCTGGGACACGTTATAGATTGAACACAGTTGACAAAGCTAGAGATTTCTATACTTCGGTCCTGAGTGCAGGCTCAACTTCATCTGGTCGGAAATCTTTGAGTGCTAAGGAACCTGAGCAGCAATCTGAGGCATAGATTTGGTTTCCGCAGGGATGATAGAAGTGGCAAAGCAACGCCAAATGGAGGCTAAAGAGCAGAGGATGACTCGTGCAGCTTATAAGCGTAAAGAGAAAGAGCAACGTAAAAAAGAGCCCAAAGAGAATTCTCCTGGAAGTGCATCACCGCCGGTGGGAGGAGCAAGACCCAAGAGTTATGCAACACACGCAGCTCTGTCAGAGTTTGATGGTGTCTTCTCCAGGCTGCGTGCCAAGGGAGATGGCAAAGTTTTTGACCTGGAATGTTAATGGATTGAATTCTCCTCAGAAACGGAAAAAAATCTTTTATTATTTGAAACAACATACCAATGATGTTATTTGTTTACAGGAAACTCATATTCTACTTAAAGATCAGAAATATTTAGTTAATGCTCGTTTGGGATCTCATTTTATATCTCCTGCACCTGGGAAGAAAGGGGGAGTTGTTATATATGTCAAACAAAACCTGCCAGCTTGTCTGGTAGAATCAGATCCCCAGGGGAGATATGTGATGATTGAACTTGGTATTTATGGTAAGAAAGTACTTATAGTTGGACTTTATGCTCCAAATCAACAACAGGAACAATTTTATAAACAGTTACACCAAAAAATAACTTTGCTTGATTATAGATCGGTGGTATTAATGGGTGATTGGAATGGTGTCTTAGATACACAAAGGGATAAGAAAGGTTCCTCTCCTTTTCTTAAACAAGCAAGGCTACCTAAAGCCTTTTTTGATATGAAAGAAGACTGGGAATTAAGGGACTATTGGCGGGAACGTAATCAAGAGGAGAGAGACTTTACTTTTTTTTCTGACAGACACCAATCTTTTTCAAGAATTGACTTTTTCTTGATTACCACGGATTTGTATAATAAAGTAAAGAATGTAAAGATTTTTCCTAGATCACTGACGGATCATAGTCCAGTTTGGATGGAGTTGATTCAAGAGAAAGAGGAAAGAAGATCCTGGAGAGTTAATGAAAATTTGTTTAGACAAGAGAAGAATGTTCAAAAACTAAAGGAGTGTTTAAAGGACTATTTTGCTTTGAATATGTATAAGGGGACTTCAATGTCAATGGTATGGGATGCAGGTAAAGCATTTATGCGCGGTGTTTTGATAAAAATGAATAATTTTTATAAGCGAAATCAGACTCAGAAACGTAGAGAACTTGAAGATGAAATTAAACTAAAAGAAAGGGCTTTGATTCTAAATCCTTCTGATGAAAGTACTAAAGAATCTGTAAAGTTATTAAGGTCACAATTTAATATGTTGATAGCAGATCAAGCTGCAACCAATTTATTATTTATGAAACAAAATACATTTTGTAATGCTAATAAGCCGGGGAGATGGTTGGCTTATCAATTAAGAAAGAAACAGAGACTGAGAATAATAGAGAAAATAAATTATAAGGGTAAACTAGTTTCTCAGAAGGAATTAATTAAAAAATCTTTTTTGGATTATTATCAAAACCTATACAAATCTACTAATGTACAACTGTTAGATATAAATAAATATTTAGCTGAGGCAAGTTTTCCTAAACTGACTGAGGATCAGAAATATGAAATTAATGGTTTAATTACTAAGGAGGAAATCGCCTCAGCAATTCAACAATTGAAATTAGGGAAAGCACCGGGTACGGATGGGTTAACAGCTGTTTATTATAAAGCTTTAATGGAGGAGATGATTCAACCATTAAATGATCTTTTTAATGGTATCTTACAGGGTTTAGAGATTCCTCCTTCATGGCGTAGTGCTTTTATATCATTGATTCCAAAGGAGGATCAAGATCTTACTTTACCAAAAAACTATAGGCCTATATCTCTTTTAAACGTGGATTATAAGATATTTGTAAAAATTTTGGTAAATAGGCTTATGAGGGTGGTGCATCATCTTGTGCATAAAGATCAATCAGGGTTTATAACAGGAAGGTATATGAAAAACAATGTTAGACAAATTATTAACTTATTAGAATACTTAGATAAGAACAACCAAGTTCCTGCAGGGCTCATATTTTTAGATGCTGAAAAAGCATTTGACCAACTGAATTGGCATTTTATGCTAAGAGTAATGGAAGAAATGAATTTTGGTGAAAACATATTACAAGCCCTTAAGGTAATATATCAAAAACAAACAGCACAACTTATTGTTAATGGAGGTTTGTCGGAGGTTTTCACAATAGAGAAAGGTACTAGACAGGGGTGTCCTTTATCGCCATTGTTGTTTGTTTTAACATTGGAAATATTATTGATTAAAATTCGAGAGTCTCAGGAAATTAAAGGAATATATGTTAATAAAAAAGAATATAAGTTGAGAGCTTTTGCGGATGACTTGGTTGTTACTTTGTCGCAACCTGATTATTCTGTAGTAAACTTATTACAGTTGATTCACCATTATGGTTTGGTCTCGGGTTTTAAGATTAATGTAAATAAGACTAAAATTTTACCTAAAAATTTGTCGAGTCAGGAGAAGCAGATTTTGGTTAACTCGACGGGTTTTGAGATTGTTAATAAGGTAAAATATTTGGGGGTGATGCTGTCTGTTTCTAATGCAAAACTATTTAAAAATAATTATGAAAGGTTGTGGGTCGGGGTACAGAAAGACTTGAAGAATTGGGAAAAGCTGCAATTATCCCTCATGGGAAGAATTGCAGTGATAAAAATGAATATTCTACCCAAGTTTCTTTTTTTGTTTCAAATGTTACCAATTTTGAAAAATGAGATTAATTTAAATGAGTGGCAGAAGGGTTCAATAAATTTATTTGGGCAGGGAAAAAACCAAGGGTTAAGTTCAAAATTATGCAAGACTTCCGTGAGAGGGGCGGACTCAAGGTACCAAATTTGAAATTATATTATGATGCGGTGGTTTTAACATTAATTAGTGACTGGGTAAATTTGACAAATCTGAGATACTTTATCTAGAGGGATGGGATTTACTTTATGGGTGGCATGCCTATTTAATATTTAATAAAAAAATAGATTGGGCTTTTAAATCTCATATTTTAAGAATTTCTTTACTTAGGATTTGGAGAAAATATTATAAAAGTGATTTTAAAGTACCATTATGGGCTATACCTTGGCATGCGATAGAAGGAATAAAAAGAGGGGTTAAAATGGATATGGTGTCTTACAGACAGTTACTTAAATGGGATGGACAAAACTGGCAATTAAAATCACGGGAAGAATTAGCACAAGAAAATTTTACTTATTCTTGGTTCAATATAGGCAACTACTAGATAGATGGAAGATGGATTGTAAGGTGGGTTTCCTTAGAGAAGATGAAAATCTTATTAAGCAACTGAAGGATCAAAGACAAACCCACATTAAGAGAATTTATGGGGTTTTAGTTGAATTGGACTCAGAAACGGAACTAATTAAAGATTGTATGATTAGATGGGCGCAGAACTTTGGTGAGCCAGTTTCATTGGACACCTGGGAAACTATTTGGGTGAGAAATGTCAAATTTACTCAAGCACAGAATTTAAGGGAGAATTTTTATAAAATGTTTTATAGATGGCACCTTGATCCACAAAAAATGTCTTACATGTACCCTGACGTGCAACCTAAATGCTGGAGATGTGGTTATAAGGAGGCTTCCTATTATCATATTTGGTGGTCATGCAGAGAGATAAAAGCATTTTGGATCAAAATATGGTGGAATATCCAGAGAATTTTTAGAAGGAGGGTAAAATTTACTCCGCAATTATTTTTGTTAGGTATTGTTACAGATTGTGATACAAAGGAGGTTGTATTGATGTTAAATTTGATCACAGCCGCGAGGCTGTTAGTTGGACAATATTGGAAGAAGGAATCTTTGCCTACATTGCAGGAATGGTTTTTTAAAGTAGCTTATCTGGCGGAAATGGCAAAGATTTCGGCTTTCTTAAAGCAACAAACGCAAGAGAAGTTTTTTGCTATCTGGGACAAATGGATAAAATTTATACAATTTAGATTGGGTATACAAAAATATCATATAGCTTTTTCATAAGTTTTATTTTTATATATATTATAGATATCTTTTTTGTATATATAAATATAAAGTTTTTAATTTAATTTTTATTTTTTTTTATTGCTTAAGCCTATATTCTGCTCTGGGAAGCTCAGGGGGGGGGGAAGGGAGGGTTTTTGGGAGGGGTGTGGGGTGGGGTTTTTTTTTTATATGTATTGTTTAATTTTCTTTTTCTTCTGTATATGTTGTTTTTTGTTTTGTATTGTTCTTGTTTTTCTTGTAAAATTTATAAAACTTTTAATAAAAAAAAAAAAAAAAAAAATTATCCCAGATCAATCAGTCTTTCGGGATTTTATGACTCCAATCTAATGAAATAATACAATTGCATTATCTTTAAGAGATGTAATAATACAGTGATATGTAGATCAGCTTATCCAACTCAAGGCATCCAAATGTGTTGGGACTACAACTCCTAAAATTCGGAACTAAATCAGAAAATTGGGAAGAAGTAGCCTCAAAACATCAGAAATGTACCAGGATGGAAAAAGACAACCTAGATTATCTGGCCACATAGAGACCATTATGTCTATTACCTGGACCTTTTCAAATCAACTATATCTGAGTGCCCTGAAAATTATCAGTGATCAGTTACCTTCCAGTTACTTAATTTCTAGCTACTTAATCTACATAATTACCTAAATATCACTGACTCTGTAATTTACATTTACATGAAATGTAAATAATAAACTTTTTATATGTTTACAGTTCTCATTTACCAACATTCAACAACATTCTTCTAAGAGCCATGTTTCTTCTTTATCATCAATGTTGCTGTTTTTCTGCCAAATGTTTTCCACATTGGTACTGATAAAAACTCATTCATACCTATGCATTGATATTCTATTGTTTTTTCCAGTGGAAAGGAAAGGTAGTGCAAACAATGGAGTCAATTAAAGCTACATCGTTTACTCAAAAGTAAATCGAACTGTGTTGAATTGGATTTACTCCCAATTCCGTTCATATAATATTGCCAAACTGAAGCTGTATATTTTTTAGGAATAGATTGCAATAAATTCAAAATATGTATTTATGTATATGCTGAATTAGGAGAGTTCTACAAAATTAACAATTAATGTGATTTATAATTCAGGGAACACAGATATGTATTTTTTTAAAAAAGAATTTTGCTAGTTTTTATATAACAAACACTTTGAATAGGTGATCAAGTAGAAATGATTAATGAATAAAAAAGAAACAATTACTGTTTTGCTGTACAGCATAAGAAATGAAGCTTATATTTTATTTTCAATTATAGTTAACATTACAATTGATTTTTGAAAATAAATATTGCAAAGTAAGAAACAATTCTGCAATACGAATTATAACTTCCGCAGAATGCCAATTATGTATAACATAGCTAAGACTTACACTAAATCTGATTTTCCCATTCCAGGAAACAAATTATTTTAAATGTACCTGTAGTAAAACAAGAAATTTTGGGGGTCAAAAATGAATGTGTGATTAATGAATGTGAATTATAAAAGTGAGTGGCTACTATAAGAGAAGATCACTGAGACAATTTAGTCATACTGAAAGAATGAACTAGGACTGAATCAGAAAACAAAGAAAAGATGGAAAAAGTTGTTAGCTAGAACTAATGATTCTCAGAAAGAGAGAACCAAAAACTTTAAAGAACATCTAAAGAAGCTGTGTATGGAAATTGTGGAAGTAAAAATGATTTGCAAAAACAGAAAGATTTGGAGGCATAGTAGTTGGCATTATTCTTCATTTAAAGTTCTTCTCATAACCTGCTTTGCTTAATATTATTGTTTTCTGCAGTTTATATAGTGTTGCTTGCCCCAAAAACATTTATCTAATCTGGATGCTTCCAGAGAATAGGGAGAAAAACACTATTACAAAATAATTCCTAGTAATACCCAGGTTTTCACAGGAGTTCCAGTTGTTCTTTCTAAATTATAGTTAAGCTGAAGAGCAACATTGGACTCCACTTTAAAATCTATACCATTTAAGTACTATGTCCAATTCTGAACACCTGAATTCAAATATTTCTGAGAAATTAGAACTGGTGTTTTTAAAAAATAAAGTAATAAAAAAGGCTGAGGAACTGTAAATTAAACGCATAAATGAGATAAAGTGGTACCTCAGTACTCAACTGCTCTGAAACTTGTCAAATTCGGAACTCGATGCATTTTGGCATTTTGTCCCGGTACTCATCGTTTGTTTGGTACTCAATGCACAAGCTAGAACTTATCGATGTTGGTTGTCTCGTGACTAATACATTATTCCTTATGGGAAAAATCTGTTTGGTACTCGTCATTTTTGGTACTCCTCGCATCTCCTGGAACCAATTAATGACAAGTACGGAGGTTCCACTGTATTTTTTTTTAAAAAAAAGGCATTGAGAAAAGATATTTGAGAGAGGATATGGTAGTACCTGAAAAGATGATACACAGAAGGTCAGAATTTGTTCTTCCATGTTGACGAATACTGAAGCTACAGAATTTTCAGTTTACATTAAGAAAATTTTCCTAACAATAAGAAATTAATTATTAAAAAAGGGGCCGGCTGCTTTCTGTGCTAGAGAATTCTAATAAATGAACTGATGGTCTATTGGGGCTACTTTAACTAAATTGTTCCAATGAACACACAGTAGAATAGAAATCATTGATCTGAATGATCCTTTCAACCTCTATGATTTCAGATTTTCCAAGGATTATAGCAATCCTGCTAATACACTGAACATAGCACGTTACCTGATGGTTCTTAAAATATATTTGTTTTTATGTACATTCTTTGCTTGATACTTGGGGGGGGGGGAGAATTGCAAAGCAATTCTTTTTCCTTGGCTACACTTTCAAAAGTAATCAAATTCCATCTAATCCAGCCCATGGACCTTTGACCACTGGAGAACAACTAATTCATTCTGCCCAACTGCAGTGATTCTGAAACTCATGGATTAGTGAGTAATATGCTTACATCCATCATTAACTTTCCAAGTGGTTTTCTGTATGCAAAACCATAGCTCTGAAGTGGGTCTGACATCCATTAGGGCATGACAGACACCTAAGAAGATATTGATTTCTTTATAGCACAGATTTACCCAACTTTCTGGGCAACTGGGAGTTTATGGGCAATACTAAGCTTTAAAAGTAAAAACCAATTCAGTACTTTTTAAATATGGTGACTAAGCATTCTACTAGTGCTCATATCTGCTTAACACATTAATTTCTATGTTGCTAGCACATTGCCTAATATATATAATAGTTTGTACATAGCAAATCTGCATTAATTAGCACCTTTAACCTTATCATCTGGTATTTTTTTAGCATTTCTAATCTTGACGCCTCCGAAACTCACGTAGAAGTCAGTGTATCAAATCAATAGTAAGCTCAGTTTATTTTCCTCAAATAAAAACAAGCTAAACTCATAAAAAAATGAAATAAATGATTATTAACCAAGAACAAATCAGCACGACAAAATTAATTGAATTCAAGAATCTTTTTCCCTTTCAAAACTTGCTCTTTGAAGTCACATTTAATTTTACAGTTAACATGCTCAGTAAAATGTTGCAGCACAAATATAATAAGGAAAGACTGAGAAACTGCAATAAGTTTTTACAGGTTTCCATGTATATTGGAATACAGCTCATTTTTTAGTCATCAAAATGGTGTGACAGTAGACAAAAGAATTTTCTGCAGCTAAAAAAAAACGAATTTACTTTGTTGTGATTTTTATACTCATTGACATGGGCCTAAAACACAAATATTCATGGTATAAGCTTTTGTGGTTTTTACAAGAATTTGTATTAGGTTGAAACAGTCTGGCATATGTCCTAAGTCACAGACAATAACCAAAGTGACAGAGATTTCAGGAAATAAATGTACAACAACAAAAGTGAAGATATATAAAATACCTAATTTCATTCTACAAGAGAAGCAATTGCCTTTATTATCCTTAAACTAACCCAATCCCAAAAAACATAAATATTATAACTATTCAAATCTTTCTTTTCATTTGGAGCTGATAGAACAATATTAATTTTCTCACTATCAGAATCTTTCTGCTTCTACTGAATTCTTTTAAAGTCTTCATGCAGTTTTCATTTTCTACTTCAGAAATATAGTTTAAAGCAATCCTGAAGGATAGAAGAGATTAATCACGTGCATAAAATCTGTACATAGTAATTTGTATGTACAGAGTAAATTTAATCAGAATGACTAGAATTTAAATATAATATACCATCCCACTGTGATAAAGACAATGATACTAGCCAAATCAGCTTCAATTTACCACCAAGGTTTGTTCTTAATATAAAAGTGAACATGTCTTCTTTAAAGGAAATTGGGATAAAAATTCAGGGTAATAAAATTTTTATTCTATCTTTCCTCATGGAACCTCTACACAATATTATTCAAATTAGTATTCCTTTGTAAAGGAGGTTGTTTTGAAGAGTATGGTATTCATATTCCTATGGATGTTAGGGTGGGGTATAGCAATCAATATTTTTGTATGTTACTTAAGTGCTCTGCTAGCTCTCTCTTTCACTGAAGCAACCAACCCATTCTGAAGAATATGATGTTTTGAGCACAAAAAGTATACTCTACAATTCTTTGTACAGTGGTACCTTGGTACTCAGTTTCTTTGAAACTTATCGAATTTGGAGCTTGACGCATTTTGATGTGAAAATTTTGTCCCAAAATTTGTTGGTACTCAATGCACAAGCTAGAACCTGTCAGTGTCAGCTGCCTGATGACTCACTACATTATTCCTTAAGGGAAAAATTTGTTTGGTAATCATTGTTTTTGGTACTCATTACGCCTCCCGAAATCAATTAATGATGAGTACCCAGGTACCACTGTAGCAGTGGTTCTCAACCTTTTTAATGCCGCGACCCGCAACCGGTCGTAAGTTGAGGACTACTCAACCGGTCGTAAGTCAAGGACTACTCAACTGGTGCAGCACCGTTTGCAGAATGGGACTTTTGGCAGGCTCAGCAGGGCAGAGACTATTCTATTGGCTTTCAAAAGCCAATAGAATAAAAGGGAGTAGCACAGCTAAAGAAAAGGGGAAAAAATGGCGGACTGCGTTGTTTGGTGACGCCCGTGAAATGGTCGTTCGACCCCAAATGGGGTCCCAACCCACAGGTTGAGAACCACTGCACTGTAGTAACAAATATTCAGTAATATATCTGGTGTGTCTTTTTTCCTTTTATAGTAATATTTGGGATGGGGGATTTAAAGATAGTAAAAATTCTACAACAATCAATATAGTTGTTAAGGGGGGGGGAAGAAACCTACTGCAATAATAATGTTGTTTAATAGTCCTGAATTCCAAAGAAGCTTATCAACAGCAGTCCTTCAATCAACTTTGTTTGGATTGAATATTCTGAGTTAATATATGCAGATATTCTCCCAGGCTACACAGCCAAGTTTAAGATTCTCTGTTATAATGAACAGTAATAGGTGCATCAGCTCTTAAAAACTCTAATGGGATGCTTTCTACTGAGTTTATTTGCAAGAATTAAACAAAACTATTTTTATTAGATAAATATATAGATATGTTTGTGTGTGTATGTGAAATGGAGAGAGAGAGAATGAGATATATGAAAATGATTTTATAGAGTCAAGATATATAACAAGCATGTGATTTATTTGCACTACTGAATTGTCCTTTGAAAAAATCAAGTTGCATGTTTGTTTTTTTAAAAAAATGGCTATTTTGTTTTGTTTTCTATTTTCTCTTAAAAGACAAGCAAGAGACTAGCTATCCAAAGTCATTTCCCTTCTATTCATTGAGCTGACTTTAGCAGCTTCCTCATAAATAAGGGCTGAAAAACCTTTTCCACTTGAAGAATATCAAGAATATTAAACCTAATCTTTTTGGGATTGGGCTAGCAAGGATTTTATAATCTTTTGTCTCAAAATTGAAAACTAAAGATTTGTCAAGAGACTAACGTCTCAATGGAAATATTGTGTGTCACGGATGGAAGAAAAAAAGCTTAAAAATCAAAATTCAATTTGTTTTGCAGCAAAATAAGTGGTATTAGGAATAAAATTTATGTTCTGTAGAAAAACAATACAGTCATAGCTATTAAATACAATGATGATCTGATCAGAGCCTATCCTAATTATACACTAACAAGAATTCCACTATTTTTCTTGATGCAAATGCCATATCAACAACAACAAAACCCACAAACAAAACAAACCCGATTAAAATACAAAAAAAAGTACCTGAAATCAAAATTGGAATTCTCTTATTCAATAAATAGTTACCATGCCAAATAGTATTCAAATACACTACAGAGCATGGAAATTGTGATTGAAAAGCTTATTCAAAAAATACAAACAACTGGAGGAGATCCAACAACAGTCTTTGTTTTTCAAACTCAGTAGATTAGTGTAAGTCACTGATTTTTTTCACTCAGATGAGCCAAGAGGAAAAAACCCCAAGGATACATAAATCTTATATAGAATGTTGATTAGACTGTTTAAGCATGCACACATCTATGAAGACAGTTATTGCAAGGGAGAATTACTGATAATTACTGATAAGGATGAAATATAATAAGAAGGAGGAAAAGAGTGTCATTCAAAGTGTGAAATACTACTGTTATATTCTTTGAAGCAACCTTGATAAATGAGAAGTGTCAAGACCCTAATTGTAATTCTAATAAGCTGATCCTGTACTTAACTCCAGAAAGAATAGTGGTAAGAATTACACCCTTGAATCTATAGAATTTCATTATGGACCTCAATTCTATAAGCATCACCGTCACTGGCATAACACTGTTTAATTCTACAATTAAATGAACAATTTATGTATGCAAACTTTAGTTACATATGAAAATATGCATAGGTTTTTTTTTGTAGATTCTTATTTTGTTTTTCTTCACAGAAATTCAGTGCATCTGTATAATTACTAGAAGAACCTTGTGAGGAAAGAAGAAAAGAGGAGGCAATTTGCCTCTTTAATTTGAGGTGAAGAGATGGCAGAGATGAAAACAAATGAAGTTGCAAATAGAGTTTCAAGGTCAAATTCTCTTTCTCTGGGACAATAAGTTAATAATAATAATAATAATAGTAATAATAATAATAATAATAATAATAATAATAATAATAATAATAATAATAATAATAGGTTGGGCTGAGAGAGGGGGACTGGCCCTGGGTCACCCAGCGGGATTTAATGGCTAGAACTTGAATTTACATTCTTCTGCTTTCTAGCCTAGTTCCTTAACGACTAGACCTAATTGGCTCTCCATGTTATAAAACTGTACACGTAAAACTGGTTATGTAGTATATCTTCTTTCCTCCCTGTTGGAAATAAATGACTATTTAAAATCTAGTATTAAATGTATTGCATTATGTGGCAGGCTATTGTATTTCAGGAAATAATTTTGTTATGTATAGCCTAGCCTAGCTGTAGACAAATTGAATGCAGCTTTAGCAATATCATGAGCTAACTCAGTTAGCTATAGTTGGATTAAAGGAAACAATTTTTGTGAGATCTCATATATGACATTTCATGTATTTTGGACATTGAGAAATTAATCTAAATACTATATTGAATTATTTCTCATTGGCTACCTTCTTAACTGGTCCATTACTTCAGTCAAGAGGTACAATATGGCAGCAGCGTGTATGCCTTGAAGTACAGTACTATCTTACCAAGTAAGTACTTTAGAAGCATACCAATTGATAACAACAACAACAACAACTGGTAAGCTGTTGCAAGAAGATTGCACAGACTGACTATAAGCAGCGGCATGACAAAGTAGCAACAATGGTGCATTGGAAGATCTGCAAAAAATATCATTTGCCTGTAAGCAAAAACTGGTGGGATCATAAAATAGAGAAAGTCATAGAAAATGATAAAATTAAACTGCTCTGGGACTTCAGAATTCAAACAGACAAGCACCTGCAACATAACACCCCAGACTTAACAATTGTCGATAAGAAAGACAAAAAAGTCTGGATAGTGGACGTGGCAGTGCCTGGAGACAGCAGAATAGAAGAGAAAGAACTGGAGAAGATAACAAAATACAAAGACCTACAAATAGAAATAGAAAGACTGTGGCAAAAGCAAGCAAGGGTAGTACCAATAGTAATAGGCTCCCTGGGTGCAATCCCAAAACAACTGGAGCACCACTTGAACACCATTGGCATTGACAAATTCGCTATTAGTCAATTGCAAAAGGCTGCCTTACTAGGAACTGCTTCCATCCTGCGACGATACCTGTAATACCATCAAACATCCACATCTGCCTATCCCAGGTCCTGGGTAGGACTCGATAGGTAGACAAAATGCCAAATCCAGTCTGAACATCTGGCTGACGGTGTGATGATCCATAATAATAATAATAAAGTTGGAAGGGACCTTGGAGGTCATCTAGTCCAACCTCCTGCTCAGGCAGGAAACCCTATACCATTTTAGACAAATGGCTGTCCAGTCTCTTCTTAAAAATTTCCAGTGTTGGAGCATTCACCGCTTCTGGAGGAAGGTTGTTCCACTGGTTAATTGTTCTAACTGTCAGGAAGTTTCTCCAGAGTTCTAGGTTGCTTCTCTCTTTGACTAGTTTTCATCTGTTGCGTCTTGTCCTGCCTTCAGGCGCTTAGGAGACTAGTTTGACTCCTTCTTCTTTGTGGCAACCCCTGAGATATTGCAATACTGCTATCGTGTCACCCCTTGTCCTTTTCATTAAGTTTTAGAAGATTCTCGGAAACACCATGGATACCAAGAAAACAAACAAATGGATCATAGAAAAAATCAATTCACAGCTCAAAGCAAAAATGACAAGCCTCAAAATATCGAATTATGCAAAAGTCCAGTTTGCCTGAGAAATCCATAGATAATAGAAGAAAATAGAAGATGACCTGTAACAAGACGGACAGACTCAATTATACTTGTGATGGGTATATATAGTTAGAAGACCTGAAAAGTCACATTGTAAACAGATACTTCAAAAGAAGGTCTAACTATGTGATCACTAAAAATTGACATGGACTTCATGGTGTATAATTGATTGATTGATTGAGCAATCGATCATTCAATCAAAACAATTGACAATGAAAATTTCTGATTAAATTCAATCCAATAGATAAATCTGCACATTCTTTTTCCCCTGTACTAGAATCATTATAAAAATCAACAAACTATGTGGCTGCTATCCAGATATAAGACTAAATCAGATTTACACTGGAATATTAATTCAGTTAGGTCCATCAACTTATCACACTCCATTCTGACCTTTTGCAACATTTTCTCAAAGACAATGAGATTCATAACTATTTGCAAGGAGCAGGATTTCCTCCCCCCGAAAAAACTTCAGTTAAGAGATGATTAAATTCCAGAGTGGCTTAAACCTGCTTTACTTGTAAAGTATGGAAGCTAGTAATAACCCAAATGGACTTTGGAACTGAACTGTGATGGTAATTCTTTTTCTTTTAATGACCCTTAATTCCTTGCATCAGGGTGGAGTTGGGATGACTGAATGGAGCTGAGTGTTTATTGCAGTGGTTCTCAACCTGTGGGTCGGGACCCCATTTGGGGTTGAACGACCATTTCACGGGGGTCGCCAAACAACGCAGTCCGCCATTTTTTCCCCTTTTCCTTAGCTGTGCTACTCCCTTTTATTCTATTGGCTTTTGAAAGCCAATAGAATAGACTCTCTTGAATAGAGTCTAATTCTATTGGCTTTCAAAACCCAATAGGAATTGTCCAGGCTGTCTCTGCCCTGCTGAGCCCGCCAAAAGTCCCATTCTGCAAATGGTGCTGCACCAGTTGAGTAGTCCTCGACTTACAACTGGTTGAGTAGTCCTCGACTTATGACCGGTTGGGGGTTGTGGCATTAAAAAGGTTGAGAACCACTGGTTTATTGGCTGGATGCCTTTCCTGTTGTCTATGCAGAGCTCACAGCAGACATTTTCTCTTTGTGTCCAGAGAGAGAAAGATCTCCCGCTACCTAGAATCGAACTTTCAGCCTCCTTATTGTGAGGCAAGATCTCCACTTCTAGGCCACCATGCCACTCTGAACTGGGATGGTAATTAAGATATTGAATTAGGACTGGGAGATCTAGTTTCCAATCAGCCAAAGAAATTGATTGCATGATTGTGGGCCAATCACCTGTCCTAGGACAATCTGCTCCACAGGATTGCATTGTGTGTGAGGGGGAGAAATGAAAAGGGGTGGGGAAAGGGATTGGTGTCTTGAATTCCTGGAAAAAAGAAATCAATATTTGGCAATGCACGTTGTAAAAGGAAAGATAAAAATAAAGAATTCTGGTTTACAAGTTGAGAGGACTGGATTACTGCAGAAAACAGAATGTTCCAAAGACTGGCCATCTAATCATGAAAATAGATTCAAGAGAAGAAATCAACAACAACCCAAGCATTTATAATTTGTGAATAAAGAACTTTGCCTCATCATTCATAAAACTAGAAAAAACAGACCTTCTTGTATTCTACTGAGATAAAATGCAGTGCACTCTACCAGCTTTTACCCTTAAGAAATCTACAGGATAATAAGAACTCTTAGGAGACATTTCTGAGTCCCTTCCAAAACAATGCACATTTAAATCTCCAATACTAAAAACTGAACATAGTTGATTGTCTGGTTTTTTTTTAATATTGTTCTTTTGATTGCACTGCTTTTTCTAGAAGAGAAGAGATGGAAAAAGAGCTTTGAAATTGTTATTTTTTTTCCACTGCTCCAAAGTTTGTATTTGTTCAAGCTACTTGCTTGCAGTTGATTTGTTCCCTGTCTAAGCCCCCCAACCCTACACACACTGGAGAAACATATATTCTGTTCCATGACTGGGACAACAGAATAAAGCAAAACCTCATTCTCTAAGTGTGGCAGCAGAATTTTTGGTACTTCATTCCAATGGTTTTCATGCTGAAGCTGGGGCATGAGACTCCTGGGATGAGGTTTGAAGCTGATGAAGATATTTCCTTCAAGTGATCAAAGCAATGAGCCTCTCTCTTTAATTTTGCAAGAAAAAAAGACCTATGGCATTGATGATTTTATCATTAATTGTGCCTTCCACCAATTTACCTGAGACAGAAATTAAAGCTTAACTTAAAAAAAAAACAACCACACAAAAAAACCCTAGCATTATGCTGGCAACTTTTTAATGAGCTACACCAGCTGCCATACAACATTACCATTTTTTGCTGGAACCTTAAAAGCAAATCCACAGTGAATTGCCAAGAGTTCATTCTTAAATTGTCACTAAAATTTAAAACCTCTCTCTGCCATCATTATTTGGTTGAAGCACATTATTCTTGTGACATATTTTCTGGGGGAAAAAAAAATCAGTTCAGGAACAGGCCTCTACCCAGACACAAAAAATTACATTCAGCTTTTCTGTAATTGTCTGACCTTCCACAAGGTACTTCCATTAATCATCTTGTCATTGAATGATCCAGTGGCTTCCCTAGCTATCCTCCTATTTCTAAGGTGTTTAAATTCAATGTATTGTTGATTTTATTATTATTGATTATATTCTCATCAAAGTTTTTTTTTAGCATCCCTTACTGTAACCCTTTCTGGAAGGGTGAGGTTTTTTGTTTTTTGTTTTTGCATTGGCTTCATTTGGACAAGACCTCCATTTCTGAAAGAAGCTTGTCTCTATTATTTTTCTGAGCATCATTTATTAACCAGGCTGACATTTTCCTTGGACTATGTCATTCCTGATGCACATTGTTTCTGCTGAGGACCTGCAGTTGAGGTTTTCAAGAATTTTTCAATTCTTGGTTATAGAACTTTCCTTTGTGCCAAATCTATTATTTTATTTATTATATTTCCATAGCCACCTATCTCAACAAGAGGCTCTGGGTAGCATACATCATAAAAACACTAAAAACAAACAAACAAAATAAATAATAATAGCAATAGACTTAGAGTTATATACCACTTCACAATGCTTTTCAGCCCTCTCTAAGTGGTTTAAAGAGTCAGCCTGGGTCCTCATCTTACTGACCTTGAAGGATGGAAAGCTGAGTCAACCTTGAGAATCAAACTGTCAAACTGCAAGCAGCCGGCAGGGAGCAGAAGTAGCCTGCAGTACTGCATTTTAACAACTGCACCACCATGGTTCATAAATATACATGGCAGCCAAGTAAATTTATTACCATGGATGTTATATAGCCAAGAAATGGGGCCCTTAACATACTTGGGGCCTTAGGTCTGGGCCACTAAGCAAGACTTCATAGCCTTATGAAAGGCCATCAGAGAATGTTCTTAGGGGGCAGGGGCTACAGCAGAAAGGCACATCTGGTTCCTGTCAGCTTCCATTCTTGGCTGACAGACTCAGAACACCTCCAAGCTAACAATTTGGCAGAGTAATTTCCTCTAAGTCATTATCCAGAAAAGCAACATTTTATGGTAGTCAGAATACTCTTACTTAGTTGATATGATTTGAACCAATCTTTTATTCGTTAAGTATCCCTCTAGATATTTCTCTGATTTCATTCTCTGAAAACTTTTTCTCAGATCACCATAGGAAATGCATATAGAGATAATTAAGACACAAGAAAGGAATTCGTATCTACTCTTATCAGATATAGAAAAGTTAATCCTGGCGAAAATTTATCTAGGTAATTATTAAGAGCTGAAATGACTTGTTGACATATAAGCATCGGAGAGGTTAAAAACCCCAGCAAGGGGTGGAAATTTTGACTAATTACACAAGCCAGTTTTTAAATTTAATCTTGAATATGAGTACAACTCAACCAACATGCTTCTGTGAGCCCCTAAACCAATGGTTCTCAACCTTCCTAATGCCGTGACCCCCAAACACGTGGTCGTAAGTCGAGGACTACCTGTATTTCCCTGCAGGCAGGGCAGGAGGAGGCGCGCATGCTCCGCCTCTTCTCCTGTGGCTGGAGCGCACACTGGGCAGGCCGAGGGTGCATGCAGGCCGTCGCCCAGCAACTGCCTCGGTCCGGGAGCACCACGCATGCATGGTGCTGCCCCCTGTGCTGGCCGAGGCATAGCTGGCAAGTGGCAGCGATGGTGCAGGCCAACCCACCGGCTGGGCCACCAGCTGGCCCAGCCCAAGGGTCGTAAGCCACCCGCCAGCAACCCTGCCTGTGCCTGCCGCTGCCCCGCCAGCCTTACCTTGGCCACCGCATGTTCGGTGCGGCAGCAGGCAGGCGCAAGCGCTCCTGGGCAGCCATGGCACACGGCAGCGAGGGCACAGGGCGACCACCGGCTGGGCCACCAGCTGGCCCAGCCCAAGAGAGGTAAGGCACCCGCCAGGCCCCATGCATGCCAGCAACCCTCCCTGCGCCTGCCGCTAGCCTTACCTTGGCCACCGCACATTCGGTGCGGTGGCAGGCAGGCCCAAGCGCTCCTGGGCAGCCATGGCACACGGCAATGAGGGCGCAGGGCGACCACTGGCTGGGCCACCAGCTGGCCCAACCCAAGGGAGGTAAGGCACCCGCCGGGCCCCACGTGTGCCAGCAACCCTCCCTGTGCCCACCGGCCTCCCACTCCCTCCCCTGGCCTCTTTTACTTACATTTAGTAGTTGCTCAGCAGGGAGGGGTGGAAATGCCCAGAAAGCTCGCCTTAGCTGCAGACAACTTGCAGCACCGTTTGCAGACTGGGACTTTTGGCGGGCTCAGCAGGGCAGAGACAGCCTGGACAATTCCTATTTCCTTTTGAAAGCCAATAGAATTAGACTCTATTCAAGATTCTATTGGCTTTCGAACGCCAGTAGAATAGAGTCTCTTGTATAGAGTCTATTCTATTGGCTTTCAAAAGCCAATAGAATAAGAGGAAGTAGCACAGCTAAGGAAAAGGGGAAAAAATGGCGGACTGTGTTTTTTGTCGACCCCCGTGAAATGGTTGTTCGACCCCAAATAGAGTCGTGACCCACAGGTTGAGAACCGCTGCCCTAAACGCTTTAAAGCCCTTTCAGAATTTGACAGCAATTTTTCTTTCTAAACATGTTAAAGGGGGATATTATTAAATAAATGTGAAGTAAACAATTAAACTAGAATGAATAAATGTAATTAAATTAAAATAAAAGAACACTGATCTTTCATCATCATTGCTGAATCTTTTTTTTTTAAAAAAAAAACCTCTGGTGACTGTCTGGACTACTCCCTATGGTTCCTTGGCAAGATTGAGAAGTGGTTTACCATTGCCTCTTTCTTAAGGCTGAGAGAAAGTGACTTAACGCTTAAGAACTGTGGAAACGAAAGTCATAAAATGGGGCAAAGCTCACTTAGCAACTGCTTGCTTAGCAACAAAACTTTTGGGCTTAATTATGGTCATTAGTCAAAGACTACCTGCATATTAAAAAAAAACAGGTGGAACTTAGACCACACCGTTGCAACCACCTCTTGACTTTTTTGATCATACCATGCAAATATTCCTAGTTCTGACGGAGAACACAGGACCCAAATCATGCAACCTTTTAAAACAGAGACTTTAACTTACACACACATGAACAAACCAGATTAATATAAAGAAAACCAGGGAACTGAAATTACAGAAAGAGCAAATACTTAAGAGCAAAGTAGAACTTAGTTTGGATGGTTAGTTACCAAATTGTGAAAATATGGATAGGTGCATTTAAAACTAATGTTCATTCCTGATGTTGCAATTAAAACCATGGGGTCTTTACTATTATCAATATCTGTTTGAAACATTAACCAAACAATTTGAGATGAAGCGCCATCCTGACAGACTTCCTAAGTGGTTGATAGAAATGCCCAAGTGATTAGTAGATATACAATGATTAATTACCTCGTTATCTTTCCATTAGCAGGAAAGACAACATAGTGTATATGTATGCGTGTTTGTGTACGTGTGTTTTATATATACAGTATGTATATGTATGTGTGTGTGTGTGTGTGTGTGTGTGTGTGTGTGTGTGTATAAAATCAATTATTTACATTGCAGGATGAAAGCATCTTCCTCATGTTTCTAATTCATATGGTCCCGAACTTTCGTTTGCCAATTGGCCCTGCCATACTTGCTGATGTCGTCAATCCATCCTTGACTTACACAGTTCATTTAGTGACCGTTTGAAGTTACAATGGCACAGAAAAAAGTGACTTGTGGCCATTTTTCACACTCATGACCGTTGCAGCATCCCCAGAATCACGTAAATTACATTTGGATGTTTGACAGCTAACTCATATTTATGACGGTTGTAGTGTCCTGGTGTCATGTGATTTCCTTTTGCGACCTTCTGACAAACACAACCAACGGGGAAATCAGATTCACTCAACAACCATGTTACTAATTTAAGAACTGCTGTGGCGAGAAAAATTATAAAATGGGGCAAAACTGACTTAGCAAATTTCTCACTTAACAACATAAAATTTGGGCTCAATTGTGGTTGTAAATTGAGGGCAACCTGTATACATACACACATACACACAGAGTAGATATATATCATCATGAAAACATCAGTTATGAACAATTGCATTTTATTCAAAGTGACATTCCTCGATAGCTCTTGAATTGGAATATAGCAAGCTGCCAGGTACTGTATACATAGTTTAGCCCAGGAACAGGCAACCCGGTGAACTCCACATGTGTTCAATTACATTTTTTACAGTCCCTTGCTATTTCCATGGCTAGAAATAGTGGAATTGATTTCCAAAACATTTAGAGGACTCTAGTGTGTTCCCCTTATCTAACTCAATATTTTCTATTCAACAATTGCCTTCTGTCTTTATTATCAACTTACTATGTAATCAAATCACAAAGTGGGGAGGGTTCTTAGAGATCATTTAGTTTAATCTCTTGCTCAGAGCTGAGATCATCAGAGCTTCTTTGTCAGATAACTCTCCAGTGTCTGTTTGAACACCTCTGTATAAATAATCATTCCCTAATATTTAGGCTGAACTTACTTCATTATAGTTTTAACCTTTGGAGAACTGACTCTCATACTTCTAGTTGGGAGAGGGAGCTGATGAAGAAACTCCACTTGCTAGGTTTTATGGGGGATGTTCTGGAAGATTATGGTCTCAAGGACACCCAGTTTAGGGTAGTCCAACGGACATAGATTTGCAATACTTAAGAGCCAGAGCCAACAAAACCTGCTCCCCTTTGATCTTCAGCCATTCTAATAATTACGGATTGAGATTGGCTTCATATTTCTACACTCTAACCATCCCCAAGTATAGAAGAGTCTTTTCCCTAGCCCATTTCAATGTCTTGCCCTCAGCACTATTCGACGGGCGATTCAAGAGGCTCCTGTTTAGTGAGCGACTATGCCCCTGTGACAGGGCTGGAGTTGAAACTGTGGAGCATGTCTTATCATAGTGCCCTATGTATAACACAGCCAGAATTAAATTATTCTCTCTCCTTGGAATTGATCCCTCTTGTTCTAATGCTAGTAATTTGGTCTTATATTGTCTAGGGGATGGCTCCTCCTATATTAATTCTCAGGTTTCTAAACTTCTTTTGAGAGCTGTAACTATTAGAGGAGAACATTGTAATTCCCTTTAGCCAAGGCTTCTGGTGTTAATTGTTTGTGATTATATTTTTCTTGTGTTTTCTTTTGTTGCACTTGCATTTTGGTCTGTGACCGCAAAATAAAAATTATTATTATTATTAACCTTTGGAAAACAAATTTACTCTCTCTTCTAAATGACAACCTCTCAAATGTTTGAAGACTAATATCTCCCATAAGCCATATCTTTGAGAGGCTAGGCTTACTGAGATGCTTACTGTAATTCTATATGAGTGCTCTTTGTGGGGCTGCCCTTGAAGACCACCTAGAAGCTTCACTTGATCCAGAATTCAATGGCTTGAGCAGTGATTCCTTAGTATTCTCATGTAACACTTCTGCTTCAGGAGCTGCATTGGTTGCCAGTTAGCTTCCAAGTGTGATCATTACCTATAAAGCCTACATTGCCTAAGGCCCAGTTACCTGAGTTATCTGTCCCCAAAATATCTACCAGGTCAATTTGATCTTTCAGGGTTCCTTTGATTAAACAGAATCATCTATTACAGTGGTGACGAACCTATGGGAGGGGGGGCAGAGGTGGCACTCAGAGTGCTCTCTGTGGGCGCGCCGTCACCCCAGTCCTAGCCTTCATCTGGGTTTTATAAAACCTTTTCGCGTTAGGTCTCCGTCGCCGTGTGCAAAAAAAAAAAGGTTCAATCAATCAGTCAATTTCAACTTCTCGCGGGGAAAAAAAAAGATCTTGCAAAGTTGGAATTGATTGATTGAACTTTTTAGTCCCACCCAGTCTGCTGTTACCATCGCAGCCATGTCCACCCAATGGGCCACACCCACCCAATTGGCCACACCCAGCCAGCACCCGACGATGCATGTGGGTTTTGGGTTGCAGTTTGGGCACTCGGTCTCTAAAAGGTTCGCCATCACTGATCTATTAGGAACACAACCTTCTGGAATGAGGTTTCCCTGAGGTCCAGATGGCCCCACCTTGCTGTTGTTTAGGAAAATATTGCTCTTTATACAGGCATTTGGTGAGGAAGACTGAGACTCCCTGTTTCATTCCACCTGGTCTGTCCACATTTGTCATCTTTGATTGTTTTTATTGTAATTTCTTTAATTGTTGTGAGCTACCTAGAGTCATTGGGAGTTGTGTAACCAAGTTTAATAATTATCATTTTCTCATGGAATAGAATTTTGAGACCTATCATTACCGTATCTTGGTAGCCATAATCTGTCAAAGCCCCCTTTTAACTCTGATGGCCCCAGTATTCCACTAGGTGTCTGACTAAAACACAGAATCATGTAACAATTACTTCCTTTGTTTTGGATTCTATTATCCTGTTAATCCAATCCACGATGGCATTTGCTCTCTGAACAGCTGCATCAAAATGCTGGCTCATGATTTACGTCTGGTCAACAAGCACATATGGATCCTTTTCACACGGCTTACTACCAAGCCATTTAGCATTTATGCCTTTTCATACTAAGTTTGAAAATTATATTTTTCCCTTTTTATATTCAATTGTAGTTATTGCAACTCACTAATCAAGGCTGTTTTTATCTTTTTAAATTGTCTCTTCCTTCTTCTCTCCTCTAAAAATATTAGCCACTTCTCTTAGTTTTGTATCATTTGCATTTTTGATCAGTGTCTCCACAACTTTCTCATCCAAGTAATTGATAAAACTGTTGAATAGCATAGAGTTATTCAATAGGTCAGAGCCTGGTGGCATTCCACATAATCCTTCCTTCAAAGATGAAGTGACATCATTAATGAATACTCTCTAGTATGGTCATTCAGCCAGTTGTAAATCTATTTAACAGTAATTTACCATTTTATTCAGCAGAAGTTGTCAAAGGCTTTACAGAGATTTTGATGCATGATGTCTAAGGCATTCTTCTGACATTAAGTTAGTAATTCTAGTAATGTTAATCTGACATGATTGATTTGTGACAAACTTGTCTCTCCAGTTAATTGTTTAATAATCTGTTTGAAGACTGTGCCTAGTCAAGATGACAGATGTCAAACTGATGGATCTGTAAATTCCTCCTCCTTCCTTTTCTTGAAGTTACAGACTGCTGATCTCCTCTAGTCTTCTGAGATGGGGCGTTGACTTACCTGAACGCCTTTTCTCAGCATGGAGATGGATAATCCACTCAGTGGGTTGAGACTGTATTCCTGTCCAATCAGATCAGTCAGCCAAAGTTGCCACGCCTGTCCTGACCACGACTTCCCAGTCTTGACACAAGTGAAGTGACAGTAAGACGTTTTGGCTCAACTAAATATACCCTATTATCCTAGTCTATAAGGGTGGGTGTGGATTATCCATCTCCGTGCTGAGAAAAGGCATTCAGGTAAGTCAACGCCCCTTCTCCAGCACTGGAGATGGATAATCCACTCAGTGGGACATACCGAAGCCTATTTTCTCTTGGGTTGGGGAATAGACTGGTCCCGCGTGTAACTTTGGTCTAGAACCTGCTGGAGAACCCTCCTACCGAAGGAGGCCTCTGCAGAGGAGTACTTGTCGATTTTGTAATGGCGAATGAATGGAGAGGGCGAGGCCCAAGTGGCCGCCCTGCATACCTCTTCAATAGAAGCCTGCATGGCCCATGCTGCTGAGGTGGCAGCGCTCCTTGTGGAGTGGGCCGTGATATGCTTGGGGACTTGCAAGGACTCCGCCTGGTATGCCCCAGTGATGCATGCCCTAATCCACCTGCCAATGGTAGAGGACGAGACCTTCCGGCCCCTAGTGGCGGGGTGGAAGGATATGAAAAGTGCTTCCGAGCGTCGGAATTCCGCTGTGCGTGAAATGTAATATCTTAGTGCTCTTCGTACGTCCAAGGTGTGCCATTGTTGCTCCAGGGCATGAGCTGGGTTTGGACAGAAGTCTGGTAGGACTATTTCCTATGTTCTGTGAAAAAGGGAGTTGACCTTTGGAATGAAGGAAGGGTCTATTCTTAAGACTACCTTGTCCCTGTGAAAGTGACACAGGTCCTTCCTCGTTGAGAGAAAAGCTAACTCGGATATCCGTCAAGCTGACGTGATAGCTACTAAGAATGCTACCTTATGGGTCAGGTAGTGAATGTCACATGTTTTGAGTGGTTCGAAGGGCGCTCTGGTAAGAGCTTGTAATACTTGTGGTAGTTCCCATGATGGATACCTGTGCACGGTTGGCAGTCTGATGTTCGCAGCCCCCTTGAGGAAGGATCGTATTAAGGGATTCTTGCCCAAGGTTTCACCGGGGCTGGTTGAAAGTATAGTTGAGAGGGCGGCGATCTGCCTGCGCAGTGTGTTTGGCGAAAGGTCCCTCTCTAAGCCATCTAGTAGGAATTCTAGGATCTTGGGGACTGTGATCCCTTCGAGTAACAATTCCTGTTTAGAGCACCATGATTGGAAGCTTCTCCAAGTGGCCTCGTAGATACGGTTCGTGGAGGGGCGCCTTGATGCCTGTATGACCCTAATTACACCCTGTGAGCAAGACCCCTTGGCTAAAATTGACCGTTCAAGTGCCAGACGGCTAGTTGTAGCCATTGTGGCTCTGGGTGGGAGATCTCCCCCTGCTTGAGGGAGATCCTCTCCAGAGGAATCCGCCATGGATTCGTGCGGGAGAGACTCCTCAGGTCTGCGAACCAAGGTCTCCTTGGCCAATAAGGGGCCACAAGGATTACCTCGGCTCTTTCCCGCAGAATCTTGCGTACTACCGCCAGAAGGAGAGGTAAGGGTGGAAACGCGTAGAGGAGTTCCCTTGGCCATGGGCTCCATAACGCATTTGTCTGCTCTGCTCCCCTGGATGGGAATCGGGAGAAGAAGCGAGTTAGGTGGGCATTGGAAGGAGAGGCAAATAGGTAGTTGCCACTCCGAGTGATCTATTGTTGATCTGCTCAACAGATCTGCCTGGATGTTTGCCTCCCCCGATATGTGGTCAGCCTTTATGGAGGCCAGATTTTGTTCCGCCCAGGCCCCCAGTAGGAGGGCCTCGGCCGAGAGCGAGCGGGAGTGTGTGCCCCCCTGACGGTTTATGTGGGTCTTGGCTGTCACGTTGTCTGTCAGGACTAGTACGTGCCTGCCTTTTATGTTGCTCCGGAAATGTCTTAACGCTAGATGAATAGCTCGTAGCTCGAGCCAGTTTATGTTGTGTCGGAGGTCCACCGCTGACCAGCGGCCCTGTGTCCACTTGGTCCCCAAGTGAGCTCCCCAGCCGAATAAGCTCGCATCTGTCGTGACTACTATTCTGTCTGGTTCCCTGAAGGGAGACCCTCTGAGGAGGGCCGGGGATAGCCACCACCTGAGGGATTGTCGTACTCCCAGGGGTATGCCTACCCTTCTCCGGGATGCACTGAGTTGCTGTCTCTGAAACGGGAGCATGAACCACTGAGGTTCTCTTGAGTGCAGCCTTGCCCAAGGAACTATTGCTATGGTCGATATTATCTTCCCTAGCAGCTGGGAGAGGCAGACCAGCGTCACTGACTGACCGCGGCTTACCTGTTTTACAGTTTTCCTTATGCTGCTGAGGCGTTCCTGTGATAGATAAACCTTGCACTCCTTTGTGTCTATGACAGCTCCCAGATGGAGTATTCTTGTAGTTAGGGTTAGGTGGCTCTTTTGAAAGTTCACCAAGAAGCCGTGGTCCTGCAGCAGTTTTGTCACTAACTTTAGGTCCGCCTGAGACTGTTGGGCAGACGATGACTGGATTAGAATATCGTCCAGGTAGCACTGAACTCTGACTGGGACATTTCTTAGGTGTGCTGCCAGAACCGCCAGAATCTTGGTGAACACCTGGGCGCTGATGACAGGCCGAATGGAAGTGCCCTGTATTGGAAATGGTGCCCCCTGTAGGCGAACCGTAGAAAGCGGCGGTGAGCCAGAGAGATAGGGATGTGCAAGTTTGCCTCCGTGAGGTCGATCGATGCCAGAAAATCCCCTTTCCTTATATTTCCAAGGATGGAGCGTAGTGTCTGCATTTTGAATCTGCGGTATTTTGGGTAAAAATTTAGCCTTTTTAGATCCAGAATGGCTCTCCAACCCCCCGAGGGTTTTGGGACCACAAAGAGGATAGAATAAAACCCCTGGTCTCTCTGGTTCATAGGCACCGGTTCTACGGCCCGTATGTTTAGGAGGTGCTGAATGGCCTCGTTCATGAGCCTCCTCTTTGTTGGGTTCGTGGGACAGGGGCAGGGGCGGAAGCGTTTCGGGGGCTTTGAGAGAAATTCTAGGGATAGACCGTGACGTATGGTGTCCCTGACCCATACGTCCGTGGTGGTCTCTTCCCACTGGGGAGCAAACCCTGCTAGTCTGCCCCCTATGGGAAGGTCTGCGCGGGAGTCATCTGGTACGGCGGAAGGGGCGGTTGTTCCCCCGAAAGGGCCGTCTTCCCTGCGTCTGCCTATGTCTTGTGTTCTGTCTGTCCCCGTCTTTCCCTATCCTGCCTAGCTTGGAAGGGTTGGGAATTTTGAAAGTAGTTGACCCTGGTTTCCGTACGAAAGAATTGTTTCCTTCCCCAGGAGCCGGGTCTCTTGTCCTGTCTTTTGAGCATGTGTTTAAGGACCTTGCGCTTGTCCTTGTTCTCTGTTAGATATGGCGTTAGAGCCTCACCAAACAGCTTTGTCCCTTGGTACGGAGCCGAAGCCAATTTCCACTTAGATTTGATATCAGCCTGCCAGTTCTTTAGCCAGAGGAGGCGCCTGCTCGTGTTGTTTGCCGCCATTGCCTTGGCTGAAAACCTGGTCGCTAAGAGTGTCGCGTCCGACGCATATTCCGTGGCTGCTACCATTTTGCTGAGTTCCTGGTGAGTATGTACGTCCTCCATGGGAACCCAATCCTGTAACTCACGAAGCCAACAGAGTGTGGCTCTGGTGAAAAAGGATGTGGAGGTAGTCGCCCTGGTAGCCCAAGCTATTGCCTGGTGCGTTCTCCTGTAGTTGGACTCACTCTTTCGGTCCTCGGCTTTAAGAGCCTCAGCAAAATCGCCTGATATGGCCGTGTCTGATATCAGGGGTCCTATGGGCTCGTCCACCACCGGCACCTCCAAGGTTCCCTCTAGCTCCCTTGCTACGTTAAATAGCTTCCTCTCCGCATTGCTAGGAAGCGGTAGGGAGGTTGGCGCTGCCCACTGTTTCCTTAGTGTGTTTAGGAACATGGTCGGGCATGGTATGCGGTGTTGAGTGGTTATCTTTTCGGCAAACGTTGGCTCAGCCTCCGTGCTGACTGTGACAGGGTCCGCTATTGTCCCATGCCCAAGATGGGCTGTGGCCTCAGCCTTGCACAGAATGGTAACAAAAAGAGAAGGGTTAAACAGGCCGCTGAAGGACGGCCCTTGAGGTGAGGTGTCCTCCTCCTCCTCGGACATTTGAATCCCTTGTGATGTACCTGGCTGGTCCAGGTAAGCTTCCTCGGAGACCGACGAGTCTGAGAGGGAGGAGAGGTCCTGATGGTCCTCCGTTTCCTCCCGATGCCTCGTTCTAAGTCCTAGAGGCTTGGCTTTGGAGGTCTGAGCCCTGGCCTCAAATGCTCGGTCTACTGCCTGCGCTATTAGGGTAGCTAGCAGATCCCCCGTCAGTGCAGGAGGAGTAACCATTGCCTGCGACCCTGCTGGTGCTGTGGTTAGCGTGGTCCTCGGGGTTTCCTGTATCCTCTGTGGGGAGGGGGATCGGGAGAGCGATGAGAATTCGCCTGTCCTGCTCTCTGCCTGGGACTGTGATGAGTTCCCCATTGACCAAACGCCCCGTGGGGATGAAGAGAGTCCCAGCGGTAGTTCGGGGCCTATCCCCCCACTGCCTATTTTCAATTCTGGCCTTTTCTGGGCTCTGTTGAATTCTTTTTCTAGGGCTTGGTGTCTTCTGATTGCCTGCTTGTCAGCCTTCTTTGATGACTTCCTTGCAGCCTTTCTAGGGGCTGCAGAGGATTCTGAATCCTCTGAAGCGGGTGCTCCAGAGGATGAAGGCAGGGCTCCAGTGGAGGGAATGATTGCTTCCTCCATTCTCCACTAACGCCGGGCCACGATAGGGGGGACCCAAATAGTAGGAGAGCTCCAATTCTGAGTAAGGACAGGCGCACTACAGGGGGCATCTGGAACTCAGCAGCTGACTCTGCAAAATGGTCAGAGTTAGTCACTGTGCACGGATAATAACAGGCACGCTAATGGGAATGCCTGGAATCCGGCTTGACTATGATGGGTGAGGACAGGCACGCGACTGGGGATGCCTGGAACCCACCACTAAATCCGGAAGCATAGGGGCCACTAATGGGGGACCCAAAGTCCGGAAGGAGCCAAAGGCAAACTCTTCTTTCTTTTTTTTTTTGAAGGCACCAAGTCCTGGAGTACAGCTCTGAGAAAACGCCCTTTTAAGGGAGTTGTATCACTGCAAGGAGCTCTATTCTCCTGTGCAGAAGAGCTCCTTACCCTTAGGCCGTCCAAGAAGTGGTCTTTAATATCCTTATTCTATATCCTAATCCAAATCCCGGCCGTGCGTGCGCCCCTTCTGGCCGTCCACGCTTTATGGCTCTTTGTCTGTTTCTAAAGGGGCCCCCGTAGGCCGGTAGCTACTGAGCATGTGCTAAAATGGCTGCCGTGCATGCTCAGTAGCCCTCCTTGTTCGCAGAGCCATGTGCATGAGGAAGACAAAGGCCGCGCGTGCGCTGAGCTGCCCCTGCAATGGCAGCTCTTTTGACACCTCTCGGAGATCGCCCGGTGAGTTAAAAAGTGGCGACTCACTTCCCCAGCTGATTAGCACCGTCCACCAGCATCCCCGGAGTTTCCTCCCCGCGCGCGTGTCCTTTTCGCTCCCCGGTACTAACGTACGTTAAAAGGAAAACCCGTCCGACGTGGATAACCGAGGGGGAGGGAATTGGGACAGGGAAGGATTCTAAGAGCCTCCCTCCCTTCCTTACTAGGGAAAAAATCCCTTTTGGGGTCTAAATTTCAGTTCCCGCTCTAGGACAATTTAGAAAATTTTTAGAGTATTCAATTAAAATAACCTGTTTAATTCCAACTAGCTTAAGCTAAAAAACCTGGCTACAGTAGAAATAATCCCCCAATGGGAGAGACTATACCTGCCTAGGAGCCAAAGTTGAGACGTCTATCTTCTGGGCAAGATCAGTCAAGACTGGGAAGTCGTGGTCCAGGACAGGCGTGGCAACTTTGGCTGACTGATCTGATTGGGCAGGAATAGTCTCAACCCACTGAGTGGATTATCCATCTCCAGTGCTGGAGAACTCACTGGTTCTTGGAAGCTCTAAATATTACTGATAGTACTTGCATAATCACTGCATCAGTTTGTTCAGTACCTTAAACTATAATCCATTTGGCACTGGAAAAGTGTAATTGCTTAAATTAACGAAGTTCACTCTTATCTAATACTTGCCTATTCTACACTGCACTTCTTTCCTTTTCCCCTTGGCACAATCATGATGAGCCAAGCCCTCATTTCCATTCTGAGAGAAGACAGGAGCAAAACAGAACTGAAGAAGCTTCTTGGATGAATGCAAAATATTTTCAAAGGAAAAAAAAAACAAGAAAGAACAGTTGCCTTTTTCAAAAAAGAACACCTTCTGGACAACCACGATCTGAATCATTGAAAAGCTTCGTAGACATTTGAGCAAAACAGAAGTTAAGAAGTTCTGTCTTTTCAACACCGGGGTTCTCAACCTTGGCCACTTTAAGACTTGTGGACTTCAACTCCCAGAATTCCTCAGCGAGCTTTGCTGGCTGAGGAATTCTGGGAGTTGAAGTCCACAAGTCTTAAAATGGCCAAGGTTGAGAACCCCCATTTCAACATCACTCATTTTGCATCAGTCTGCAAAAATATGGATGAGAACTAGATGGCAGGGTAGAGTTAGATAACTCGCCTCAGTCTGATTCTTTAAATGTAAACTTGGAACCTTATGCTTGGGAAATATTTTTCCCAAAAGTAAGTTGTGGTATCTTCCTGTTGAGACTTGCTATCAAAATGCCACTTGTAATCTCAACTAAAGGGCATGTTAAGCAATTCCCCTATGGTTCACAAATCAGTCAGTAGCTCAGCTCAAGCAACTGAATGCAAACCACTCTGCAATAACACCATTGATTATCACCAGGCATACAGATTAGAATGATTCTCTTTCTGTATGTCAAATTATAATTATTAGCACAATTATATGTTTTGGCAATGCATACATAAACAATGAACAAAGAAATACAAATTTAGTGCCAATAAGATCCCTCTAGGGACTCCAAACATATAAGTAGCAGCCACTGCAGTTGGTATGTTATAAAAAGAAAGGAAAGACTTGCTTTCAATTCCCCAGCAATACATTAAATCTACTGGCTGACCTTGGTTTAGTCACTCTTCCTGAACTTGATGTATCTCATAGGCTTCTAGAAAAAAAAAAATGAAGGAAGGGGAGAGGAATAAGGAGAAGTAGCAGGATAAAGAAAAAAATAGATTCTTATAAGACTAAGTTTAGATATTTTAAATGCATTATGTAACATTATTCTCCGCTTTACCAAAAATTGCAACAATTGTAGAAAATCAGGTTAGGAGCATTTAATTACACTTTCAGTATAGTGAATTTTACTTTGATATCTCTGCCTGCAAAAGAGATACTGGATTACAGTGCTCTGTACCTCTTTCCTTATCCCACTGAAGTAATTCAAGCCTTGAGTCCATGTCCTAAACTAAAGCACAATTGGGATGTCAAAGTACAACTAATCTCCATTCCAATATTTAACTGTATTAAATATCATTGGTATTCATTTACTCCATGAAAAAAGTGGCCAGGTCAAACTGGTATTAGACCTAAAAGAACAGCATTAAATCCCAGACATTCCATTTTTTTCTTATCTCAACATAAAAATAAAATTAAAAAAACCAACCCACAATGGGGAACAGAGAATGACCCAACGGCAAATCTAAGCAACATTTCAGTTCACTCAGTCAGTTTCCAATTAACATTTGTTTATCATTTTGTAAGCAATTTTGGAAATGGTCAAGATGATCTCCTGAGATTTTTCTCTTAATTCAGGCAATGGGTAAAGCAAAATCTTTTAAGATTCAGCAAATGACATTGCCCAAGAGGTGAGCGAAGAAGAAAGAAGCAAATGAGATACATCTACAGAAAGAAACATCTGGACTAAACACTTTGATTCTCTGCAAGAAATCTCCTGAACTTTCCCAAATCTGTTGAAAGGATAGAGCACTCATTCAATCAGTATATAAATAAAATGTAACTATTAAAAACTCCATCAAATCCAGTGATAATTTTCCAAGAGGACATAATTCTGAGGAAATACTGATTTTTTTGGGATACATATCCATGACAGTATGTATCAAGGACCTGTTTGACTTAAAGAAGATAAGCTCTCTTTCATTCTTTTAAGAATGGGCATGAAAGAACGTCCTTATTTTAAATCGCCATCTTATCATGAATTACATCACTATAGTAGTACAGTCTGTTTGACTCTCTGAATTTAACAAATGGCTTGACTGTATCTTGAACTTGATAGAGAAGGTTATGTTATGTTGACATGCCACCATAAAAAGAAATATACAAGAACACTATTGTTCAGGTGATGACAATTCAGATCTTGGTTATGCTGCTATAATCATCATTTCTCCATTGTAAAACCACAATCAAGCACTGAAAGCTTTTCCTGGAAGAGGAGGAAACAGTAATTTTCAAGATATCTTCAAGGCCAGGACTTGTTTTGAAGCTGATTGCTGAGTGATTTTACAGAAAAGACAACTGGAAAATAAAATAGATTCCCAAAGGTTTATGCCAAACAATCTTTTTTTTTAAAACCTTCCAGAACAGACTCTGCTTCTCTCATTAACTCACTCCTGTTTGTAAAACGGAGAGAAAAGGTGATCTCAGTTCACCTGCCAGGGAACTTGATGTTGGTGAAAGATCTTCCCTTTTCCACTTTTATCTCAGCACAATGCCAGCATCCTGAAGGTCATTCCTAGGTTTTTAAGCATTGTCTTTCATGACCCACAATAGCTCAGTATGTGCTAAGTTTCATTTAGCTTAACTTTATTTACAGGCAACACTTAAGCCTACCTATTTTCTCGCTACAGTTCCAATCTTTGTAATTACAAATGCAGCTTTACTCCAAAGCAACTATAATTCTTTTCTATCATTCTGTGCTTCCAACAATACTGAATGGAGTTTCTCTTTAAAGCGCTTGGAACAGATCATCTTTCCCCAGGTCTTGAAAAGCAATTCGGGGATGGGCACTCAGCCACTAGACATCCTGAGTCAGTCTTATGGGCTGTTCTCCAAAGCTGCTGCTCCTAGATGCTCAGATCTATTTCTGCAATCTATACACGCTCTTTGGAAAGGGTCTTTACATAGCATTTGATGAAGATAAAAGACGTGCTGGCCATTTTTTCCACAGGGCTGGAAATCCAAGTTGGGTACAAACTGTTGTTTCCTGCTAGTGGCGTACTAATCTGAAGCACTGATTTAAACAGTCCATTTATACAGCAAGCAGAATCAGAAGGCAAAGCTTTCCTTGGATTGTAATACCTTGGATGAGTAGGAAGCTATAGGTTGCTATATGCCTCCATTAGTCTACTAAAATTTGTTTTGGAAATGTAAGTCCAAAACCTTTGGAAAAATCAAGAGTACAAAATGGTAGCATCAGGGAAGAAGAAGCACAGCATTAGCTTCTAGCATGAATAGCGACAAACCAGTTTAGAGGAAACAGAAAAAAAGGGTCTCTTTATACTGAAAATATTTATTTCTATTAATTAACAAATGTATTAGCTTGCATAAATGGATTTTCTTCTTCTACTAACAGTCATGAGTCCTGCAGCACACAAGAGATGCACAAGATTTTTTTCAATTACATTTTTTAAAAATGAGAACAATACAATTTCCTACCCAAATTAAAGAGTACAAATCCTGAACATTGGTTAGCTTTTTATTCAAGCTATTTGTGTAACCAGTTTTTTCCAATCTGTTATTTGCTAAACGTATTGGACTTCAAGTCCTAAATACCTACATCCAAGGGCCATGCTGGCTAAGAATTCCAAGAACTGAAGTCCACAGCTGGAAGGTGGCAGGTTGGAAAAATCTAAAGTTTTGGCATTTTGTTTATATATAGCATAAGTTTTGATTCTAAGTATACATTTACTGTATGTTGAGCATAAATGTGTGCCTCGCCTTTATGAATTAATATGAGAAGTTGCTCTTAGCCTCCTAGGATATCTTCTTGCTAATCCTAAAAAGATATGACTTAAGCTACCTTGGGAGAATTATTGAAAAGAACTTTCCATAACAAAATACAATTTTATTTATTTATTCAATTTCTATAGTTGCTCATCTTAAACAATGACTTTGGGCATCTTAGAATTGAAGAAAAATATACTATAATTAAAATAATAAAAACATCCACAATAAATATACACAGCAGCTGAATTTTTATGCCAGTTTAACAATAAAGCTAGGAAATGGGGCCTTTAGCATATTCAGCACTCCAGGCTTGGGATCACAGCCCGATTTCTAGAATTTTATGAAGGGTAAAGAGGGTTGGGCCATGCTCATCTCCAAGGGGAAGATATTCCACAAAGCAGGAGCTACTGCAGAAAAGGCCTGTCTTCTAGTTTGCCAGCTGACATTCTGGCTGATGGGGTCTGCAGCATATCCTGTCTGCTAGGCTAAATTGAATGAGTAGAGATTCTTGGAAAAAGGTGGTCCCTGACTTACATGTGAGTCTGATCCACTCAGCAGGTGGACCATCATGTTATGAGTTTACTGACTTCTACTCAATGCGATTAGATACTACAGGGATTGGGAATTCTACACGATTATGGCTTTGTGCTATAAAAAGCTGTGTAACAAGTTTCCCTAATGCATTATTTTCTAAATGCATGGGACTTCAATTCCTAAATTCCTTCATCCAAGGGTCATGTCTATGGAGATTCTGAATCACCCAGGTCATGGTTGTCCCAAAGGTGATTTTTCCAAAAGGCAACTGTACTTTCTTGATTTTTCCCCCTTGAAAATGTTTCACTTCTCATCCAAGAAGCTTCTTCAGTTCTCTGAGAATTTCTGACTAAAAATTTCAGGAACTGAAATCCACAGTTGGAAGGTAGATAGCTGGGAAAATGTCATATAACCTGGCATTTTCTTTATATATAAGGCATAGATTTTGATTGTGTCCATAAATGTGTGCCTGTGTTTATAATTTAATATGAGAAGTTGCTCTTCGCCTCCTGGGATATCTTCTTGCTAGTCCGGGAAAGAGATGACCTACGTTACCATGGGAGAGTTACTGAAAGAAACTTTCCATAACAAAGTACACTTCTCACTTACATGTGACCAAGAAACACACTGCATGTGGATCATCAAGCTAAGAGTTTACTCCTTTCTGCTCAGTTTCATTAGAGGCCAGAAACAGGAATTGGAAACCCCATAAGACTATGGCTCTTTCCTGGAAGGAAGAGGATTTGTCAATTTTAGGTGTATATACAAAGAAATCCTTACAATCATTCTGCAATTATAATATTTTATTAACTTGATTGGCAGGAATTGACTGCTCCATTAATAGTTAACATTTTCTTTTCTATAAACATATTCTGGAAATAATATTTGCCTTCTCTCTTTCCCAATGTGAGTTCACAAATTTGCCTACTATCACTCAGAGGTACAGGCCATAGGTGCTAGGATACAACCTCTGCAATGAAAAGGGAATATTTGTTTAAACCAAAATGGTGCAAAGATAGTGTCTCATGCCTGGAAATGAGGATCCACATATGAAATGCAGCTAAACTCCAGCTGTGTGATGTGTACTTTGGGATCCTTTGTCTATTATAGAGACCAGCAAGACTTCTGAGAAGAATGGAAAGAATGTTTTAATATGGCTTGATTTATATCTCTGGGAGTGCTCCATTTGTCAGGTTTCTATATATTTTAGCTTAGACCTCTTTTGTCCTGGTTTCTGTCTTTTCAAAAGCTATGTTATTTTGGACTGCATGTCAGGAGACAGGCCGTTTTGTAAGACATAAATTTCCTACTGCTGTTTAACAATCTACACATAAAATGGATAAAAATAATAATTAAGTGTCTTCGTTCAAAATCCACATAAGAAAAGCAACAACATTGCAATACAGACACAAACATACTATACCTACTGCAGAACATATACGTTGTTGAGGATTTGCAGACGAAGTGGTATCTACATTAGATTATTAAATAGAGGAAACAAACAGAAAAACATGGTATGACTAATAAGCATAAACAAATATGTCCTCACCAAGTTCTATATAAACAAATAAAGTCTAATTCAAATTTTAGTTTTTGAAAATGTTTTGGAATTAATTTTTTTGGAAGGGAAGGCAATCCTTATCATAGACTGAAGCCCCAAAATCTTTTAGCTTTGTAGAGAAACAGTTTCTTATGTGGATTTTGAACAAAGATGCTTAATTATTATATTTTATCCATTATATGTGTAGATTGTTAAATAGCAGTAAGAAATTAAAAAGCTCCCCCAGATTGGCAGAAGCTTCTTGGGCATACCAATCAGGTTTTTTAAAAAGCTTCATTTATGTAATACAGATAGTCTTCAGTTAATGATCTCTCATTCTGTGACTGTTCAAAGTTACAACAGTGCTGAATGAGTGGTGGTTATGACTGGTCCTCACACTTGCAGCATTACTGTGTCCACGGGGAATCCTAAGCATGATTATGAATCCTGTTAACCATTTACAATAACACAGACACTCAAAATTATTTCATTTTGTTTTGCCTTTATGTGTGTCTTCTATCATATACTCCTTTCCAGCACTTTTACCCAACTTTTGTATTGGGATATCTTGGCTGTACTGTCCATTCTAGAGCATGGACAGCATGAAACTCACCTGGAGGAAGATTGCTTTAAACATCTCCATTCTCCTCTATAGCTACCTAGATACTGCTTGGATTTACACATTATGCTACCTCACACCAGAATGAAGTTTATTTTGGTTTTAGTTTTCTGGGCTATGGAAACCAGGTTGCTATGTCTTAATCATCTGTAAGTTTTGCATTGAGGTGTACATGTTTTATAATCAACCTGAGTATGGTGGGCAGGTTGTAGAAAATAAAAAAATATGGTGAGATTCTGGATTCTGTACATTAGGGTCCATTAATCTAAATTACCGTATTTTCCAGCTTATAGGACGATTCGGCGTATAAGACGACCCCCGACTTCGGCGCCGAGTTGCATGCTTAGAAAGTCATCTTATACGCCGGAAACTACCGTAATTTACGGCGTATAAGACAACTCGGCATATAAGATGACCCCCGACTTCGGTGCTGATTTGTGTGCTTTAGAAAGTCGTCTTATACGCTGGAAAATACGGTAAGCCATTAAGGAAAATCGTACAGAATTCAAAATCAGTCACTAAGACAACTTAATACTTATGACATTTATTTCAGATTTCTCTGCAAATTCTTTCATATCACTTTTGCGATAATCAACTCATCTAGAAAATTAGATTTGACTATCTGTTAGGGATTTTGGAATAAAACTTTGGGCATATTAGGGTACTGTCAAAGCAAAAATAGCAACTAAAGAGGCACCTTCAGGAAGAAAATGGCAGCTATATCAATAAACATAAGTGAGAGATAAACACTCAGATTTAGCATTGTAATTTTCTATCAAAATAGGCTGCCTTGTACAAACATATCAAATATTATTTCCTTTCACTAAAAAGGATTTAGAAAAATAATTACAGAAAATGAAAAACAGAAGTTATATCCAAAGCACACCCAATAAGTTTCACATTATTTTTCAAAAGTTAATCCAATAACATCACAAGACTGTATTGTTAACTGTAAAAACCACATAACATTTCCCTTAAATAAACTATAACACCCCCCCACACACACACACATACATTTCTGCAGAGAAATGTAATGTATAATAAAGGAAAAACATGCCAAAGGCTTCTCAAGAGATTGTTCTAATACTGATTATAATGATCTGATAGCATGCAGAAGGTTTGGGGGATATTAATGATTCAGGGTGCTTAAATACAACTGCTTTTTAATTGCCTGCAATCATTTGGAATCATACAGAAGATTTAAATTTTAAAATCTTACATGCAGCTTGCTCTAACCACATGAAGCAATGGCACTTGAGAAGAAACCACACCACCCCTCCATGGAGCTGGACTTGAATTTACTTTCATTTCATGTTCCTTTCAGTCTTACATGTTAAATTCATTCATTTTTTTAGTGGTATCATTCAAGCTCCTTCATTTAGAGATGAGCTTTTAGAATATAGCTTTTGACATGCCACTCAAAAACTAGTGTTGCCTTTGCACTGATGTGCACTGAAGCAAATATTTCTGATTTTAAGAGTCTAACAGAGTATTTCAGGTTGGTTTCATTTTATACATCTTTGAACAACAAAAATATTCTAGAAGGTATATGACCATCATGGGAAACCTGAAATAAAATAAAATGAACACTATTTATTTGATCAGCTAAATAATCCTAAATTAAGAAAGCTACATTAAACAAAGTGTCAGGAAAATCAGGAGAATCAGGCATTAAAAAAATGAGAATAAGATTTATTGCAGACATAAACTCTAAAACAGGAGTCCCCAACTCCCGATCTGTGGACTGGTACTGGTCTGCGGCATGCCAGAAACTAGGCTGCGAAAACAAGCGAAGCCCCATCTGCAGGATGCAGGCAGCCCATGAAACCAGACCACCTCCAGTCTATGGAAAAACTTCTCTCCACAGAACTGGTCCCTAGTGCCCAAAAGGTTGTGGGCTGCTACTCTACAAGAATCTGAGCTACTAACAGTCAAGGGAAATTGGCGGGAAATAAGGAAGGCATTCAAGGCGAGCTGGACTTAGATCTCTTGTGGGTGCGCAGAGACTCATGACTGATGATGTATTTGACCCCCCCCTGTCGGGCTCAGTCTGGTCATTTCCTACATTTGATATCTGATTCATCGAGCACAGCACTGTCAATACTGGCCAAATTTCCTCCAATAATTCATTCATTCATTCATTTTAATGAAATAATATAGGCTCAAAATCATGTATATCTTAGCAAATTCTAACTTATAGTTTCAAATCACACAATGTATATTTTGAAATTTGTTTTCCTGAAACCAAGACTTATAATGGAACAGACAGATAACAACAGCTGCCCAGGTCACCTTATAGGGGAGAGGGGTGACATAAATATTAAATCAATAAATAAACCAATAAATAAATAAAATATCGGAATTGCAAAAGGAGGTGGTTAGCTAGTTATAATATGCATATTAATCCAACAAATTAATCTAGACCAGAACTATAAATATCAAAACTATTATTTATCTAATCTGTCTTCCATTATTCTTTAATCCTGCTCTGATCACACAAACTATGTCGAGTTTAACATAGTTTTCCCTAAAGGTATCTTGACAGGTTGTTGCACATTCATCTGACGTGTTCAGAAGTTTCTACAGAGCTTACTTCTTGCTGTATCTGTAATTGCATTAACCCTGCCTAATGATGGGCAACGATGCATTTAAATGTGAAATTCCATGGCAACTTTTCTTAAAGCATAAACCGAAACAAAACAGGTCTGTGTGCAAACATTTGTAGAATAATTTGTCTATCCTCCAATGTGTCATTTTTTTTCTTCTCTAACACAAATTTAAAAATAGCAGCAAATATCTTAAATCATGTACATTCCTAAATCATGTACATTTTAAAACCATATATGATTTAGGGAAAAAAACCTGACATAGTCAATTTTTCTCCAACAGAATGATCCAGCATAGCAGTGATAAGTAAATAAATACTGACTTCCAAGCAATCTAAATCTAAAATCCATTAATTTCCTGTCCATCCTTTTTATGACAAAATACACTTCAATGACATTTACACAGTGTTATAGTAATAAATGTGAAGTTCACTGCACTCTTTCCTGTTCTTATTTGTTTACCACAAGCACTCACTATTTCAAATCCCTCATATGTATCCTAGGGAAAACTTAAGCCATTACCCTGCCTGGGATATTTTCAGAGGCAAAAAAAAAAAAAAATCAGATCTTGTTCTAAAAGCTGATATAAGTTTTTTAAAAACTTGCCCCATTTCTTTCAGGGTTTGCATTGAATTTGGCACACTCTACACCCAAACCCCCAAGACTTAACTATTTGGACATTTTTGTCAAAGGGAGAGTTTAAATTGAATCTAGGCTTATGGGTGAACAACAAACAAAATATTTAACTTTCAAACATTACATTCCTTTTTTTTTTTTTTTAAAAAAAGATCAGAATGATTTTGCTTCTACTTTAAAAATTCTTCATGCCCATAAATTGCAATTACTTTACAATTGCAAGGTCACCTTTTGTTAGTTCCACTTAATCTGATTCTGACATCAGAGCAAAGTGTAAAATTGAGTGAACTTTTAGTAGAAGACTACCAGAAAAGTACAATAGATCTGGAAATAAAAGAGAATTCTCGGAGTTATATAGAGATTAAGAGAGAAAGCACAATTTGGAAGTTGCAAAGCAAAACATGGAAGGGTCATTATTGCTTCCAACAGACTATAGAAGTAAGTGCTAGAAAATTAAATGTTACAAGCTAGTAGATGTAGTAATTCTGGGAAGTCCACTTTAAGGACAATTCAGAAAAAAACAATCAATATTATCACAGTACTAGAAATTAAGACCTTTGAAGAGAGATCAAAGGAGCTGTAGTCTTCAGGGGGAAAAAAAGACTGAGCTGAGATATACGCTTCAACAATCTGAAAGGATGTCAACACCTGTCTTCTCTCATTCCAGATTTCAGGGCACAATTGGAATTACAGGAAGAAGAGCAGAAGAAAAAATATCGCAAGAATAAGAGGAATTCAACAATGGAACCAATTACTTCCCTTTCAGTAGTCCATGGTGCTTTCTTAGCTTGGTTGTTCTCTTGCAGATGTTTCATTATCCAAACTAGGATGTTAAAACAATCAAGCTCAGAGAGCACCAAGGGCCCCTCATTTCAACCCTGAACTACAAATATTCTGCTTTATTGCTTCCTTTTCATTTCAAATGGAGGCTAGAAAAATTATCTGGATGTTTTAATTTAGATTCCTGCATTGTGCAAAGAGTTAGATTTGAAGACTGGAAAGGCCCTGTGATAGACCTGCAATTGTCATGGCTTTGGAGATCACTTGTCAGATATAGTCATATCCATGCAGATTCTGGTGGAAACACTGGGAGAATAGCTTCAAAAACAGTTTGGCGGTAATATACTAGGAATCCTAACCTTAACTCACTCCTATGTTTTCTTAAGCATATTATTACTGAATTTAGACATTTTGCTATACACTAAGGCATACTGTATATATAACATTTACCTATGGTTGTCACCTCCGCAACAATATTAGTTCATCCGAAATAATTTTATTTAAGATTTTTCTGTCTGATTCTTTCTCCCTGTTGTTCTATAAGAAATCATCTATTATTAATATATAATAGTAGAATCTGGACACATTACACTTTTGGTGGTAATGAATTTCTACACTTCCAAAAAATTGATTTTTCTATGTTGCATCTGATATCTTTAAGTCTCTTCTGGACCAGTTTCATTAATTTCAGAAAAATAAAAAATAAAAATGTCTCCTAATTAACTTTAGGATTGCAATATTTATTGCTTAACACAGGTCCTAGCTCTCACTTAGAGTCTCAAGTAGGATAAAGAACTGAACTTCAGGAAAAGCAAAACTGTTTTAAAAAGAAAAATAAAACTGCTTATTGCAGCTTTCAGATCAGAACAACGATAATTAGGAAACTAAACATATCTAATTAAAAGCAAATGAGTACAAGTTGGAATAAGATTCTAGTATGACAACATTCTGCCTGGAGAAACTTCTTTATTGATTGTGGTTTCAGGTTTATGCAGAATTTTCTGGAGGAAGATTTCAATTAAATCAAGTAGCACTTCCTTTCATGAAAACAGGTATGTGATTTTGTTAAGAAATATTCAGAATGTGCTTTTTTAGAACTTCTAGTTTTAGACTTCAAAAATGAAGAAAACACTAGACGGTGAGAAAGAGTTAAAAGCTTTCTGTATCTTCTTTCCATGTAAGGGAAGGGTTAAGTGGAATCTTAACAGCTCTGATTTGTCTAGTTTTATGATTTTGATATAAGACATAGAAGATTTGCAGCGTAAAAAGAAAGTGATGTTTTCCTTACATCTACCTTTTGAATTAGGAAATTAGGAAAAGACAAAACAAAACAAAACAAAAAACACCTGGAAAAAATTTAAGACAGCAAGCAATTATGAACTCTGTCATTTCAACAGAAGTCAGCATCTACCAGGGCTTGTCTGGGCTTGGAAAATGAGAGGGATCAAGCCTAATGAGATGAGAAACCACTAGGTAATGTAAAGAGGGAAACAAAGGGCAAGAGCAAACTACTTCCATTGCAAAAAAAAACCCCACAATAGTTTTGTGCTCTTTAAAATATTTTTCATAGCATAAAGCCAGCCCTATACAGCCTGGTAGGACAGTATAAAGGGAAATTTTGGTACGCTGCAACCCTTTTAAAATCCTTTGTGTATTTTCCCCTCCTTTTTGTCATGTGAAAGTAGCCTCTCTCAACAGGCAGAGCAAGAAGATGCTAGTGAAGGTCAGCTGACAGAACACAGGGCACAAAGGGTCAGAAGGGCCTACATAGGAGAAGAGATAAGTGTGTAGGCTACCAAGTGTCCAAATTTTCATCTCATGATCGTAGGTGACCTGCAGCAAAGGTAACTGTGGGCATGAGTTGTAAGTCCCTTCATTCAGAGACTATGATAACATCAAACAAATATTTAATTAGATTATTCCTTATGAGAAAAATTTGTTTGGTACTTGTCATTTGTCAGGTCTGCCATCGTAAACGCTTCAGCCTGCTTTGCTTTGCTGGCATCCTGCTGTAGAATGTGGGAGGAGGGAGAATGGGAATGAAGGGGAGAAGGATGACAGGAAGACAAGAACCAGAGTTGCCAATCCGGAACAGATCAGTGTGTCCAAGGAAACGAGAACTGACTGAGAAACTATACCAAAGAGGTGCCAAATCTCAAAGCTGTTACCAAATCACCAAATTCGAATATTATTGGATACTCTACCTGGTTACCCCTCCATGGTGATGGAGGAAAAACATTTTTCTTAAGGAACCTGTAATTCTTTTTATTGTCAGTTGCATTTCCAAAAGCTGAGCACAATCACCAGTCTGAAAATGGTTTCCATTTTCCATGTTAAAGTCTGGAAGACATTGCAAATCACTCTTCCTTATCTCCAGGACTTCTTTTCCAAAGCAGATAATTTTCAATATTGGAAATCAGTTGGGAGAAAAGGATTTCACAGAATGGACTATGGATGTGAGAGAAGAATATGACTGAAGGATTTATCCCAGTAGTCCTCAACGTAGGAGTTATTTACAACCCAGATTCAAAGTTCCAACAGTCAAACACCTCCAAGTGCTCCTAATTGGACCGCATTTGCTGAATATTTACATAGTGAGCCATGGGTTTCCTTTTGGTAGGCACAAAAAAGATTGTAAAATCAAGCCAGTCATGTCACCAACCAGCTTTACAACTGTCATGACGTATGACTTTAATGGGCAAGCTCCATTACAGTCATAAGTCAAGAACTACCGTAGTTGTATACACCCAAATCATAACTGCAGCTCTTACATTCAGGATAAACTTATGTTTGTAGACATGGGCTAGTGATCCAGCAAACTTTTTATGCCAAACGCAACTTGTGTCAAAACCTGACTCTGACATTACCAAGAAAACCTCTGCACTTCTGAAGGATATAATGCTTCACTGGCTCTGAAGATATTTAAGCCTTATGTAATCTCTGAAAGTATTGTTTGATCAAGGCTCACTGAAGTGAGATTAGTAAAATGGAAGGCTGAATGGAAACACTGCAATCTGTTCCACAAAAATAGTTCAACCCAACGATCATAATTGCATAGTTTACTAAGGGATTTATGTAACTAACTCACATCAGGTCAGACTATTTACCATGTAGCCAAGGAATTGTTTACATTGGGCTGGCAAGAGTTTCCAGAAATAATCTTTCTACATTAGCTGTTAACTGGTCCTTTATTTAAAAAATAAAACTTAGATTTTATGATAGTTCTCAAGTTCTACCTTTAAGGATGCTACTTTGATCCTCCTCTAAAAAAAATAAAAACACCTAAAAAGACTTTTATGCAAATAGCACCAAGAGCAGATAAAAACAAGATTTCCTCTTTGCTAAAAACAAGCAAACAAAAAACTGTTTGACCCACCCAATTCCACTTCCTCTTTTATTACTTGGAGAAAACACAAGAAATGCTGTCTCAAAAGCTATCCATTCTATGCTTTGTAATGGAAGATTCTGAAGGGGGTTCCCCCAATGAATCTTTCTCTCTCCCATCCATCCATCGTCCTTCAAATAACTTATTATGAGATATCATTCAAAATCCTAGAATGTTTCAGGCAGACACACCAATATTTTAGGATATTTTGTATTCTGGTAAACTATTTCCAACATTTTCATTCTGGGCTTTTAAGTGGTTGCTTCCAAAAAGTTGATGAGTGAATGACAATGATTCTGAGGTCATACTGTGCTCCGACCTTATAGGAAACTTAATTAAAGAATCCCAGAGCCAGCACAATACAAACATTACTATTTTAGTTCGCCACCACAGGTCATCCTGCTAGGATGCATCTACTGATATTTACCAAGAGATACTTTGCCTAAAGATTCCTCAAATCTGGAACAAGATTGGACACACATAGTGTACAGTTCCCAAATACTATCCTAGCCCTTTGTAGAGCATCTTGTAAACATTAATATTTTAGATTCATCAATTTACTCTTGGATGAAAACCCTACAGAAGATCAACATACAGACTAATTCAAGAAAAAAATGATTTGTTTTGGGCAATTATGAGTGTGATGGTGGAAAGGTCAGTATAGATTAGTGGCAGAATTGGCTGTAGTGTATTTAGATCAAACATCAGTAAATGTTTTGAAGAGGAAAGCAGGTTCATATCACAATGGCAGAGAAAGCTAGTTGTGCAGCATAGTAATTCTAATTTTCTATGTGTATAATTTTGGTGGTAAAATATAAGCATGAATACATTCACATTAATTATTTCTGCACCATTACAGAAAAGGGAACCAGTCCTATAAATAATGAGTTTTCCTCAGCTTTCTTCAAAGCTCAATATTTCTGCCATTAAGCAAGAAACTGAAGGGTCATCTCATGAAACATTAAAGAAAGTATTGGATGTTTATAAAACAGATGCAGAGGGGGGAAAAAAGAAAAAAAAATTAAGCATAACCCTAATTAAGGATGTCATCATTTTAAGTATAATAACAGACTAGTAGGTACTTTTATTTTGTTGATTTCCAGTTCTTGAATGCCAGTCCTATGCTAATTTGCCAACTTTTGTTAGATTAAAAAAATAAAATAATGGTCATCAGCAAATTAAACAAGATAATATTTCAGTTGTGTTTTTGCAAAGATGAAGAGCAGCTTATATGTAAGCAAGTTGCCATTATCCATCTCACTCATGAACTCAAATTTTTCCTTCTACTTTCTCCTATGTTATTTGATATTTTTGTTTACAGAATATGGTTTAGTAAAACTTTAATTCAGAGTCCTAGTCCAGGGGTAGGCAACTTTGGCTCTTTTATGACTCGTGGACTTCAACTCCCAGAATTCCTGAGCCAGCCAGAATCAGGAATTCTGGGAGTTGAAGTCCACGAGTCATAAAACAGCCAAGGCTGCCTACCCCTGGACTAGTCATTCACTGATCATTAATCTAATCATCTTTGTTGTTCTTTTCTTTACCCTAGAAAGAGTGCAGAAAAGAGCACCAAAGATGATTGGAGGAGGCTAGAACATATGAAGAACGGTGCAGGAATTGGGTTTGTCCAGTCTAGATAAAAGAAGGACTAGGACTGACATGATAACAGTGTTTCAATATTTGAGGTGCTGCCACAAAGAAGGGCGGGGGGGTCAGCCTATTTTTGAAAGCACCAGAAGGCAAGACAAGAAACAATGGATAGAAACTAATCAAGGAGAGAAGCAACCTAGAACTACGGAGAAACTGCCCAACAGTGAGAACAATTAACCAGTGGAACAGCTTGCCTTCAGAAGTTGTGGGTGCTCCATCACTGGAGGCTTTCAAGAAGAGATCGGACAGCCACTTGTCTGGAATGGTAGGGTCTCTGCTTGAGCAGAGGATTGAACTAGAAGACCTCCAAGGTCCCTTCCATCTCTGTTATTTTGTTAAAGCCCTTCTATTTTCAAAGGTCTTTCCCCTTCATGCATTCCAATGCCACATGTTCTGAAAACAAATAATTATGTGACCTATGTTGTTGGGTTTTTTTTTTTGCAAACAACAACTAAAATTATTGCTGCACATGGCTCAGGTATAATTAATCCCAATCCTATACATTATTTGAAAATTAAGCCATTAAATTAATTATGGGCACTTTAACTTCATAAAGGTGGTCCTTAACCACAATTGGGACCCAAATTTTTGTTGCTAAGCGAGGGGGTTAAGTTGACCTCAAGTTCACGATCTTTTTTTGCCACAGTGGTTAAGTAATTTAATGCAGCTGTGAAGTGAATAATGCCTTCACTGACTTTGTTGGAAGCCAGGTGGGAAAGTTGCAGATGGTGTTCATATGATTCTGGGATGCTGCAACCATCATAAATACATACTGGTTGCCAAACACCTAAATTCTGATCATGTGATTGTGGGGATGTGTGATGGCTATAATTGTGAGACCAGCTGAAAGTAACTTTTTTCAATACTGTTATAACTTTGAATGGTTGCTAAACAAATTTAGTTCAGGACTACTTATATTGTTTCTATTTCTTTATAATCTCAGCCCTGCTGATCTTGAAATATTGAATATACTTAGGGAACATCATACACAAATCAGATGTAAAGATGGCCAATATGAGCTTCCAAAAGGATCACTCAATCAATGTCCTTGTCCTACAGTAACAGCAAAAGCACTTAGACTTATATATTGCTCCACAGTGCTTTATAGCACTATCTGAGTGGTTTACAATGTCAGCATATTACCCCCAACAATATAGGTCCTCATTTTACCAACCAAGGATGGAAGGCTGAGTCAACTTTGAGCCCCATCAGGATTGAAGTCCTGGCTTGAGCAGAGTTAACCTGCAATCTAAACACTGCCAAACAGGGTTAATCACAGATCTAGGGGCAACAAACTCTTCTCAATCCCACTCCTTCCAAAAGTTCAACATAGTAGAATAATAAAATAATACAGGAACAATAAAATATTGCAACATAACATAAATACATCCTTTTTGGGGTTTTTTTAGACACATTGTAACCGAGTTGAAAATAAAACTGGCTCAATTGCCAACACAACTGATGGAATGAGCTTCCTCAAGTTTTGGAGCTATTTTTGGAGCAGAGCAAAGACCTTGTGAGGAAGCACTCTGAGAATTAATTAACATTCAGGATTATAGCTTAAAATGCTTTTCATCCCTTGTCAGTACCTGCAGCTCCACAAGAACAAGTATCTGAACGCTTGAAAAGCAAAGAGGAAAATATTCTAGTTTTTGTCACAACTGAAATAGAACAGATGGCACTTTTCTCCTTGGAACAGCACAACTTTTAAGAGTCATCTCTTAGCTCTAATTTAGTTAGGTTGTACAGAAGAAGGTTATGCTACATTTGGTGCTAGCAACTGCAACAATTTTTCTCTTAGGACAGAATTTGTTATAGCCCAGGGAAATGTTAATGCAGTATTACCACATCAGAACCAGCTGCTGTTTCTTACGTCTTAAATGCTATGAACAAGAAACACATTTTCAAATGGATTTACATATCACACATTAAGTCACAATGCCATTTGTCTGGTTTTGATTTAGCAGAGATAATGTATGTTTATACGTCTGTTGTTGTTTATAAGCCAGTTAGTGGCCACTATATTATTTTTTCAACAAACTATTGTTAAACTTCAGACTTTAGCACAAGCACAAAGTGGTATGCTTTATTTTATTTTATTCTGTTTAATTTTGTCCAATTCTTGGACACTACTTAGACATGTCCCTGTAATTTGCTTGGGAACTTTTTCATAAGTGCTTACCATTGCCTTCTTCCTAAAGCCAAGAGAGAGTGTCTGGTCCAAGGTCACTCAGTTGGCTTTGGGCCTAAGGTGGGACTAGAACTCATGGTCTCCTGGTTTCTAGCCGAATGCCTTAACCACTACATCAAACTGGCTCTCAAGCCTTTATTAGTAAATTACAATTGGTTGGTACTGCATAATCTAAGCCAGAATCCAATGAGAGGATGGCTTAACAGGATGCGCAGACACAATCTTCAAATCTTGAAACTCATGTCTGACATCAGAACTTGTTTAACAAGCTGAAAGTCAATTGCAGTCATCATCATCACTATGCAATATAAAATAATGATAAGAAAAAAAGAGAAAGAAGAAAACCCAGGTTATAGTTCTTAGCTAAATAACTGATTTGAGGGCACTTCCTCTCAGACTTACAAGGTAGTCCAGACAAGAACTATACCCTGATGAACTAATCCTATTTTACTGTAACATTATTTTAACAGATTCTTGCAAGACGGAAAGTTCATTTTCCCCCTCCTCTCTTTTTAGTCTCTGAAAAACTAGACAGAGACCCTTCAGAAACACTTCCCAAGGCCCCCCCACCCACTATGGCATGGTATGCCTCTTATCAGGCTGTTGCCTAGGCTGCAGATCTTCTTCCTGTAATTCTCACATACTATTACACTTCCACATGTCATTAGCTTAATTCAGTAATTTCTCAGATTGTTTGAAGTCAGCAACATGATCAACTTCCTTGAACATCTTCCTTCTTTCAGGCTTCTAAATCCCAAAGGGATAGCTAGATTCCCCAAATGCCAGTCATGGCTCCCTCCAGCTTACTAATGAAAGAAAACTGCTATTCAGTGAGTGCCCCAACTCAATTTAGTATAGGGTATCAAACACCCCCAATTTCATGCCAAAAATGGAAATATACAAAATGTTATCATCTGTCCCAGCCTTGTTGCTCTGATGGGAAGTTAAGCATTTGCACTGTTTGCAAAAACAAACAAAACCAACTCTTGATATCTTTTCTTTGTAAAAGAAATGTAAAAGATAAAACGGCAGTCACACAGCAGTTTTGCTGCCAGGCACCTTCCCCAATATTATAATCATGGCAGTAAATAAGCTGAAGTAGGAGAAAATGGGAGTAAAATCAGTGCTTTCCACTCTAGGAAGAGAATGAAGAGTTGGGGGAAAGGGGAAAGAGTTAAGGCTCACTAGAACTCTGGATTTAAGAACAGGTCAAACAAGAACACAAACTACCATAGCACTGCAAGAAAAAGTTTTCCAGCTGTGCTCTGATTTCAAATAAACCAGCACAGTGCAACTCCTCTCTGTCCCCAATATCATCTCTAAAAATGAGCCAGTGTTATGCAATTGGATCACTGCTTCAAGTGTGTGCTGTGAAATGGCCACTTAAGGGAGAGCGAGATCTGTAGTAACAGCTGACTCAAACCATCAATATAGGGTGATTTGGACCTTTCTTTCAGATAAGGCTGATTCAGTATATCATACTTACATAATGATGCACTTGATAAATCATGCTTCATTCGTAGAGAGCCAGTTTGGTGTAGTGGTTAAGGCACTAGGCCAGTGTTTCTCAACCTTGACAATTTTATGGCACGTGGACTTCAACTCCCAGAATTCCACAGCCAGCAATACTGGCTGTGGAATTCTGGGAGTTGAAGTCCACCTGCCTTAAAATTGTCAAAGTTGAGAAACATTGCACTAGGCTATATATCAAGATACTGTAAGTTGTAATCCTGCCAGGCATGAAGCTATCTGGATGACTTTCAATCAGTCACTCTCTCTCGACCCTAAGAAAAAGGTAAAGGCAAACCACTTCCAAAATTCTTGCCACAGAACCTGGATTGACTAGCCTAGCCAACTACCAGGAGTCAACTCAAAGGTACTAAAACAATTCATTGATGTATTTTATGCATCAATGAGAATGATAGATATTTCATCCTGATTCCCTTTAAGTTCCCCAAGCAGAGAGATACAGATGTTACACTGTGTCATGAGTCCATGTATGGAGTATTATGTGACCCAGCCCCTACATCACTGAGCATCAGGATCTGGACAGCTCCTCAAATTAATGCACTCTATACAGTCATTTAAAGCAGCGGTCCAAATCTGTGCGGCTTGGGGGCCCAGCTGTGGAGGAGAAGAGGGGAACTGGGTTGCGTGAGCGGCAGCCTGGGGCGCACACAGGCAGGCAGCCCTCATGTAAGCAATGGGCTGGCGCATATGGGCGCGAATGCCCACCAACCCGCCGCTCACGCAAGTTGAATTGTGTGTGCACTCCGACTAGCCACTCGCACAGCCCAATTCCAAACAGGTCATGGCCCTGTAGCGGGCTGCACCCAGGGAGTTGGGGATCCCCCGGTGTAAAGTGCAAAGGCCTATGAGTTCAATTCCCAGTAGAGTAAATTATGTAGAATAGCATCTGGCTTCCTTCGTCTAAAGAATTCAATGTGTATAAGGGGAAAAAAAAACAGTTTAAAGAATATAGTAAAATGGAGCAAGGAGCAGTTAATATTCAGAGAGGCAAAGCAATCTGATAGAAATAAAACATTTTTCTGAAAGTAGAAAGAGGTGTAAACAAAGATCCTTAGCAGTTCATGGAATTAAAAACAAAAGTAATAAAATGACTGTCATGAAACTGAAATGAGAAAATCCTGGAAGGCATATGTTAGAATATTATATGAGATAGACATCACTTTTGACATGAAAATTAGAATCACATAGGGCCAATGTTAGGTTATTTCATACAAAGAGGAATATACAGTAGATCCAAATATTAGTGCATTGCAGATCCAAGTGGTTGTATCTGACAAGGAAAACAGACTATCCAATTGTAAGCCATGTGTAAGTAGCAAAAAACCCCAGAGCAAACAGGTAAATTTTTGTATCTTGATAGAATATTTACTAAAGATTGGTAAAGAGATGGATAAACTTTAAAGATGTTCAAATGCTGATGAAAATGCAATGAAAGTAGGTGGCCAGTTAGGAGGAATGAGTCTCTACAGAAAGAACCAAAATCAGCTGTGTTTGCCTCCTCTGTTATATGGAAGTAAGAGCTGGGCAGGAAATCCAAATAAGAAAAATAAGTATATAGCAATGTCACAACAGTTAAATAATTCTATTCTTACTTATTGATAAAAAATGTAGATGGGAACAAAAGTTTCTAGAGGAAAATGCAATCCAAAATGCAATGTGTTGCATTCATCTTACAACAGCACAATCTGAATACCAAAGCTAATTAATTAGTGGGAGAAAAAAACCCTTCAAATTTGTTGTTTTTATTTTATTAATTGCATGGTCAAGATTTTCAGCTCTCTCACAAGAAAAGCTGCTAATATAGAAAGATTGAGATATATATTACTATTAACCATCCTGCTCTCTAATTTTTGGAAGTGTGTTCCCAATTGGGCTTCAAAAGGCTACCACAATTTAATTAGTCTCTCTATATGTCAAATTGAAACATGCCTCTAAAATGAAATGATTAAACTGGTCATTTCTATAGCATCACCCCTTCCCTCCTGCATACAGCCATATATATAGTAAAAAGCATTCATATATTTATTTTCCCTATGATTTTATTTAATATGTATAAATTCCAGTTGGCTTCTCTTCCAGTTTACATCAGATTTAGAATTGGTTAACCTTATCTACAGAACTGTATACCTTCAGGCAATTAATAATAATAATAATAATAATAATAATAATAATAATAATAGTAAAGTTGGAAGGGACCTTGGAGGTCATCTAGTCCAACCCCCTGCTCAGGCAGGAAACCCTACACCATTTTGGACAAATGGCTGTCCAGTCTCTTCTTAAAAACGTCCAGTGTTGGAGCATTTACTGCTTCTTGAGGCAGGTTGTTCCACTGATTAATTGTTCTCACTGTCAGGAAGTTTCTCCTTAGTTCTAGGTTGCTTCTCTCCTTGATTAGTTTCCACCCGTTGCTTCTTGTCCTGCCTTCAGGTGCTTTGGAAAATAGCTTGATTCCCTCTTCTTTATGGCAGCCCCTGAGATATTGGAATACTGCTATCATGTCCCCCCTTGTCCTTCTCTTCGTTAAACTATACATACCCAATTCTAGCAACCGTTCCTTATATGTTTTAGCCTCCAATTAACTGAGTCCTGTTACTGGACTCATGATTTAAATCAGAAAAAAAAAATGATGTCAGTTCTATTGCAATCAGTCAGTCTAAACAAGTTCAGAGAGACAGTTTGGAGTAACTGTTAAGGCACCAGGCTATAAATTAGGGGACCATGAATTTAAATCCTAAAGGAAACCAACCCTGTTTTTACAAGGACAGATTCTGAAGCTGAAACTCAAATACCACGAGGAGAGCGGATTCGTGGGAAAAGATCCTGATATTGGAAAAGACTGAAGGCAAAAGGAGAAATGGATTGCAGAGGATGAGATAGATAGATAGTGTCATCAACTCAATGAACATTAATTTGGGCAAACTCAGGAGACAGGAGGGCTTGGCGTGCTAAGATCTAGGAGGCTGCAAAGAGTTGGACATAGGTTAGCAACTGAATAACCCACTTTAGCATGACTGGATAACTTTGGAACAGTTGTTCTTTCTAAGGAAGGAAGTAATGTCCCAAAGGTGCTTTTTTAAAGGGGCAACAGGACTTTCTGTTTTTCTTTGAAGACGTTTCGCTTCTCATCCAAGACACTTCTTCAGCTCTGACTAGATCAGGGGTTCTCAACCTTGGCAACTTTAAGACTTGTGGACTTCAATTCCCAGAATTCCTCAGCCAGCTTTGCTGGCTGAGGAATTCTGGGAATTGAAGTCCACAAGTCTTAAAGTTGCCAAGGTTGAGAACCCCTGGACTAGATGGTGGGGAATGGCAGGATTTATACTCCTTGCAGACAGCTGGTCATTTGCATTCTTTTAGTGAGTGGTTGAAGCCCCTGGAGGCTTTACCTCCTGCCATTCCCCATTCCCCTTGTTCAGAGCTGAACAAGCTTCTTGGATAAGAAGTGAAATGTATACAAAGAAAAACAAGAAAGTCCAGTTGCCTCGGGGAAAAAAGCACCTTTGGGACAACCATGACTTGGATGACTGAAAATCTCCACAGAAGAAGGAAGTAATGGCAAACCATTTCTGGGGGGGGGGGAAGCCTTGTGAAGAAAACTGCAGGGACTTGTCCAGGTAGTTGCTAGGAGTCAACACTGGCTGAAAGGCACAAATAATAAACAAGTTTACTCTAGGTATATCATTTACAATGTACTGTCTGTAAGACTTGATTTAAAATAATGATCAGGACTGTGAAGCTGGCAACTTCTTTTCGACTACATTTTCATTTATAGTCTTATTTAGAAAACAAGAAGTTGATTTTTTCCTTCCTAGCATTTTCCTGCAGGTGGAGGCTCCACTTTTCTCCGATCAACTGAGTGTTGATTCATTGGTTGCGACAGCAACAAGAATTCCCATCAAATATCTACTCTTTTTGCATCCAAGTTGTTTTGTTAGTGGAATGACAAATTCTCCCAGTGCTCCAAGGCAATATGTTAAGTCAATAAAGTGAGTTCCTGACTCTGCCCAGACGGTAGATAATCTCAGAAAAATCATATTTTACTGTAAACGCACTTGTTAATTTTTTTTATTTTAAATAAGAGACATGCTGGCTAGAGTAATACTCCAAGGAAATCGAGTTTTAAATCAAATTACAAAGTACGCTGTGAAAAATATTTTCTCTCTCTTAAGTTAAAGGAACCCTTTGGATATATATCTTCTTTTTTCTTTAACCCTCTCAGTCACTGGTAGTCCTTGACTTACAACAGTTTGTTTAGTGACCATTCAAAGTTACAACCACACTCAGCAAAGTGGCTTATGACTGTTTTTCACAGTTATGATCTTTGAAGCAGCCCCATGATCATGTGATCAAAATTCAAATGCTTGGCAACTGGTTCATATTTATGACTGTTGCTATGTCCCAAGGTCACACACAATCATCTTTTGTGACTTTCTGACATGCAAAGTTAATGGGGAAGCCAGATTCACTTAACAACTAACTTATCAACTGCAGTGATTCACTTAACAACTGTGGCAAGAAAGGTTGTAAAGTGGGACAAAATTCACTTAATAACTGTCTCACTTAACAACAGAAATTTTAGGCTCAATTATGATCATAAGTTGAAGACTACCTGTATTGTAATCATTTGGCTGGACCAAATGGAATTATACTTAGAGTATTAAAACAAAATAATTACCAATTAAAACATTATCAGTTTAGCTTACCTAAATTCATTTTTTTACTTTTTCCATTCTCAAACAAAATTTCATTCTTCTAAATTCACTGGTATTTTGGACAACTACTATTCTGCTATTACTATCTCACATAACATCCCTTAATTTTAAAACTTAAAACATTTTCACAATGGTTTTGATCCTAATGGCTCCCCTCACCCTGCTTTTAAATGGTCATAAATCTCCTATTATTGTACCATGGTAGCCACAGGACAGAATTAATGCTTGGACATCCTAATAGGAGCAAAGAGTTCAGGGTCCAGACAGATACCTAAATTATTCACCCATCCAACTATCTCTAATAGTACTATGTCCTTATTTATATTACTGCTTCTCTTCTGCTGAATTTAATTAATCATTTTATATAATGGATATAAATGGTTCTTAATATTTGACTAATCTTTGGGGATTTCATGCAAGTTAGGAAGATAAGATGATTTTTTTAAAAAATCCAGAAAAATAAATGCACCATCCAGATATTGTTCAAGGCTTAACATTCTTTGGTTAGTGAAATTTCCTAAATACATTATGAAAACACAGTAAGTGCATTTATCCATTCTTTTGGTTTACATATTCATTAAGGAACATAAAACAATTGAAACCTTTCAGTCACAGACATGAAACCATATTAAATATAAATCAGTTGCAGGGAAAATGGTATCCTATAGAAATAAAGGGTAAAGAGGTTGAGAAAGACTTGCAGTATTTTGAAAAGATTATTAAATTCTGAAACCGTTTGAAGAGGAATGAACAGCAGGACTTAAAATAATCATAACAACATAAAACATATATTGTTGAGTTTCTTTTTTTCTCTTGCTTGTAATACCTTATTCATGGAGGATGAAATATATTAAAAGTGAAAAGATCAGCAATATTCCTTCTACCAATAATGAAGTCATCAAGAAAATGCCCAGGGGAAAACACAGACCGTAGAAGAAAGAGATATTTAACTAGACTCCTTCCTTCCTTCCTTCCTTCCTTCCTTCCCAATATCTAGTGCATTTTTGCTTACAGCATTTTTGGCAAGGAATAGTTAAAAAAACAATTGTTCTTTCTATTGTAGAACATAACATCTGGATATTTCCTATTCTCTCACTAAAACTGACAAAAAGAATCAACTAATAGTCACAGAAAATAATTATCTTAATGAAACACCCTTTGAAATGGGTGGAGAGATGATGGATAGAAGGCAGAAGCAAAACAAACAAATAAGTATCTCACTTCATTGAATGTTTTTCTCATAAGCTAAAATTTGCAACAGCTGTTCCTATGGTATTTCTAAAAATTCCTGCTATGTGAACCATTTGTTCTTCAGACGAAGTTACTGTGGGAGTATCACTCCACATGGAATCAGTAATATATTAAGAAGCTTTTATCCAGCAGGCAAAATAAATGCAAAAATATGCTATTATTGAAAAAAACAGAGCTGTTTTATTATTCTCTGTTCTTGAAAGTTTTGAATGAATCCAATTTTAAAATACAAGTTATGATTGTCTTTCATGAAAATATATTTAGGTCAACCAAATCAAAACAGAGTCTGTTCTAAACTAGAGATGATCAGGGAAAACCTCTATTTATTAGGCTTAAAAATGCCATTTGTCATTAGCCTATTATTAAAGAAAATTGATCCATGGAACTCTGGAGAATGAAACTTCAAAAGTTAGACTTCAGTTTTAGGTCATAATGTGTGTGTGTGTTTGTCTGTTCATTTGTGCATGTATGTATGTATGTATATGTGTCTGTGTCTTTAAATTTATGGACATATTGAATGTAGATACTGCAGTCATTACAGAAAGGCACCTTTTAACTTGTGTCTGACTGCAAAATTTAGGTCAACAGTTCTCTAGATCAGTCAAAACTAAACTCAACAGGGAATACATATATATAAAATCTCACGGTTGTTTTCTTTAGATAAATGGTCTTGTTTCATGCATCTTCATACTCTCACCTTTTGTTTTACATAAAATTCCATGAGATTGTAGTTGTTCCTATAGTAACAATGGTCAATTAAATAATAATACAGAATTTGTATGTTCATGCATATTCCTGGAAAGTTTGATCCCATTTTTCTAGCCTCTATAGTAGTACTCTTAAAATCCCATGACTATTTATGCTGAACTGTGATTGTTCCAAATGAAAGAAGCATCTACTGAACTAGAAGGTCAGTGGAACACATTAATTTGACCTCAATATTACCTATGGCAAGAAAGCTGAGTTTGCACAGGTACAAATCATTTTTTTTCAGCAACGAAGTGGCTGTGCCTTTGGAATTGAATTGACATTTATTTTCATTATATTCTGATTTCAATATTAATTCTCATGCATAAAAAATGGAATGAGGTAGGAGGAGGAAGGGAGGAGGAGGAGGAAAGAAAGCATAATGAAGCACCAAATCTTTATCAAGCTGGTAAACATATTTTCTTCATGCTCAGTGAAGGAAATATGAGAGGCTAAGGCAATAAAAGTGGATTTCTCATCTTTTCATAGCAAACATACAGTAATATGAGTATACTATATCCAAAGGACTACTAAAACAATGGAGGCAAAGAGAAGCTTATTTCCTCCTTTTTATATGTGTGCATGCCCAATTTTTCTCACCATGATTACTTGTAGTAGCTCAGAGTAATTTAATAAGAAATTAATGCTTATAAGAGTCATTTATTACTTTCAGGTTACTTTATGCCAATATTTGCTGCTAATTTTTATCCATCAAAATAGAAAGGGATTAACAGAAAGCACTAACAGGCTTTTACAGTATACAGTGTGCAGCATCTTTTCAAATTACCAGCAAATTATAAATCAGATCTTTCTCCATCAACTGCACCATAAAAATCATGGTGATCTGAAGATAAGTATTAGGAAGAGGTTTGTTCATCTACATTTACACTTACTGAAGTTTATTAGATTCTGGGTTTTTCACTATTTCTCAGTCTACCTCCTTGTGAAGAAACATAGAGGAGGGACTATAGAGCTCCTTGGAGAAAAGTCAGAATATAGATTTAATAAATGCAACAAAAGAACGAAGTTCACTAGGAGAGACCCTTATACATTTTATGATTTTACAATGACTTTGCACACAGTTGTTGTTTGGTCACTTCCAATTCTTCACAACCAAATGGACATCAGATTGTCATTATTATCTGTCAGAAATTCCTTTTTTTGAGTGTGAATTACCCCAAAACTATCAAATTATATGTCACATCCATATTCATATATAACTTCTGTAATTTGATAGTAGATTTCTTAGCACTCTATGTAAAATGCATGAAGACCCATGTTTTATCCCCAAAGTTTAGTACCACACATTCTTATTTTTAGGAATGTGTTTTCCTTCCACAACTTTTGCATATTCTTTCTTTTAAAGTCTAGCACACTAGAAGTTGAGAAATCGAATTGTTGGTTTCAAAACCAGGCCCCTTAGAAATTTTAGTTTTTGATAGTGAGGCCTGGCAAATTCCATGTATTTCATGTTCAACCATTAAACATAACGGACTGTTCAAATAGAAATGTGTGTGTTGTATAAATATATATAGTGTGTAAATAAAATCCTGAAAATTTTTGCAAAAAAGTCTAGGAAAATGTGATTGATAAAAAATTAGTCAAATCAAGACAGAACAAAGAGGAGCAATGTTAAAAATTACGATTTGTTAACAATCTTTGAAGGTCTCTGGATAGTACATGGAATGTTTTGAGCATCACATTTAGCCTGCTCTCAAGCTGAAACATTTTGAATTTATTGAAATGTACTTTTTACTGTTCCTTTTCATGATTTACTAATCAATTTATCAGGATTTCTAATCCTAAAGAAGGATACATATTCACTTTAATTAACATATAACCAGTTTGAATTGATCATTTTATGGCCATAAAAAACCAAAAGCATTTTACAAGGGGTACAGAATCTCAGCAATATTTAACAACATTTTAAATCAGGTTTACGAAAACATTTATTACAGTAGAAGGACCTTCATCCTGGAAATAAATGAAGACAGGTACAGCTAAGATCACGGACAATTGCAGTTTACTCAGTTTCTGCTTCTCCAAAATATGATGGAGGAAGGATGGGTTGGTGGATGGTACAAATAAATTGAGGTGGCCAAACTTTATTAGGTGGGAGATTGTACTTTTTAAAATGACAATGTAAAGAAGAAATGCGATGAATATAGGGAAGAAATTTACAAAAAAATCTCAAACTGATGTACAAGAATTTGATTATTATGGGCTAAACATTCTGAAAGTAAAGGAAATGGCCACTAAACAACACTGCTGTCAATAAAGCTGTAGGAAATACCTGCAGAACTAATTAAAACCCCAGAAAAGGATGCAGTTAAAATGCTTGATTGTAAGCAGGTATGGAAAACACAGCAATGGCCAAAAAATGAAAAAGGTTAGTTTATATTCCAATTTCAAAAAAGGATATTGTTAAAGAACATTTAAACTATTTTTTATGTTGTGATCTTTAGCAGTTTATGAAATGAAAATTGGCAGATATATAAGGTAGATTTGAAAAAGGCAGGGGCATCTAAGATCACATTCCTAACTTCTGATGAATAACGGAAAAGACAAGAAAGTTCCAAAAAGACATCTAGTTTTGTTCTGTTTGTTATGCAAATGTTTTTGACTTTATAGACCATTACAATTTAATAAGCTGGCCCTTAAAAAGCTGGATGCACCAGGCCATCTCATCTCCCTGAGAAATAATTTCTATGATGATCTGGAAGCAACAGTTAAAATGGAATATGAATCAACTAAATGTCCCAAAGGTGCTTTTTTTAAAGGCAAACTGGACTTTCTGATTTTTCTTTGAGACGTTTCTCTTCTCATCCAAGAGGTTTCTTCAGTTCTAACTACAGGCAATGGAAGGGATGTAATCAACTAAATGGTTCAAAATTGGGAAAGAATTATACCAAGACTGCATACTGTTCTCTTTTATAAATTATATGCAGAACATGTCATGACAAATGTGGACTAGGAAAAATATAAATTAGAATTAAAATTGCAGAGATAGCCATTAACAAGCCCATCTATGCTGATACTACTCTAATGCCAGGAAGCAAGGAAAACTTATACTTCTTGTTGAATATACAAATAATGACAGTAATGATGGAAACAACAAGTTGAAGTAATAAGTTGAAGATAGTTGAAGGACTATCTTCCTAAGGTCAAAAATTTCCAGGGATGAAAAAGGAGGTATGCCTGCTTGGGAGAAATAGTATGTCCACTTTCATATAGCAGTTTTCTCCTGTCCATTCCCCACCACCACCTTCCTGGAACCAGATGGAAATCATATAGCCCTAATCTTGCTGCCACCAAAACACATCTCAGTCATGTGCTCAGAATGGGTTGTGCTTTGTAGCTGTCTTATAGCTTTAATGCACAACCTAAGGAATATGTTTGGTGGATCCCTTGGCTGAAATTCCAGCTCCACATAACAACATCCATCACACAAAGTTTTTATCAATTGGCTTAGTGGTTACTCCATTTTTTCTTCTCACTATATCATAAATCAATATAATTTTTTAATTCTTTGAAATTATAGGCAGATAAGTCAGCTGACTAACCTATCAACTACTAGACAGAAGCAAAGAAGTTCTGTATTTCTTAGCTTCCCTCCAGTGATTATCTGGACACTTACGTTGCATAAGTGTTGTTGAAAAGTTGGCGTTTGACAATGGGGATTTAGTTCTGGAGATTGGTAAAGGAGCTAAAGCTATCATAATAATACAACTCAAGAAGAAGAACTGAGAAGAAGATTCTTGAAAGGAACTGCCAGCTAGACAGGCTACAAAATAAGAGATGACTCCTTTCAATTCCACTTCCAATTATATACACAAACCCAGATGTAAGTGAGACAATTTCAGACCTTTGTAATCGTCAGTTCAACTAGTCAACCAATTAAAAAAGAGATAGTCAGAGTTTCAGTTTCTTTCATGGCCAAAAAGGAGTGAAAAAACAATGTGTAAGGATGAAAACTAGATGAAGATAATAAAAGACAATAATAAACCAACAGAGTTACTCACACATTTGCCACTATGGACCAGAGCATTTTAGGCTGCTTACTACCTACAGATTAATATGCCCTATATTGGCCACAATAGTGTTTGGGAGCAGGATGACAACACCCCGTTCACACTGGAGCATCTAAAAACATCTTTAGGCTATCTCACTGTGGCAGGATGGATGCAAATATTGTGTGCTGTGAAAAAGTTCTCTGGAAATGGTTAGCGAGCAGTCCCCACATCAGAACAAGGATCTTTTTGAATTTGCCCAATGACCCATCCATACAAAACACAGGTTTTGTCAGTTGCAAAATATGTCTGTGAAAGATAGACCAGAAGAAAGGCTACATAAAGTAAAATGGATATATTTGAATTGTGGTGCTAGAAAGAAAAAATTGAGAATTTAATGGACAGTGACCATCAGTGCAGTAGAAGCACTAATAATGAAGTTAAAAGTTTGAGTATTTTGAACTTATAGTGTAATGCAAAAGCAACAGTCACTTGAAGAGATCCAAGAGAAGACAAGGTGACTATGATCAATGACTCATGCCTGAGCTTACATGAATTCAAATAAGCTCTTACTCATAGACAATTTTGGTGAAATTATATTCATTAGTTGCACAGTCAGAAGTGACTGGATTGAACAATGCATGAATATTAATTTTACAAGACAGTTGACATTTTTTAAATTGTGTCACATTCACATCCCAACCACTAGCCATTATTTAAAACAAAATAAAACTTCAACACATCCTTTCCCAAAAGGCAGTATCATGCACAAAATTTGGAGAGGTGGCTTATTATTCTTAGAAGTAGAAATCAAATTAAATCAGATTTCAAAGCAGACTAAACTAAAACCTTAAGTGGTAGTATAAATCACAGCTTTAACAGGGATGACCATCATGTAATCTAAACCACCTCCAGAATTATCTACCATAATACATCCCCTCTTTTGTTTAAAGAGGCAGGCATTCAAAACAGACATTAGAAATATGGATCCCTTTACTACATGACATAAAAAGAAAGTGCAATTAACAAAGGCTATCCATCAACTTTTCTCCCTGTTCAATTTAAACATTTTCATTACATCCAACTTTCTTAAGCCTTGACTTTCACAGGAAGTTTGATTGAATATAGCATTCTAAACCCCAACTGAATAAGAATTAAAGTGGAAATACTGTAAGAAGTATCTTATAAAGAGCTTTTTAAATTAAAATCAGAGTGGAAGCTGAGGGGATAATGAATCCATTTTTAAAAGGTATTACAGCAGCTTTAGTGATTTCTCGAAAGAAGTGTAAGAGTGTGTGGGTTCAAAGTCTATTGCAGAGCCTTCTTCTGTAAATATCTCTATAGGAAACATTGTACCTTTTACTATTTAAATCTAAGAGAATACAATGTTATTTAAACAAAGAGTACCTAAGCAAAAGAAAGGATAATTGCTGACCTTTTTATACAGAAACTTAGGTAGTGATACCATTCAAAAAAGGTACAGCACAATGAAAACTTCTTGAACTGAACATTTGCCTTCTGCAATGGAAGTCTTGCTAAGTGGCTTAATTTACTTTTCATGAGTAGACTGCTGAGATGTACATAAAATCAATCTTTGTTGATTAGGTTTCTCTTCTCTCCTTCCAACACGTCTTATTCCTGGTGCATTAAAAAAAGAAGAAGCAGGATTTACATATATTTATATATTTGAGAACAGTGATATATTTGTTCTATTATCTACAGACCTACAGCCTCTTCATCAAATTAACAGATATCTATTTATAGCTGATTATACTATAGGAATGATCTAATAAAAAACTGACAGAATGATAAAGCACTGTCAGAATCTTTATTTTCTTCTTCCTCCCTTCTTTGGAAGGCTTTTTTTTTTTTTTTTGTACATGAAGCAGAAGAATGCCAGGGTTTAAATACTGCAAATATAAAACATAAGTTTCAGGGCATAAAATACTGTAGACTTTTAGGAAGGAATGCAACCCATCCAGCATTGCAAACAACAGAAAAAGGTACATCTTTCTCTCTCAACATTCTGTTGAAAATTTACCTTGCTTAAGCAATAAAGCAATACAGTAGATCTAATTAGGAACTGAATAATTACTCTAGTGATTTGGGAATAAATCAGGATTTGAAAAGATGGGCAAAAAGACCAAAGCACAGCAATGTATGAACAGTAAGCAAATAAATAAATAAATGGCTGGAGATAGCTTTCTGAAATTCTTCTAATTCCTAAGAATCCACCTCAGCCATGCTAATTTGTAACTGATCAAGGATTCATAATTTTCAAATTCCTTCTGTGTCCTTTTGATGATCCTCATATTTGCGATGCCAGATTTTGTATTTTGTCTCCAATGAGCTACTTTATCAAATCTTTTCCTTTCAATGCCAAAACACACAAAATTGTAAATCTTTAACGTGCCCAAGCAGGTGGAAGCCTTCAAATAACCTTGGCTATGCTTCAAAAACAAACAAACAAATAAAGCAAGGTCACATCTGGTTTGTCCTTGGATAAATTTCATCAGGAAATCTCAGGGCCACAGGCTTGATTGGAAGTCAAAATACTTCCTGGAAAACAGCAATGCTGCTAGGAAAACCACATGAATGTGTCTATGTGATCTCCAGGAGTTAAGTATAACTCAGAGAATTTTTATTTTTATTTTTTATTCAAGGTATTTTTCCACTCTACAACGAGTTCCTTCTGGCCTTTAAGTCTACAACTGCCCTTAATTTCAAACAACCCCTTTATTGGGCATCTGAGCAGAGTTACCCAAATAAAATTAATTGCATGCATATTTTTTTATTACTCTTCTTCTTGTTGATTCAAATGTTAAATGAAAACTGCAATAAGCCATATAAAGAGATTTACATGCAAAAGGGTCCTTCTATAAAATATGGAAAGCTTTCTCTGGATTGGAAAATGCAGATGTAAAATAGACACACATTCCTCTTCATCCTTACAATGCTACTTGGTAAACGAGTACAAACCTTGGGGAATTAATAGATAAGATTTTTTTTATGCTGACTGCTATGCTTTTTTCTACATTTTTATGGAATAAGAATGTTGTTCAAAGTAAACATCTGGAGACGTAATTATATATTTTTGCCAAAATATTATTTCCCAGATCATTTTTTCCAATGGCTTAAATTTCTTTATGGACAATTTTGTAAATAATATATATTTTATTTAAGGCCCCATTAAAGCCAATGGAGCAAAAGGACAGAATTCATTTTTTATTAATCACAGTTAATATGTAAACCAGTAATTTTGCAACAGATAAGGGGGAAAATGGCATTTATATCAAAATGTTACAACCTAACAGATGAATATTTTATCACCTAATTGATTTTTCAAGGAACAATAGGTCCCACAGGAGGAGTAGAAGTGAGAACATTTATAGAATAAGTGCTGTTATCATCTCAACATTTAGATAATATATATAAAACTGTATGGGCATATTTGGAAAACAGCTGACCTATTTGAAGCTCTAAGAAAATATTTACCTGCAAAACTTTCATAGGTAGTCCTCAATTTATGACCACAATTAACCCCAAAATTTCTGTTGTTAAGTGAATTTGGGCGTTTTACAACTTTTCTTGCCACAGTTGTTAAGTGAACCATTGCAGTTGTTAAGTTACTAACATGGTTAAGTGAATATATGGCTTCCCATTGACTTTGCTTGTGAAAATTGGCAAAACGTGATTACATGATCTTGGGATTCAGCAATGGTCATAAATATGAACCAGTTGACAAACATCTGAATTTTGATCACATGATCATGGGGATGCTGCAAAGGTTGTAACTCTGAAAAATGGTCATAAGTCACATATTTCAGTGCCATTATAACTTTGAACAGTCACTAAACAAATTCTTGTAAGTCAAGAAGTACCTGTATTATAATGTGCTATGTCCATGCAAAGCATTGACTGCCTTTGAATATCATATTATATCAGTTTTGCCAGCAATGACCATGAAATGGGATTATCTGAAAAAATCAACTGCTATTGGGTATTAGGAGATACTTCACAAAGTCAGAAGTTCAAGGATTCTACTTTATTGGAAATAATTAAATAAACAACAGCTAGCCATTTCTCCAGAATGCTGTACAATATACGCTAATTCCACATTTTGAATTAGGAATGATTGGACTAATGATTGCAACATAACTTCTAGCTGATTCTATGGTATGTACATCTTCAAATCTTCTACCAATATTCTTTAACTTTGGCCACTTTAAGATGTATGGACTTCAACTCCCAGAATTCTCCAACTAACATAGGGTATTCTGGGAACTGAAGTCTATACATTTTAAAGTTGCCAAATTTGAAAAAAAACTGTCCTATACAAAAGATTCTTTGCGACAGTTGTAGTTAACTGACTTAAGCATACTGTGTTTTTTCATGATTGGAGAGGAAAATGTTTATTTTCTCTAGCTTAAATAAATTACTTGTTTGCTGGGAAAAAATAGCCTAATTTAATCTGGAAAACTGTTGCTTGACCTTAACAGCATAAAACTATTTTACAACATTTATTTTTATTTAAGTTTTTTAATCATTTTAAATTTGTATCTCAGATATCTTTTTTTTACATGATTCTCCCAGAATATCTGATCTGAGGAAGTATAGGCAGTTGAGCAGAGCACATTAACCATGCCATCTGTTTATACCTTTCCCATGATATCTTATATTTGCCAACTCAGAAACAAGCCTAAGTGAGCTGAATATGACTTACTCCTTAGCATATGTGTAGAATAGAATCAAATATTCAGGTGGAAATTGTTTTCCCATGAATGAAAATCAAATTGTCAATTTTTTTTTTATTTTCTTATATGGCCACCCGCTCATTGTGTTCAGTTATGCAATACTACTTTTTCTTAAACCCTCATAGCACTGTTCTGTAACAGTAGAACAAAACTGAAATTCCCGTCTCATTTAACACAGGGATCAGTAATCTTTGTGAGACAAGTTTTACTGGAGCCAGCCTACAAAGACGCAGACGATTTCTTGAGCAAAGGAAACATGAGCAAACTTATTGCAAAGAAAAGAGAAACCTTATCACCTCACACCCAGCAATTTTCCTCCAGGTTGCTGCTTCACTACCATCACAATCTACTTTAGGATCACAAAGAGGGCATGAAGCATTCCTGCTACAAGTGACTTCACTGCACATCTGACAGCCTGCCACAGAAGAGACTGATGACTTGCGAGAAAGGGAGATAGGTAGCAAGAATTGCCAGACATGGCAGACATTACAGGAAGCTGCCTGGGATTATGAGATGCCCATCCATGATTTATCAGTTCCATTTTAACCTAAGAAAGTGTTTCTTGCCCTTGACAATTTTAAGATGCGTAGATTTTAAATAACAGGAATTCTGTGAATTGAAGTCCACACACCTTAAAGTTGTCAAGGGTGAGAAACAGGGACCTAAAAATTCTGTTGGACCATATATACATGACATTTAATCCAAAATCCTGTCTTCCATAATCACCATCCAGATGCCTCCATTGATCAGGCAAGAGTTTTTAATTGTCATTTGGGAATAATTACTGCAGTTAAAGCACATTATCATCAGCTCATGAAATCTATTTTTCTCTGTTCAGATGTCTCCGCAGCAACTGAGGAAGAATGGACCATGGAGGTTCCCTGAGTGCTGTCTCAGAGTGCTTTATAAAGAATACAGTCTTGACCATATTGTACATAAAATACTGCAATAAAACAAATATTCTGTTTGCTTATCTTATGGCTTGCTGCTTTATCAGTGTACAATATTTTACTATGTACATAAAATATCCAATAGAAACTGCTTTCAGAGAGCACATGGTTAAACTATGGAATTCACAAAAAGCTGCCAGCTTAGACAGCTTTAGAGAGGCAAGATTAGATATATACAAAGAGGATATAAATGATTACAAACTTTACTGCAGGTTAGCCAAGATTCGTTGTTATAAAGCAGCTCATTTTACAAGGTTGTACCACAATACCCATCCATCATTCACCTATGTTTTTCACATTTCCTCTGTACAGAACAGCAAAGCAGTACAGACAAAGCACATGGGGAAGCCATGTTCTATTGATGAGGAGATTAGAGACGCTTTTGCGATTTGCTGTCAGTGCCAGTGACTCCATCTATATGAAAGAGCTACCATAGAAAGCCATATCCACCAACATGTTTCTTCTCCAACCAGAGATTATGGAGTAAATCTGAGAAATATCTATTGCTTGTGATAACTTCTCTCTCTCTTTTTTTTACTGAAGAGAGATTGGTGTGGAAAACCAACAACAGGGAAGTGCAAACAAACTAATAATATTTGTTTTCTGAGGTTTTCGTGGGTGTTTGTATGTAGGTCTTTGGTTATTCGGGTTTTCTCTCCTTGATCCTAGAAGCATGAAGCCGAAAACACCAGCTTGAAGATGATGAATGAGACTTCGTCGAAATGTTGCCAAGACACTTCCAATTTGACGTGGGAGAAAACCCGAATAACCAAAGACCTACAAACTAATAATACAATATACCAACAATTGAAAAATTGGTCAGTTATTACAGGATTGAGTAAACAAGGGGAAAATCATAGAGCATGCACTTTTACTAAAGAGGTTCATCATTATTAATTGACATTGATCGATATTTACAAGTAGGGTATACAATCAAGCTTTTAGCAGACTTTTTCCACATTTCCAGCTCCATCAAGCATTTCAAATGCTGAATAGCCACAGACAATTAGAGGGAGTTATGAGTAAAAATGGAAAGTCTTAGCATGCTTGTTGGTATAAGATATATTGCAGGGTTGCCCAGCTCAATACCTAGTTCTTGCTGGGAATTCTGGGAACTGGAAAAAGGGAAGCTGGCATACGTATCCTTGGGTATGCCGGAATGATGTTAAATCTCTTCCTCTCCACATCAAAATCAACAATACTCTGCTTGACCTTTCTGCAGGTTTTGTCTAACTCTAACCCAATGTAGATAGGTAACAGTACTGTCAAACTGTCAAACAAAACAAATCATAGTACATACAGTAATTAAATTATTAACAATAGGAACATGGGAACTTAAGAAATTTAAACTAATATACAAGTAAAGTTGCTTTAAGTTAGGGATCAACTTTTAGTAACCTTCATGGATTTTTATCTTCTATCAGAATTTCAAGGTCAGTCAGGAAACAGACACCAAAAGGATTAATGTACTATGACTATTTTATTATTGCAGAGTATACATAGCAACAGAATGCTGGATCTTGAAAATCTCTAGAATTCCCCCCCCCCCCCAATACCAAAGAGAAATACGTCTGGTATCCCTGACTTGCTTTCTCATCCCATGCTCTCTTTTAGGATGTTTATGTAATTGCTTTGCATCCTTTATTTAACATTTATTTAACATTATGTTTGTATTTCACTATATTTTCTTGGAAACTGAGGTGGTTTATCACTGCCTTTTTGCAAGGTGTTCTCAGACTATCTAGTCTAGCTATACAACCATACTATTTGCTGGTTTTTTAACATTCAAATGCTAACCCCTTTGTAACTTCTGAGTCTATGTGAATTCAGCCAAGTGGTGTCACTGAACCCAAATTAAACAGTTGTCTTGACTGTACTAAGCAGATGGATTTCTAAGAATTGAAAGTGTGGCAATGTTGCTCAGCAAGCCAGTTGCATGCATTTTATTCTTTCCATGCTTAGGAAGATAAAGATAACGCTGAGATCATAATTAACAGTTGATGAAAATAATGGAGACCTAGGCCCACTGCCAGAAATGTGGTGGAAGAACCCAAGCATGTAGAATAAAAGCAGAGAAAAAACAGAGACTCAATGTGAAGCAACTGGTTCTAAATATAAAGGCACAGATGTGTCTCCAGCAGTTAACAATTTAATAAAATTGCAGGCTGCTAAGTTATTTTGCATTGTGTAGGATCCTGATACCATGCAGTTGGTTTTATTTCTGAAATGTAGACGTGAACAATGTCAGCAAATATCTGATATACTACCATAATGAAGAGAGTTACAAAAACAAAATAAAAAGGCGCCCTAGAATATTTCTGAGAGTGCAAAGACAATCCCTTTGCTATGACTTACTCCAACTCATATTTGCATATTAAAGACAAATACAGCAAGTTAATAGATTTTCTGTGTCTGAAAATACTATACTATGCAAGTTACTATATTTTGCCATGTTTCTTCACTGGTTGATGTTGTTTTTCTGTTGCAGTACTGAAAATTAAATAATACTTGAAAATACTGAGAATAATCCCTATGTTATTACCAGGAGGCCAAATACCTCCCTAAACGATGCTGATAATAGTTCAATACTTAAATATTAACAAAACAACACACACAGCTGCAATCCAACCAGACTGCCAGCCTCTTGTGAGTTTGTGTTCTTGCATGAGATCTAGCAGGATTTCAAAAATGAGTTTGCTGGAAAAAATGCCATTGTATAATTGGTATGATGCTTGTTGCAATTGTTTCAATTGTAAGTAACTCAGAAAACCCAACAGCTTTCCTGTTCTGTATATCTATTTATTTATTTATATTTGTAAAATTTATTGGCTGTCCTTCTTACCATAGGGTAACTCTGAGCAGCTTACAATCTAAACAGAACCTCAAGACTTTTCAGCCTAGGAAATACATAAACTTCCCAGCACCACTGAGATTAGCAACCACTTGACTTCTAGCTAATGTTTCCAAATAATAACATGAGATCCAGTTATTTATATTTGCAAAATGGGGGGGGGAGTTGATGCTGCACATTCAAGTACCATCAAGCCTTTGACTCCTTTACAAGATCAAGCACTGCCTGCTGAACTCTGAAATATATTTATACTTAGCATATTTTTTGAATATTTTTAATCTTTGAATTCTATTTTAATTGTGTTTGAAGGATTTTTCTTTTTCCCATGAGCAGTATTATAAATTGTAGCAACCTTTATTTTCACTTATTATTCCTTATTATGATTCTCAGATTATCAAACCTGTTCTGATTACTGATTTTCTTTCATTCACCCTCCTATGCCGTACAGGGGCTTCTGTAACATTCTGAAGAAATTAATTATTCCAGGTAGAATTATAGATGTTGGTGTAGTCCTTTCTCAATTTCAGACATATTTTAAGTATCAACCTACTGTAGTACTGCTAAAAATTGCATTAAAAATGATAAAATACATATACACTATTTCAATTTTTTCCTCTGAGAGAGAAAGAAATAGAAGCATAAGTTGATCCTTGACTGCATTAGGTTATTGATGTGATTGAAGATTAATCATGCACAAAAGTTACTGGTAAACATCTCGACAAACAGATTTCTTTGAAATTGTCAGACATTTAATCAGTGCATCTGGGTAGAATCTCTCTACTCTGTCTAGCTGTAACTTACATGGCCAGTGTTCAGAATAAAAATAAGGATAGCTCCTGGCACATTTAATTTACAGGAAAATGAGTTAGGATGGAAGCAGAGTTCCTGTTAACAGTGAAAGAATTGGGTATGTTCAAGGAGAAAAGGGGGGGAAAGCAGCAAGTAACTTGGCAGCTGGAAAGTCTTAAAATAAGTTTTTTTCCCTAGAGGTTATGCCATATTAGAAGTACGTGCACATACACATACCACTTGTGACAAATTCCCCCCCCCCCCCGTGCCCATAAGGTTAGAGTCTTACAGAACAGCCTTTTCCCCCTCTGGCCTGGTTAGAAAGTACCGTAGCTCTAGGAGGTATACTAAAGCTTCAGCTGTATAAACAATAAAATCAGAAGTATATTTGAAAAGTCCTAAGATCTCTCAGTAGGTTGCATTTATTGTTTACATTTCTACATATGGGATCAGAGGCAGAAAGATACTTGAAGTAGAAGAAAAATAAGATGTCCCTTAATGAGGAAAAGGGGCGTTGTCTTACCTGAACGCCTTTTCTCAGCACGGAGATGGAGAAGAGATACTTTATTATATTCCCATGTTTTCTGATTTTTAGAAAACACTGGGAGACAAACAAGCAGGGGTCTCCAGGAGATAGGAATGTCTGTAACATGGCTGGTTTCCCATTTGATCTTCTCATGACACAAAGCAATATAGCAAGATGCTCATACATAAGTGTGCACGTAAGACAGCCTTCTCAACCATGGCGAGAAAGCTAATTTGGTATAGTAGTTAAAGTCATTGAGGCAGAAACTAGGAGATTGTGGGTTCTTGTCCTGCCTTAGGCACAAATCCAGCTGGGTGACCTTGAGCCAGTCACTGTCTTTTAGCTCTAAGAAGAAGGCAATGAAAAAACATTTTTGAAAATGCTACCTAGAAAACTACAAATACTTGTCCATGTCGTTGCCAAGAGTCAAGACTGATCTAAGGGTACAAATAGTAATAATTTTTAAAAAGGGCAGCAGCAATAGTCAGTCCTGCAGGTGAAACTCCTATTTGCCATTCTGATAAAACATTCTTAATGCTTCTCTGTAGTTCCATGTTCAAGGAAACAGATGTGGCTCATCCATATTAAATTTTAAGAAAATTCTAAGACATTTCCATCTGCATTTCATCATGATGAAATCATAAGTCATATCACTCATTTTAATTTCTACTTTTTAAAATTTTGTCCTGTGGGCTGTATAGTTATTCACTTCAGAAATTTTAGAATAAAGGAAAAATATGTAAATAGTACCATGATGAAGAGTTGATTATTATTCTTATGCCTGAAAATGGAAATTTACATAGATATAATTATTTTTTCAGATATTGTAATGGACATGGAGAAATCAAAGGACTGACCGCCTAACGCTAAAGATAGAAGGTATATTCTTATCTCCTTAATATATTTGTATAAACCATGAATTTGTTTAAGGTTTCAAAAGTTAACTATGTAATAATTGTCTTATCATCTTCACCCATCTTCATCATCAGAATATTGATTTTTTTTCTCTATGTACTTTCTCAATATGCAAAGAAGAAAATGCAATAATTTGGCACTCTTTTCCTGAACTGCTATATAATATAGCACCAGCGGGAGGAAAATGAACTAGTTTTAGAACGATCACATTGGTTTTAAAGTAACACCATATAACATTGCAGACTTTTCATTTATTTTTGGTGGCCTTAGCAAGTATACATTGCTGATAATTTGACCATAAGCATGCTGGTTGAAAAGAGAAGAGGAAGGGAATTTGATATTTTTATGGTTTGTGGATTCTTCAGAGACAAAATCCTCAATTATACCTCCAGACAGGTTAAAAAAAAAACCCAATTGGATAAGAAGCTAATCAATGGGCTGACATTTAAGGCAAACTTCAAGCCTTTCAGTCTGTCCAAACATGCCTGCTTGGAGGCTCAAATCTCAGTTAAGATAATCAATCAGATTTATAGTACTGGATTTATAGTACTGGATGAATTGTAAAGATATGGACCTCATTCATAGAGGTGGTAGCTGTTGAATGGCTAGGAATAAAATTTGTCAGGAAGGCTCAAGAAGTGTGCAAAAGCGGACTGCTCTGAAAGATGGATATAAAGAAAAATAAAGTAAAGCATATTTATTTATCGCATTTTGAACTGCCCAGCTCCTTCTCAGAGGGACATGGGGGAGGAAGCAATAAGTACTTGATACAACTAGAGCAGTGGTTCTCAACCTGTGGGTCGGGACCCCATTTGGGGTCGAACGACCATTTCACGGGGGTCGCCAAACAAGGCTGTCCGCCATTTTTTCCCCCTTTTCTTTGGCCATGCCCCGGTGATGTATAAGTGGTTGGGGGTCACCACAACATGGGGAACTGTATTATGGGGTCGCGGCATTAGAAAGGTTGAGAACCACTGAACTAGAGGAACCATTTCCACCTACATTAGGCAAGGCATTCAAACATCACCCCTGGGGCGCCGCCCTGTAGAAATTTGTTCAGAACCAGGCTATACAAGTGGCAGGAGCGAATGCACACCTGCACGGTTCCATTTGCTCAAGCAGTGCATGTGAAAGCTCCATTTGTGCAAACACAGAACTATTTCTTCTTCCCTTGCCCACCGGTCTGCAAAGCCAGAAAGGTTGGGGACCACTTCTCTAAGGCCAAGATCATTAATAACTCCAATAGATTGGAGCCTATTTTTCTCTCTCATGCCTATGTTGGAAAAAACTTCTGCCACTTCCCACTGACTGGGAACATCATTCTATAATAAAATTTAGGACGAACAAGGAATATAGCAATGTTGTCAAGGCAGAAATCTAAATCCCTACTGTGTCAGAATGCCTGCTTGATTCAACAGGCAATTTCAATAACAGGAGTGGAAAAAATGGCTGGATGATCAATGTAATCCATAGTTTTTTTTCCCAAAACTGCAATGCAGGATTTGATTTTTGTATCGGGAGGAATTACTTAGCTCAGATGTGCTTTTATATCTGAATTCTGTCATGATTATCACTAGTTTAAATGAATTTAAATTCAATTTAGTTTCTTTTTGTAGTTTGCATGCATATTAGTTGATTATTCAAACAGGAAAAAAAGATTGACTCATTCTAGTGAATTATTTCACACTTTATAATTACAGTGAGAGGGAATACTAGGAATTATAATCTAACGTGTGTGAAAGCCACAAGACCAGATAAGCTGTTCTCTAAACATAATCTATTTGATTCATATCTTATACTAACCCATGAGTTTTAATTATGGGTTTATTAAGCCTTTACTAGGTGAAATCACACATTCCAAAGAATACTTTGTGGTCACTTCTCTAGCACATATCACACTTTTCCCCAAAACAATGCTAAAATTATATACAACTATTCTATGCTAAAAATCTGAATCTCATCTATATGCAGACATATTTTCTATTTTCCTTTATTTTACATACAGTATACAGAATGGTAAGAGACTTCATAGATACAGTTAATAACAATTTTCAGCATTGCTCTTTAAGGGATTTTAAATTGGAGACTAAGTCCACATTCACAGAACATGCTTAACCAGGCAAGTAAAGACCATCCACGTAATATGCGAGGGGGTGGGGAAATGATATATTTTGTATTCAGCTCTTTCTGTGGGGAGATGAGAAAGAGAAAGAGGAATATTTAAGTTTCCACAAGGAAACATTATGGTTTTCACCAGCAACTCAACTTCTGATAAGCTTGTTTGTTCCTTTATTTATTAGATTTAGATTTATTAGCCCTTGTACAAGAGCTCAAGCTGACATATGTAATACTCCCACTTCCTATTTTTTATTCCCAAAACAATCCTGCGAGGTAAGGTAACTGTTCCTCATCAATAACTTAACCACTAGAGAGAGATTCTAAATTAGAATCTCAAACAACCAATTATCTGCAGGAAAGCGTCACGCAATCTTGAAGCCCAAAGATTGCCATTTCTGCAGTAATGCACACACAACATGGCTAGTCCTGTGGGTCGGGAACATTCTCATCATGTTTCAGGGAACTATGGCTATCTGGATTCCTGATTTGTTCTCTTGGACTTTCAGTTTGGACCCATTGTCTAGGTGAACTTTTACAATCTAAAGTGGTCTTGCTTCATTTCCTCACTGCTTGTACAGAGACTCTGGGGCAGGATGTTTCCAAATGGCTGGAGTGCAAAATAAGATGTAAACTGCAACTGGGATCTTGGAGCTCATTCAATTTCAGCCCTTGCTAATGCAGAATCTATGATGCGTACTGCAACTATAGCATCTTTGACAGATGGCTTTCCAGCCATTGCCAAACAGCTCTTATCTTTATGAGCTTTTTTCCCCCTCCTGTTTAGCCAGAAATTGCCTCCCTCTAAATTTTTATCCACTGGTTTTCACATTGATGATAAATTTCTCCAGCAGAAGATGTGACTTACAGCAGGAATTGTTAAAAAATGTACACAAAATTAAATTGACCAAATGTTCCAAGAATAGTTAAAAGGTAATAATTTCTTATGATTTGTTCTCATTCACTCTCATTCTCACCTACATACTGACTATTTAAATCTGCTTTACTTGTAATCCTACTGCACTGCAGTCCAAATAAAACAAAACAGAGAACTTAAAATAGTTTCCATAATGCAAAAGCGGGGGCCACAATAAAGCCAAAAGCATTTTAGAGACTGAACAAAGTGAAATAATTAGTGTTACATTTCATTTCCAAATCATAACCTGCTCTGGTGCATCCAAGGCTTTTGAAGAAATGTCAATGCATTTCCATCTGTTATCATTCCTACAAGTGATTTAGTAGATCCTCAGTTCCTTAGCACAGAGAGGAATGAAATGTGACAATCACATATGAATTCCTGGTTTTATATTTGGAAGCGCATACACTGAATTGCTTGATGATGTTACAATAAACCAAAATATCCTTTTCTCCTGGAAAAGATTGTTTTATGTCGGAGATTAGTCACAAAATCATGCAATAAAGAAAGGCTGCCAACTGTGCACAGAGGCAGTGTGTTTTTTCATTCCTCCAATAGATGAGAGCATTTCCAAGCCACATGGTGAGAAAGTCCCTCCTGTTCTTTATTTAACTACAAAGCAGAGAAAGATTAAATATCAGAAAATTCTATTATAAGAGCTACACTTACCTGATTATATTCTTTTTATAATCTATGGATTATACTCTGATCTTGGATTTAGATGAGCACCTGTAAATAGAGACTAAAATGATCACACTTTGGGCACATTAGTTCCTCTGTATAAGTCTATAATGCTGGGAAAGATGGGAGGAAAAAGAAGACAAGGAAAAGCAAAAGCAAAATGAATAGATTTCTGGAAGATATGAAGGATCAGGTTAGGAACAGATCCTCCTGGAAAAAATCTATATGGATCCTAAGAGTTGGCATTGCCTTGATGGAACTTAATCAACTTAGGCAGTCACTACAATATTTCTCTCTGAGAACCGAAGTTACTTTGAACATTTGATGACTTGGCAATTCAGTAACCATGGATGTAAACTAGAAAGAAGTCAATATATTAAGAGAAGATGAACAATCTGTTGAATCAGGATCATAAGCAAGCTGTTTCACAAAGAGGGAAAGAGAGATGAAACTAAGAACATTATAATGAACAAATTCTAGGAAAGCCCTAGAAAGCCTCATTCAGTTTTTTCAACAATACATGTTTACATTTAAGCAGACTGTAATATATATAAAAAAGTGCTAAACTGTTATCTGCAAAATGTATTCAGCATGCCTTCTTCCATTTGTTCCTCCCTCCCATATGTTGGGCAAAGGTTGGAAAGACTGAAATTAATTTCACTGTTAAATCATCTCTGCAATGCCTTTTAATCTATTCTGCTGGAGAAAGCCATAACACTAATTCTTTTCGGGAAGATACCAGCTTTGAAAACAACAACAAATTATCCAAGTACAACCCACACAAATTGATGTGGATGGAACCTGAAATCCTTCACATACATTCCTCAAATACCACATCGTACACTCCCTCCTTCTCAGGTTATAAGTAAATAATGCAAATGTGAGGAATCTGAATAATCAGGTTTGGGAGAAAACTGGTATATAATGTAAACCATTGTCTGGAAAAAAAACTAAACCCTATCAGATGCTAAAACAAATAAGAAAGGGTTAACAGAATTGCGAACTGTGTAAGTACAAATGCAGCTTGTAAACTAGGCAAACAGCCAAGATCTGACATAAATAAACAGAATGACTTACTGAAGTTCAGATTGTGCTTAACCAGCCGATAAGATGCAAGCAGTTACCAGGGTCAAAAAAGGCCATGTAACATTGCAAACCAAGGCATAATCATCATTTCGAGATCAGTTTTTCCTATGCTCTCTATAGCTAAAGCACATATTTCAGCTATCATCCTAAAGTATCATCTGATAAATTAGGAATATGTGAAAAGGGGCGTTGACTTACCTGAACGCCTTTTCTCAGCACGGAGATGGATAATCCACGCAGTGGGTTGAGACTGTATTCCTGGCCAATCAGATCAGTCAGCCAAAGTTGCCACGCCCCGTCTTGGACCATGATCCTCCAGTCTTGACTCGAGCGCAGCCATTGACTGACAGTAAGACGTTTTGGCTCCACTAAATATACCCTATTATTCTAGTCTATAAGGGTGGGTGTGGATTATCCATCTCCGTGCTGAGAAAAGGCGTTCAGGTAAGTCAACGCCCCTTCTCCAGCACTGGAGATGGATAATCCACGCAGTGGGACATACCAAAGCCTATTGTCCCTTGGGTTGGGGAATAGACTGGTCCCGTGTGTAACTTTGGTCTAGCACCTGCTGGAGAACCCTCCTACCGAAGGAGGCCTCTGCAGAGGAGTACCTGTCGATTTTGTAATGACGAATGAATGGAGAGGGCGAGGCCCAAGTGGCTGCCCTGCATACCTCTTCAATAGAAGCCTGCATGGCCCATGCTGCTGAGGTGGCAGCACTCCTTGTGGAATGGGCCGTGATATGCTTGGGGACTTGCAAGGACTCCGCCTGGTATGCCCCCGTGATGCATGCCCTAATCCACCTACCGATGGTAGAGGACGAGACCTTCCGGCCCCTAGTAGCAGGGTTGAAGGATATGAAAAGCGCTTCCGAGCGTCGGAATTCCGCTGTGCGTGAAATGTAATGTCTTAGTGCCCTGCGTACGTCCAAGGTGTGCCATTGTTGCTCCAGGGGATGAGCTGGGTTTGGACAGAAGTCTGGTAGGACTATTTCCTGTGATCTGTGAAAAAGGGAGTTGACCTTTGGAATGAATGAAGGGTCTATTCTTAGGACTACCTTGTCCCTGTGAAAATGGCACAGGTCCTTCCTCATTGAGAGAGAAGCTAACTCGGATATCCGCCGAGCTGACGTGATGGCTACCAAGAATGCTACCTTATGGGTCAGATAGCGAATGTCACATGTTTTGAGTGGTTCGAAGGGCGCTCTGGTAAGAGCTTGTAGTACTCGTGGTAGTTCCCACGATGGATACCTATGCACGGTTGGCGGTCTGATGTTTGCAGCCCCCTTGAGGAAGGATCGTATTAAGGGATGCTTGCCCAAGGATTCACCGGGGCTGGCAGAAAGTATAGTTGAGAGGGCGGCGATTTGCCTGCGCAGTGTGTTTGGCGAGAGGTCCCTCTCTAGGCCATCTAGTAAAAATTCTAGGATCTTGGGAATTGTGATCCCTTCGAGTAACAATTCCTGTTTAGAGCACCATGATTGGAAGCTTCTCCACGTGGCCTCGTAGATACGGTTCGTGGAGGGGCGCCTTGATGCCTGTATGACCCTAATTACACCCTGTGAGCAAGCCCCCTTGGCTAAAATTGACCGTTCAAGAGCCAGACGGCTAGTTGTAGCCATTGTGGCTCTGGGTGGGAGATCTCCCCCTGCTTGAGGGAGATCCTCTCCGGAGGAATCCGCCATGGATTCGTGCGGGAGAGACTCCTCAAGTCTGCGAACCAAGGTCTCCTTGGCCAATAAGGGGCCACAAGGATTACCTCGGCCCTTTCCCGCAGAATCTTGCGTACTACCGCCGGAAGGAGAGGTAAGGGTGGAAACGCGTACAGGAGCCCCCTTGGCCATGGGCTCCGTAACGCGTCCGTCTGCTCTGCTCCCTTGGATGGGAATCGGGAGAAGAAGCGAGTTAGGTGGGCATTGGAAGGAGAGGCAAAAAGGTCCACCTGGGGAAGCCCGAAGCGGTGACAGACCTCCCTGAAGATCCTCGGGTGTAGTTGCCACTCCGAGTGATCTATTGTTGATCTGCTCAACAGATCTGCTTGGATGTTTGCCTCCCCCGATATGTGGTCGGCCTTTATGGAGGCCAGATTTTGTTCCGCCCAGGCCCCCAGTAGGAGGGCCTCGGCCGAGAGCGAGCGAGAGTGTGTGCCCCCCTGACGGTTTATGTGGGCCTTGGCTGTCACGTTGTCCGTCAGGACCAGTACGTGCCTGCCTTTTATGCTGCTGTGAAAATGCCTTAACGCTAGGTGAATAGCCCGCAGCTCGAGCCAGTTTATGTTGTGTCGGAGATCCACCGCTGACCAGCGGCCCTGTGTCCACTTGGTCCCCAAGTGGCCTCCCCAGCCGAATAAGCTCGCATCTGTTGTGACTACTACTCTGTCTGGTTCCCTGAAGGGGGACCCCCTGAGGAGAGCTGGAGATAGCCACCACCTGAGGGAGTGTCGTACTCTCAGAGGTATGCCTACCCTCTTCCGGGATGCACTGATTTGTTGTCTCTGAAACGGGAGCATGAACCATTGCAGTTCTCTTGAGTGCAGCCTTGCCCAAGGAACTATTGCTATGGTCGATATCATCTTCCCTAGCAGCTGGGAGAGGCAGACCAGCGTCACTGACTGACCGCGGCTTACCTGTTTTACGGCTTTCTTTATGCTGCTGAGGCGTTCCTGTGATAGGTACACCTTGCATTCCTTTGTGTCTATGACCGCTCCCAGGTGGAGTATTCTCGTAGTTGGGGTTAGATGGCTCTTTGGAAAGTTCACCGAGAAGCCGTGGTCCTGCAGCATTTTTATCACTAACTTTAGGTCCGCCCGAGACTGCTGGGCGGACGATGACTGGATTAGAATATCGTCCAGGTAGCACTGGACTCTGACTGGTACGTTTCTTAGTTGTGCTGCCAGAACCGCCAGAATCTTGGTGAACACCCTGGGCGCTGATGACAGGCCGAATGGAAGTGCCCTGTATTGAAAATGGTGCCCCCTGTAGGCAAACCGTAGAAAGCGGCGGTGAGCCAGAGAGATAGGGATGTGCAAGTATGCCTCCGTGAGGTCGATCGATGCCAGAAAATCCCCTTTCCTTACGCTTCCAAGGATGGAGCGTAGTGTCTGCATTTTGAATTTGCGGTATTTTATGTAGAAATTTAGCCTTTTCAAATCCAAAACGGCTCTCCAACCCCCCGAGGGTTTTGGGACCACGAAGAGGATAGAATAAAACCCCTGGTCTCTCTGGTTCATAGGCACCGGCTCTACGGCCCGTATGTTTAGAAGGTGCTGAACGGCCTCGTTCATGAGCCTTCTCTTTGTTGGGTTTGTGGGACAGGGGCACGGGCGGAAGCGGTTCGGGGGCTTTGAGAGAAATTCTAGAGATAGACCATGACGTATGGTGTTCCTGACCCATACGTCCGTGGTGGTCTCTTCCCACTGGGGAGCAAACCCTGCTAGTCTGCCCCCTATGGGAAGGTCTGGGCGGGAGTCATCTGGTACGGCGGAAGGGGCGGTTGTTCCCCCGAAAGGGCCGTCTTCCCTGTGTTTGCCTATGTCTTGTGTTCTGTCTGTCCCCCTGTCTTTCCCTATCCTGTCTAGCTTGGAAGGGTTGGGAATTTTGAAAGTAGTTGACCCTGGCTTCCGTACGAAAGGATTGTTTCCTTCCCCAGGAGCCGGGTCTCTTGTCCTGCCTTTTAAGCATGTGTTTAAGGACCTTGCGCTTGTCCTTGTTCTCTGTCAGGTATGGCGTTAGTGCCTCACCAAACAGCTTTGCCCCTTGGTACGGAGCCGAAGCCAATTTCCACTTGGATTTGGTATCCGCCTGCCAGTTCTTTAGCCAGAGGATGCGCCTGCTCGTGTTGTTTGCCGCCATTGCCTTGGCTGAAAACTTGGTCGCTAACAGTGTTGCGTCCGAGGCATATTCCGTGGCCGCTACCATTTTGCTGAGTTCCTGATGAGTGCGTATATCTTCCATGGGAACCCGGCCCTGTAGCTCACGGAGCCAACAAAGTGTGGCTCTGGTGAAAAAGGACGCGGAGGTAGACGCCCTGGTAGCCCAAGCTATTGCCTGGTGCGTTCTCCTGTAGTTGGACTCACTCTTTCGGTCCTCGGCTTTAAGAGCCTCAGCAAAATCTCCTGATATGGCCGTGTCCGATATCAGGGGACCTATGGGTTCGTCCACCACCGGCACCTCCAATGTTCCCTCTAGCTCCCTTGCTACGTTAAATAGCTTCCTCTCCGCATTGCTAGGAAGCGGTAGGGAGGTTGGCGCTGCCCACTGTTTCCTTATTGTGTTTAGGAACATGGTCGGGCATGGTATGCGGTGTTGAGTGGTTACCTTTTCGGCGAACGTCGGCTCAGCCTCCGTGTCAACTGTGACAGGCTCCGCTGGTGTCCCATGCCCCAGATGGGCTGTGGCCTCAGCCTTGCGCAGAATAGTAACAAAAAGAGAAGGGTTAAACAGGCCGCTGAAGGACGGCCCTTGAGGTGAGGTGTCCTCCTCCTCCTCAGACATTTGAATCCCTTGTGACGTACCTGGCTGGTCCAGGTAAGCTTCCTCAGAGACCGACGAGTCTGAGACGGAGGAGAGGTCCTGATGGTCCTCCGTTTCCTCCCGATGCCTCGTTCTAAGTCCTAGAGACTTGGCTTTTGAAGTTTGAGCCCTGGCCTCAAATGCACGGTCCACTGCCTGTGCTATTAGGGTAGCTAGCAGATCCCCCGTCAATGCAGGAGGAGTGACCATTGCCTGCGACCCTGCAGGTGCTGTGGTTAGCATGGTCCTCGGGGTTTCCTGTAACCTCCGTGGGGAGGGGGATCGGGAGAGCGATGAGAATTCGCCTATCCCACCCTCTGTTTGGGACTGTGATGAGCTCCCTAATGACCAAATGGCCCGTGGGGATGAAGGGAGACCCAGCGGTAGATCAGGACCTATTCCCCCATTCTGCCTATTTTCAATTCTGGCCCTTTTCTGGGCTCTGTCGAACTCTTTTTCTAGGGCTTGGTGTCTTCTGATTGCCTGTTTGTCAGCCTTCTTTGATGACTTCCTTGCAGCCTTTCTAGGGGCTGCAGAGGATTCCGAATCCTCTGAAGCAGGTGCTCCAGAGGATGAAGGCGGGGCTCCAGTGGAGGGAATGATTGCTTCCTCCATTCTCCACTAACGCTGGGCCGCGATAGGGGGGACCCAGGTAGTAGGAGAGCTCCAACTTTGAGTAAGGACAGGCGCACTACTGGGGGCGTCTGGAACTCAGGAGCAGACTCTGCCAAATTGTCAGAGTTAGTCACTGTGCACGGATAAGAACAGGCACGCTAATGGGAATGCCTGGAACCCGGCTTGACTATGGTGGGTAAGGACAGGCACGCGACTGGGGATGCCTGGAACCCACCACTAAATCCAGAGGCGTACGGGCCACTAATGGGGGACCCGAAGTCTGGAAGGAGCCAAAGGCAACTAAACACAGTTAGTTATGAAAGGTTCTTATTTACTTTAGGTAGAAGACACCAAGTCCTGGAACCAGTAGCTATGTGTCTGATTTGAATGTCTCTGAATGACTAATAGATGCTTTAGTACCCCAGTACTGCTTGCCTATTATTCACTCCAGCGGCTGAACCTAGCTTTCTTAAGGAACTTTAACTCCCCTGTTTGGACAAAAAATATGGCCGCCGCTGCCAGGAAACTACTGCGCATGTGTTAACAAGGCTGCCTATGCCACGTGCGGTTGTAACAAAGAGCTGCGCGTGCTTCCAGCTGTGCAGACAATGGCGCCTCGTTTAAAAAATCCTGAGCAGCCTGGAGTGAAAAGACTGCTCCTTCGCACGCCAGCTGTTTCCCTTAATCAATCTCCCTCCCAGCATGCGTCCCCTTTGTCCTCCGCTTCCCTCGCTAACTGCTTGCCTTTCTGTCTTTTTTTGTTTGTTTGTTTTAAACGCGAGGGGTTGCCCGAGCCTCCCCGTTTGTTTAAGGCGGCTGCTGGCTGCTGGAAGGTGGCTGGGGTTGGTTAGGGAGGGGAGTTAGGGATTTCCCCCTTTTAAGTGGGGGAGGTTTCCCCTGTAGGAATCTGACTTCCTGAGTTTTACAATTTAGCAAGGAAATTTTTGAGTGGTCAATTAAATTGAATTAAATTATCTCTAATTAACTTTTAAACTAAGCAATTTCAGCTACTAGAAAAAATCCCCCCTAATGGAAAGGAACTATACCTGCCCAGGAGCCAAAAGTTGTAGATGTCTCTTCATGGCAAGATCAGTCAAGACTGGAGGATCATGGTCCAAGACGGGGCGTGGCAACTTTGGCTGACTGATCTGATTGGCCAGGAATACAGTCTCAACCCACTGCGTGGATTATCCATCTCCAGTGCTGGAGAAATAGCTGTTACAAATTCATTCTAGGAAATCTTTCTTAGCTCTACTAAAATGACATTGGTTTTGTTTTTTTAATTGGAAAAAAGTATGAGCCCTTTGGTCAACTTTCTAAATGAGGTAAATAAAACTCCAAAATATATTGTAAATGCTATCTAGAATGCAATTAGCATTGATTCTACTGGAAGCAAAATATCTAAATCTACTTTCAGGATATTTTCAATTTTTTAAAAAAATCACTATTCTTGGGCACAATATTGGATCTTATACATGTTTTACCACTGACCAGGATTCCTCTTCTGTTCATTAGATGAAACTGAATTTTATTATAGTTAATCATTATCTAGCACAGGATACTTAGTCTTAGACAAAAAGCTGTATTGGCTGATTGATGCAACAACATTCCTGCCACAGAATTATGAGTCTGTCCAGACTCTGAAATTGAAGGATTTTTCTTTAGCAATAGCATTAGACTTATATACCGCTTCATAGTACTTTACAGCACTCTCTGAATGGTTTACAGAGTCAGCTTATTGGCCCCAACAATCTGGGTCCTCATTTTACCAACCTCAGAAAGATGGAAGGCTGAGTCAATGTTGAGCCGGTCAAGATTAAACTCCTGATAATGGGCAGAGTCAGCCTGCAATACCGCATTCTAACCACCGCGCCACCATGGCTCCTCCTTTACCCTTGCACTGAAACAATGATATTTTAGTGGGGACGTTGGTAAGAATGTTCAGGTCACGTATGAATCCACTGTGTGTTTCTTCATGACAATTAATTAATGATATTTTATTTTATTGCTTCCAAAGCTTTTGTGGCATTTCAAAAATGTCAGCTCTTTTATGCTGCTTGAATAATTTTAGTTTCACAAGAAGGAAAGTAATTAAGCCAGGACTGATGTTTACAATATGTCTTCTGGATCTTCTGCATGAAGTAGGAATGATTAAAGAATATGTAGGAATTCTTTTAAAGGTTTGATTTTTATAACCAAACAAAACCCACATGTCACCACAAGGTTCTACTTGGATTAACTGAACTTAATAATAATTTGCCTTATCCAATTGAGCAACTTGCCAGTCGATGCTAGAAAGGGACAGGATGATGGGAAGGCTTCTCGATGGGAATAGAAACATTTTTGCCTAGCAAAACAGGACAGCTTTTAGACCAGTCGCCTTCCAATTTCACATTGATACTACATTCTTTTACCCCAAGATGGGAAACCAGAGCCTGCATGCTATCATCAGCTCTTTCTGAAGCACTTAAATTCTCCTACATCTCACAACTGAAATCTGGCAGAAAGTACCTATTTTCAGTTTCACTGTTGTCCCCATTTTTGTCAAAGTAGCTGTAGGAAGAAACACATTAATTTTTTGTAAATTTATTCTGCATTAACCCCCAAGCCTGCTCCAATCCTAAAGTTGGAAATTTCAATGCTACTCACTCCAGGGAAAGCACTGTATTTATTATTAAATATGCTTGTTTGCCCTTGTAACTTCTCTTCTAATCCCCAATGCTTTTTTAGAGCTCGTGGATATAAAACAGTAGCTTACTCCTCTTTGTGCTCACTACATGAAATGAGCTTTTAACTTTTAAATCCTGGTTGAATATCTTATGGATACACTTTGGCATTTGTTTCATCTTTATATAATGCTTTGTAAATAGTATCTCCATTTTTTAAAAATGGAGTGTGCACTTATATTCAGAAAACATCCTCACTGCGTTGTAACAATTATTCAGTTACATAAATGTGCTGAGAGGTTCAGAGCAAAGGTGGCATGATTTTAATAAAAATAATAACTCCATTACTTGATTAGGTTTCCTCTGAAGGAATATACTTGTAACAATTTATAAATCATAATAAAAAGGTCAGAAAATTGAAAAGTAGAAAGAAGGCATTTTATTACTATGAAAAGGAGAACAGACATTGTTCAGTCTAGTAATATAGATATGGACAATTTTATGTTGATAACTATTATTAATAATGGGATTTGGGGGGGATATGGAGAACTAGGACATCTCCAAATAAGTGGAGATAACTGTGGCAACAGCCAAAGAACTGATGAGTGAACCAGATCTACAGAACCTCTTCAGATAAGGAGAGGATGGGATATTACCCACATGTGCTCAGGATGATTGCTCCTTGTGAGGAGACCATAGGACAACAGTCTCTCATGGGTTTGAACACAGGGAGACAAAGAGAAGGCATCATGCTCTCAACAGTGGTGGAGCTTTTTAAAGGACACGGGATTGCTAAACTCACTTTCTAATCCCATTCAGAAATTATTTATTTAGCTACCTTAAAACTATTAGAGATCTTTAAAATGACAAGTTTGAAAAGCAGGTGAGTTTACTTTCATTCTTGAATAAAAGAAAATTAACTAAAATTAATTTTATAGGTAAAATTTTTTATAGGTAAATATGACTGTGATCCAAGAAAGTGATGAACAAATTAAGAGACAAGACAATTTTTGAACATTAAGACTTTTGCTATAATATTTTGGAAATAATTAAAGAAATAGCCTTTCAAGAGAACTAAATTGCTTTGTCTAGCCTGAATCATAACAAGAATTAAAGACTTTTTGTTTTCTGAAATTGGATACTTATCAGTCTTCCCAGGTAAATCAGACAGGAAACACAAGCAGATGAACTAAGGCTATATTAAAGACGTTTCATTACCCAAACTAGGTAATATCATCAGAGCTAGTAAGGAGTAGAGTTTGCTGTCAGCTTTATGTTCTGGTGGCTTGCCTCTCAGTGTTGGTGGGGGTGGTCTTAGAGATTCTTAGCAATACCCTAATCAAGAAACTACCAAAGAAGCCAACAGCAAACAGCCCAACCAAAGAATCTCTAAGACCACCTCCACCAACACTGACAGGCAACCCACCAGAATATAAGGCTGCCAGCAAACTGCACTCCTTATTAGCACAGATGATGTTACCTAGTTTGGATAATGAAACATCTGCAAGAAAACAAGCAAGCTCAAAGAGCACCAAGGCCCCCTTCATGTCAATCCTGAGCTACAAATATTATCTTTAATCTTCAAAGTTTCAAAATACAATCTTCCTGCTGCCACTTTTAATTGCTTGATCCATTAGGTCAGTGGTTCTCAACCTTTTTAATGCCGCAACCCCCAACCGGTCGTAAGTCGAGGACTACCCAACCGGTCGTAAGTTGAGGACTTTCCCTGCCCGGGAGTGCCGCGCATGCATGGTGCCGCCCCCTGCTCCGGCCGAGGCATAGTTGGCAAGCGGCAGAGATGGCGCAGGCCGAACACTGGCTGGGCCACCAGCTGGCCCAGCCCACGGGAGGTAAGGCACCCGCTGGGCCCCACGCACGCCAGCAACCCTCCCTGCGCCCGCCAGCCTCCCACCTTCCATCCCTGGCCCTCTTTTACTTACATTTTTAGTAGTTGCTAGCAGGGAGGGGTGGAAGCTTCCAGACAGCTCACCTTCGCTACAGACAACTTGCAGCACCGTTTGCAGAATGGGACTTTTGGCGGGCTCAGCAGGGCAGAGACAGCCTGGACAATTCCTATTGGCTTTTGAAAGCCAATAGAATAAAAGGGAGTAGCACAGCTAAGGAAAAGGGGGAAAAAATGGCGGACTGCGTTGTTTGGCGACCCCCGTGAAATGGTCGTTCGACCCCAAATGGGGTCCTGACCCACAGGTTGAGAACCACTGCATTAGGTCAAGTACTCCTAAGTTTCTTTCTCTGACCACTAAGCTTCCTTCATATCTTGTCTCAGTGTTTCCTAGATAGCATCTTTTCCCCCAATTCCCCAAAGTCATCCATGTATTCCACTACAACACCAGGGGAATGGAATAAAACACCATAAGGGAATAAAAATTCCAGGCAGAAAAGGAAAAAAAAGTGAAATGTTTTTTACTTACAGGTAGTTGGCAGAGATATCACCCTGCCAACAAAAGTGCGTATAGTCCAGGCCATGGTTTTCCCAGTTGCAATGTATGGCTGTGAAAGTTGGACCATAAGAAAGGCTGAGCGCCAAAGAATTGAGGCCTTTGAACTATGGTGCTGGAGAAGACTCCTGCGAGTCCCTTGGACTGCAAGGCGTTCAAACCGGTCAGTCCTAGAAGAGATCAACCCTGACTGCTCTTTAGAAAGGCCAGATCCTGAAGTTGAAACTCAAATACTTTGGCCACCTAATGAGAAGGAAGGACTCACTGGAGAAGGGCCTAATTCTGGGAAAGATTGAGGGCAATAGAAGAAGGGGACGACAGAGAATGAGATGGCTGGATGGAGTCACTGAAGCAGTAGGTGTGAACTTAAATGGACTCCAGAAAATGGTAGAGGACAGGAAGACCTGGAGGAACGTTGTCCATGGGGTCGTGATGGGTTGGAAATGACTTCGCAATTAACAACAACAACAACAGTTCTGGATTTACGACTAGTCACTTAGTGACTGTTCAAAGTTACTACAGATCTCCCCAAAAACTATTTATGACTTAGTTCCCAAATTCCATAGTTGCATGTAGCCCTGTGATCACATAGCCATATTTTGGGTGCTTGTCCTTTACGGCTGGCATTCTATGTTCATTTGACCATAATTTATGATTTTCTTGCCAGTTTCCAGTCTTTTCAGTCAATTTCCAGAAAACCACACATAGGAACACATTGATTTGCTTAATGACCATGGAAATCACTTAATGACAACTGCAAAAATAATCATAATATTGGATCCAGTCAGATAGGAAACAACTTATGATCATCATGACTTACGACGGAAATTGCAGGCGCCATTTTTAAGTCAAAGACAGTAGACTGAAATTTGGAAATTAGTTAGTACTAGAATTTACACATTTATAAATGTTATGATATTTGAAATACTCCAGGAAATTTTTGAAGAATGGGGTCAGGAATTAGTACAATATCAGCAATGATGTCTTCTTCTATGGATAGACAAAAAATAGTAACTCAGGAATGACAGATGTGAAAAAAAATATTTTAAGAACTCTACATGATAAAGAGGTGAAACAAATTCTGTAGAAATATTACAACCAGAAATACTGGATTAAAAAAGTGTGGATTATAAAACAAAGAAAACTAAAATAGAAACATAAATGACAAGACAAGAGAATGACCTGGATAAGGGCTTTCTACTAGATACAGAAAAGTTGTTGGCTAAAGCCTTGAAAATTAAAGTAAAACACAAATGACACAAAAAGCGCTTGCTAAAGTCTTGAAGAGGCCTTTGGGAGTAAAGAAAAAAAAAGAACAGAGATTAAATCCTATGACAACAAACAAATTATAATGAAAACTGTTACAAGTAAAAGGAAGGACTATAAAGTTGGTTTGTTGGAATAAAAATGTTTCTATAAAGCTCTATTAACACTTTATGTACTTTCTGCTGACCCCAGAACTAAACAGTTGATGACGCATGGATTTGTATACCGATAAGGAAAAGGTTATAGGAAGAAGATATTTATTTGTAACCTTATGAGGTTTAGAGTTATAGGTTTGTTTGCATATGTTGTAACAAAGATCAGAAGCCACTTCTTTAAATATTAAAAGTTATTTTGCAATGTAGAAAGTCATGAGACATAACACCCAAAAACATGCATACACATACTTTTAATTATTAAATTTATTTATTTATTATCTGTTTTGTTACAAATAGAGCTTAGGGTAGCTAACAGTAAAGCATCAGTTTTATAATTCAATCAGGTTTTTAAATCGTACTCATGGGTTAAAATTTGTATCTACAAATATTTCAAAGCCCAAAATCCATCATCCATATGAAAAACATGCTTTGCTTGCTGTTGGAAAGACAACTTGGCAGGGAATTTGGGAAGTCCATGCCTCACAACGAATATTCAGTGTTCCTCTAATGATGGCAGGAGAGCCTTTCTGGAAGATCTTTAAAACCCAGTTAAGTGCTTCTGAGAGAATATCAAATGCCTTGGATACAAATCGTGTTGACTGTTACATCGTAAAAAGCATTTCAAATGTGGCCTGAAAAGGACTAGTAGGTGAGTTGTTTTTTTTGTTCCATTCAATTGTGTCCGATACTCAGAGACTGTCTATTTTTGGCAAGGTTTTTAAAAGTGGTTTGACACTGTTGACATCCTAGGGCTGAGAGAAAGTGACTGGCCCCAGATCACCCACTGGCTTTGTGCTTTAGGGTAGGACTAGAACTCCCAGTTTTTAACCTGATACCTTAACCACTATACCAAAGTGGCTTTAGAGCTTATTTAATAACAGCCATCTATAGAGTATAGAATGGGAGTTTCTATGCTCTGCAGTTGATAGAAAGAACTGAAGTTTGCAGACACTTTTCAGAATATGGTTGTGTGACATCCACAGGAGCAAACCTATGAAAATATGATTATGGCATTTTTTTTACATATGGGAAAATGGTAAACTAACAGTGTCTGTAAGAAGCATCCACAAATACCTCTATTTGTCAAAGTATGTGCTCTTTGTTGTATTGTGATGTTGTGTGATCAGTTTTGCCTTTAAGTGGATCTGGGAAAATTGGCTGTCTCCTCTGGAAGATATTCCCATCACAGACTTTGGGTTTTTATACTCAACGGTGGAAAAGTAATACCACCTCCTCTTAATTTTTCATAAGGGCTCTGCTGCTAGCTTTGTGTGTTATTATGCAAAATGTCTGATATTCTTGTCAAGCTACAACTTGTACTAGTACTGGAACTGAATGACTGACTGAGTTAGTTTTCAAATTTAAAGTTACAAGCAACACAAAATTTCTAATTTGTATTTAATTTAAACCTGCTTGTACAGTTACTGTATATCTTATCCTGGTTCGCTGATCTTTGTTTTGTTTTTTGTTAGAGTAAGAAAATGGACAATTTCCTATAGGCAGATTTTGTTTATAGTGCTCAATCTGGTATAAGCTTCATCTACCACAGTGGTTCTCAACCTGTGGGTCGGGACCCCGTTTGGGGTCGAACGACCATTTCACGGGGGTCGCCAAACAACGCAGTCCGCCATTTTCCCCCCCTTTTCCTTAGCTGTGCTACTCCCTTTTATTCTATTGGCTTTTGAAAGCCATAGAATAGACTCTCTTGAATAGAGTCTAATTCTATTGGCTTTCAAAAGCCAATAGGAATTGTCCAGGCTGTCTCTGCCCTGCTGAGCCCGCCAAAAGTCCCATTCTGCAAATGGTGCTGCACTAGTTGAGTAGTCCTCGACTTACGACTGGTTGAGTAGTCCTCGACTTATGACTGGTTGGGGGTCGCGGCATTAAAAAGGTTGAGAACCACTGATCTACTCTAAACAAAACAAATTCCACTTAGAAATCAGCTTCTATATAACTTTGGCAAAGAGTAATGCATGTTATATAAAACCATTTTTGATAGTTATCCAATTTCTGATATGTTTCATAATACTGAATTTGCCTGAAATGACAAATGTAAAGAGGTAATGGGGATTAAGCTTAGGAAAAGCCTAATTTCCTAAGTGCATAGAACACAATCCTATTGCATACAAAAATTATTTTCTTGTTATCTGAAGGAATGGCAGCCAATACCCACTTAAGTATCAAACTTCCTACAAAATATTCTTTTCATGATTAAGTATTTATATACTTGGGCTCACTACCAACATTAAATGCATTATCAACTTCAAGGTCAATTGCAAATAAGCATAGCAACCAATTCCATGCTGCTAAAACTTTTGCATGACAAAAATTACACTACAGAATAACAATCATTAAAGCTTTCAAGCTCCAATTTTGTATTTTTTAATGATCTAAATCTGGCAGTCTGGTCTACCTAATCCACAAAAACATGAAAGGGTATGAATCGACCATGACAGCTCTAGGCACACAGCAATAGTATGGCAATCACAGCTTACAACATTACTGTAGTCTCTTTTTAGCAGTGGGCAGCAAATAATTAACAACTGAAAATTTAGCTGACATTTTTTTTTCTACAGCCAGCCAATAAAGATAGCTTGAGAAGAATATCAAACTGGACATGGAAAATATTTTCTCTAGTAAGTCCTTGGTTAGACAGGAGAAATGGTAAATATTTTTACCCAATGTCTTCAGGTAGTAAGGGACTGGATGAGTTAAAAAAAAATTGAAACTGAATCCTAGCAAGGTAGATTTTTTTTCTGTCAAGAAGCCATCATATTTGTTGATGCCGCCTACAAAGTCTTGGGGCAGAGATCCACTCCCATGAAGGAACAGGTCCATGACTTTGGTGTTTTCCTGGAGTCGTGGTTTCCTCTTGATCAGCAAGAGCATTCTTTGCGCAGCTTCAGCTGGTATACCGCTTGTGGCCAATTTTAGACTGGGAAGCTATGGCAACACCCACTCATGCCCTTATTTCTGCAATCATTACAGCTGGGGATGACTGTGAAGAATACTTGAGAATTTCAACGTGTACAGAATGTGATATCTCACATGATGATAAATGAGAGTCATTACAGTAGTGCCAAACTATACTGTGACTATTACAATGACTGCTAGCATGTTTCTGAGTACAGCTGTCAAACTCCTCACAGCATGCGGGTTCAACCAAGCAAGAATTGCAAGACTTCAAGAAGGTGATTTAATACAAGGATTAGGGATTAAGCATCCCTCATCTGTGAATTATTAATGTCTAATGTTCTCCTATTTCTTTCTCAACCACCTCATACTCTCTCACAGTAAGTTAGAGTGATGTATTTGATTCTCACAGTTCTATACTTGGTTCCTTGTTACCTATGGGACCATCTTCTCCAAACAGAGACTGCTTACCAGATGCAATAATCCTGGGAAATGATGTGTTGGAGACTTTCCTTTTAGGATGTTAGAGAGGTGCAGACTTAGAAACAGAATCTTACTCTGGTGGTCCCATCACTCTGAAATACTATATCTACTAACATCCAATGGCCTTCTTCCTCAAATTCATCTCAGATCTATATTCTCCATGGTGCAAATTTTGAGTGATAAAACCAAATTCATCTTCCAAGCCAGAATCTAAATAAAACTCCTACCCAGAACTATTGGAAGGGGAGGAGAATGAGGAAAGTTATTGATAGGAAAAATGATGACATGAACTGCTTTAATCTAAAGCTTATCTTCAGTCCAACAAAATCAACCAGATTTGTAGAGCAGTGGTTCTCAATCTTTTTAATGCCGCAACCCCCAACCGGTCATAAGTCAAGGACTACTCAACCGGTCGTAAGTCGAGGACTACTCAACTGGTGCAGCACCGTTTGCAGACTGGGACTTTTGGCGGGCTCAGAAGGGCAGAGACAGCCTGGACAATTCCTATTGGCTTTTGAAAGCCAATCGAATTAGACTCTATTCAAGAGAGTCTATTCTATTGGCTTTCAAAAGCCAATAGAATAAAAGGGAGTAGCACAGCTAAGGAAAAGGGGAAAAAAATGGCAGACTACATTGTTTGGCGACCCCCGTGAAATGGTCGTTCGACCCCAAATGGGGTCCCGACCCACAGGTTGAGAATCACTGTTGTAGAGGGTTTCAGTGATTGAAAGAAAAAGGATTAACCCTGGCCTGCTCTCTCCCCCCCATCAAGTTCCTGGTGCAGTGAAACCTGCTGAAAGTTTTCTATGGAGGTTTTATGTTCAACTTTTGAGGATATCAGGTTTTTGAAGCAGTTTTGGGCTTTATCAAGCTGATCCTAGTCATCACTAATAAACAGCATATGGCAGGGATGTCAAACTGCCAGCTCGCGGGCCGGATGCATCATAGCGAAACCGCGCCCGCCCCATTGCCAGCAATGGCAAAAAAGTCATGATACATTGCAACACATCACATGGCATTGCGAGTTTGACACCCATGGCATATGGCTTCAGATACAAAGTTTTTCCTAGCTCTAATGAGGAAAAGCCTGGAAGGCTGATGCAGATACATCCCACGTTTTCATGCTATGTCCTTCTATCTCTCCCCCTGCCCAATAATTTATGCTAATTGCTGTTCTGATGTTGATCATGAAGTTTATTCTTATCATAGTAAGCAAGAAAAGGTGACCGAAAAGCGTACAGTAAATAAAACTTTAGGCAAAAGCATGTAAAAAAATAAATGCAAGAGTTACAGTATTACCTTTTCTCTTTACCTAGAACTGTACAATGATTCCTCTCTGGGGCCATTTAGCCAAAATGTTTGCCCCCCCCAAACCTTCACAGCTGTCCTTCTACTGTCCTGTTTTCAGCTTTAGTTGGGGTTTAAGGCAAAGATAGGTGCAGTAATACATGATCCCATTAGTCTTTCCCAGTATGGCCAAGGATAAAGGCAGTCCAACAGTAGCTGGAGGGCCACACATGGCCATCCCTGGTTTTAGGAAACCACAGTAGGCCACCAAAGTAGGCAAGTTGTCTTTCAATTCTGCTTCCCTTGATATAGTGTCCTTTCTCACTGGGTTATACAATGGCCACATTCATGGCTGTTTGTACACTATTCTTGATTAAATTAAAAGGGGATTCTGTAACTTACGTTCAATATCCCGCTGGAACTCAACCATTTAATTCAGTTAATTTAAAAGCAAACAAATCAAACTATGACTAGAATTGACTTTTTTTCAAGTAATACTATCTAAATATGGGTAGCCACAGTTTAAATAAATCCAGGTGTGTCAAATTGAGACATCCATGAATAATTATGGAACAAATGAACAAATCTTTATATAAATTCCAGGAAATGTTTACAAAAAGGCAGGAAGATCTCCCATTTCACCTCTATAAAACTAAGTAACAGAACATATACAAGCAGCTGGCCAGCTACAGTTATAGGCTTGCAATGCTCAAAAAGGGTTCTACCTAAAATATTGGAAACTCCCTTGTCAGTTCTAGCTAAAACAGGGGAATCTTCAGATTTCTGCATGACTGTCCTTTAGCTTGAAACAATCATAAAACCATTTATAAAACACTTTGCACTGACATGTTCATTCATTAGTGTCAGTGTGTGTGTGTGTCTGTGAGTTTCTGCAGGTAAAAATTGCAGTGGTTGAGTCAAAGCGTCAGAAAAAAAGGGAACCGTTCATTGCTATTCAGGCAAAGAAAGACAATAATGAGGGAGTGGGGCAGTCTGACCATTCATCATTAGTTATTTGGAGGAAACTGTAATTAAATGTACTGTAGATTCTGATTTATTGCCAGCATATGTGACTATTCCTTTTACCAGGTCAATTGGGAAATTACTACAAAATTTAATTGGTGCAGAACTTCTCTTCTATAAAATGACTAAAGTAATAGACCTAAAGGCCATTAGGACATCCCAACATGAATGTTGACGTGGGAGGGGCAAATAACATGTGTTATGAGATAAACGTTACCTTTTATCCATTTGTGTATGATGTACAAAGAATACAAAGAATGACGTATGCATTATGATATCATAATCTACATTTCAGATTTCAGTTTTTCCACTCAGACTACACTTGAGCAAAAAACACTTTCTTTATCTGGCACTTTTTGTGTGCTCCTAATGCAACTACAATCAGAACAAAGCTGGAAGGAACCTTGGAGGATTTTTAGTCTAACCCCCTGCTCAAGCAGAAGACTCTATCTCAGTGATGGCGAACCTTTTAGAGACCGAGTGCCCAAAAACTGACCCATCCCCCTGCCTGCCCCTGCCCCACCCGCTCCGCTCCTGCTCCACCCCACCACCCACCACCTCCACGGCCTGCCACAGCAGATCGCCCAGGCGGCCCTGCAACACCATGGCAGCCACGCCCTCTACCCACACCCCGCAACATCATCTGCATGCAACAGGGCGCAAGGGTGGAGTCTTGTCCCTGCTGCCCAGCTGCCATGCCCTTGGCTGCACTGCTCTGTGTGGGCCGCGCCAGGGGGCAACTCTCCTCCAGGGGGCTGCTGGTGAGGAGGGGGCTGTGGAGTGAGGTGGGGCTGGGACAATGGCATACTTGCCCACAGAGAGGGTTTTGAGTGCTTCCTCTGGCATGCCTGCCATAGGTTCACCACCATTGCCCTATCTACACCATTTCAGATAGGTGGCTGTTCAGTCTTTTCTTAAAAACCTCCAGTGATGAAGCAACTACAATTTCTGAATGCAAGCTGTTCCACTGGTTAATTGTTCCCACTGTTAGGAAGTTTCTCCTTAATTCCAGATTACTTATGTCCTTGATTAGTTTCCAACCAGTTTCCATCCATTCTGTCTAGTTCTATGGCTTTGACTTAGTGGCTCACTCCAACGACCATCTAAACCTTATCCTTAACAAAGTGCTAGTTAGAAGAAAATGCAGGTCTACACAGACCCCAATCAGATTTTATGTAAATCATTATAAACTTCAATGATCCCAGGTTTCTTTACAAACTCCAAAGCAACATTTCTCAACAACTTGGCTCTGCATTACCAGCAGATGGAGAACAAAACAATAAAGTTCAATCCCAACTCAAGTTGAACAGAGGTCTATGCCAGCAGTAGGCAGGAATAACTGTGAAAACCTTCAAATCATCCAGCTTTAAAAAAGCTACAAAAGGTTCATCCTGAGTCCAATATGGGAAAAGCTGTGAAAAGATTTTGCCATTTGGCACAGCATGACTGTGAATGAGGAGGCAAGCCTTTTAATGCAACTGTCATGCAAATCTACTTTTCTGTACCTCCACCATAATATTATTCTGCTTTTTTACAAGGAAGAATCTGTGTACATTTTACAATATATTTAGGGAAGCCAAAAAGGCAGCAAAAAACTAAACTTTATTTTAAAACATGTATTTTTAAGAAAAGACCAGAGCCCAATGGTACAGCACAGGATTTGCATGTCAAATGTCTGGAGCTTAATCCTCAGCCTCTCAATCATAACGCTGGCCTAAAATTCTGAAGAAACAGTTGATTATTAATATTAGGCTTGACAATTTCAGGTAGTGCCTGGGCTTATACATATTTATCTAGGTCATCTAGGTCAGCTGCATCATACATACTAACCTTGGTTAATTTTGTTGGCGGTGCTTGGGATGTTGGGCAAACCCAACCTTTAGCCTAATTTATAATTAAATATGCTGTGCAAACCTAAAAAAATGGATTACTTCAGTAATCAAGTTAAGTGTGTTGTCAAAATTCAGCTAATACATTACAGCTTCCTATCTGCCTATTTTAGAATATAGGTTAAGGTTGCTTAACTCTTGACTTCATACAGGATAAAACTCAACTCAACTCAACTCAACTGAACAGTGTAACAAATTAATATTAACTTCCAACATTCATAGATTCATTTTCCCAAACACCAGAAACCGTTCAATGATTAGACAGCTTATGATGCCTTGAACATAAGCATGGCAAAGGGCAAACAAGCTCAAGAAGCAGGCCAACCAAAGTCACCTGATGACTCATTCCTGGAGAGAGAGGAGAAAGATAAGAGAAACTAGGTCTTTCCTTTTGGGTGAAAGGGAAATGATATATGGACACCAATAGCAATATTTGTGTTACTATTTATAATTAGGATGGATTAGAGTCTATTAGTAGGAAAGAAATTGGAGATGTTGGGTACCAAGTAGTATCAGGTTATATTTCAGCTGTAAAAATAGTAGTATGATTTTTACTTGTTTTCTTTATCATTTTCATATAATATTTCTGAGGGGGATATAACCTCTAACCATCTTAGAGAAAGTGTTTTTTGTTTTTTGCATTATTTTGGCCCACAGCCCAGCAATAAGTGTACTTGTGCATACCAATAAAGTACATTATCTCCAAACATTTTGCTTCCTTATTTTAAGTAAGCATATTTCACACAACAATCTACTGTGACAGGGTTCCTAAATACAGATAATGTAAAGTGCAAGAAATCAGGAGACCAGGTAGTTCAAATGAATATAGATTTATTGTATGCTAATGCTCTCTATAAGAATCTGAACTACTAATAGCCAAAGCAAATTCGTGGTAGATAAGAGACATCGGGATTCAAAGTGGGCATGAAGGGACTTGAGACTGATGAGTCGTTTAACCCCTCTCAGGCTCAGCCTGGTCATCTCGTACCGATTATATAGAAAACCAATCAAGTTTAAAGGTTTTGCTAAAAAGGAAGATCATTTAGAATAACTTCATCTTGTATTAACTGGTAATCTATAATCTATAAGAAAATGTCTCTGTAGGTAGCAGGACATAGTGGGCTTCCAGACATTGATATTCTCATAACAAGATTGAAGGATAGAAGATGGTCTGCCATAATGCAAAGTAAGGTAAGATTTCACAACAGAGGATTAAAAGGCAAGAATTCCAGGCCATCCTTATAGTAAAAGCTATAAATTCTACATGCAGTCCCAAGTTGTCTGGAGACTCCAAATTTAGAAATCTTGTTCTTGGAATTTAAATTTTCAGTATCCAGGATTATGTGAACCCAGTCAAATGCTCATTTAAATGCAAGATATTTTCCCCTTCCTTTAATGAGAGTGCTGCTGCAGATCAAAGAAATACATTATAGGGCATGTATCTCTCCTTATCAGAAAAAAATTCTGAGTGCCCTTCAGCAGTTTTATAACTACTAGAAATGGAAAAGCTTTACTGGACAAAATATTGTTGGTAGAAAGAATCCAGCTTTGCAAAAGAGTCTCTGCTATTAAAAATGGATGCATAATATAATTAATGTTTCTTCCTAAGGCAATTACAAAAGAGAGAGAAAAAATATTTGCCCACATTATAACTTGGAAATGTGCAAAGCATAGCAAGAAACATAGACATAAATGAAAACAAATGTGCATTTCTCCAAGAGCCCTTGAAATATGATGAGATAGTACAATGGTTTAGTGGTTACAACATATCCTTGTATTGTCTCACTGAAGACAGTCAGCTGTTTATGAATCAGACAGAATCAGGGATGATGAGGACCAGTCATGCTTCAGCATAGTAATCAATGTATATCATAAATGGTATGATGGGTGCTCCATGCTCCATTCTCTTTTCTACCTACTCTATTTTATTCTGTTTAAAAATAACCTTGAGACTTTCCACTCCAAGTTAGTAGTTTTGTCCCATCTGGCTCAATTTTCTATTGAAATGCCTTCTTCAAATGCCTATGAAACAATGCATTCTAAATCAGCATCTTATGGCTTATACAGAATGCCAAAACCTACAGTCCTAGAACTAAATCTATTGTCCAATTCCAGACATGCAAATAAATAGATATACCTTTAAAAATAATGAAATATAGCAACAATGCTTGGCATCATCCAAGTATATGAACCTTTAATATCAGGTCTAGATTAGCCCGGCTAGAAACAGAAATCAGGAACCTGTGGCTTGCCAGACGTTATTGAAAAATAACACCCAGCCTTCTCAGGAAGCAGAGCTAATGTTGAGGGATACTGCAAGCTACTTCTCAGCAACATCTGGAATATTCTGGGTAAGGAAAACAATTATTTGAGGAAGAAGGAACTCCAGTTCTCTTCTCAAAGTGAAGAGAAAGGAGGCAAAAGAACCACAACTTGCTATTCAAATGTTACCTCTAGAAAATCCGTAGTCAATAAAGTCAAATACCTATTTAGACCACCATTCTATTTCTGTTAATTGTCAACAAGAATACTACAAGCAGAGCCTGATTAAGAATGACTCTCTTCCATAGCTGCTCCTCAGAAATTAGAACCTCTTCTAAATCCTACCTATGAGATGACCGCAAACACAATTCCTGATCAGATTGTTTAATTTCCTTTAATTGTTTAATTTCCTTTAGACATTTCCTGACTGTGCTGTGCTGAAGTGCAGCCTAACTATATTTCAGGTGGCAGAAAACTGTATTGACCTGAAATAATGAAATCTTCTATCTCCATTGCTAATCTCTATCCTACTTCTACTGCTTCTGTTTCAAGTCGCTGCTGTCATCTGATTGTCTCCCAAGAGAATATGACAAAACCTAACAGATTGGATATAACTTACAGTCACCGTTGGCTGCTGTAGAATAAGAAATTTAACACTGGAACAGCTAAAGACATTTCAAGCTGTCTCACTGGTAGGATACAGTAGAGATGACATGAGATGAGATGAAGGCAACAGTATGGGGACATGACAAGAAAAAAAGGGAATGAAGACAAGTTATGTCTGGCTGAGGTAGAAGTGAGGAAAGTCCTGTGTTAAAAGTAAATATGATGTAAATCCCCTAAATGAACCATGCATTGCTAAAATTTCCTTTGCACAATCCTTCCTTTTATCTTTGCTGTATTTTCTGCCATTTAATTTCCAAAAAATGTAATCATTTTTTTAAAAGTGCAGGCATCTGTCTTAAATTTTAGAATAAAATGTGGCCCAGTTTGAACTACTAAAAAAAAATAGTTATTTTGAGCCTAGTTTATAATGCAGCATCTAAGTATTTGATTTCATTGATTCATGTTTGCTTGGTGGCCATCAGTATAACTGCCCGGTTACTAAGGTCACAGGGTTTTATATATAAGCAAAATATCACCATTGAAAATATTTATGTTAGTGTAATACAAACATATTTCATTATCAACAACTAGAAAACATTTCTATAAATGGGAAAAGACCACTAGCATTCATGAACTCCTGTGTGTATTTGAGATTTCATGAAGGGTTATTAGCCAATGGAGCAAAATTCAAAGCCAATGTTTCAAATTTTCAGCACAAAAACCATATGACCTCCAAACTTTAGACTCCCTCATTAAAAAATAAGGAGCATAATACAAAAGGAAGAAATTCAAGTGGTGCAGTCTTCAATAAGACTATGCACATTAATCTATTTTAGTCTGCATCAATTTAATGTCTTCAGTTAGCATTCTGTTAAATCAGCTTAATCAGAATAGAGCTGGAAGGGACCTGATATTTTTATCATTCTACATTTTTTAAAAAACTAAGATTTACATCTTTCTCTAGTATACATACTTGTGCTTGCCTCTTTTACCCACAATAGTCACTCAACTTGGAGAAGATAATTACCTATTTTGCAAAAGATAATCGTGTCCCAAACTGGATATTATTCTGAAAAGTGTGTGTTTGATCACCTCACTTAAAATTATTAATTGCTCACCTACCTCAATATGTATTGGTTTCAGTGCTAGATTGCTGGCACATTTGCCTACATTTTTAATAGAGATGAAAAAGATATCTGGACAGACACCAAGTCTTTTTTTTTAAATATGTCAAGTACTGAATTCTTACATGTCCAAGCTAAGATTTGTTAAATAAGAGCGCAATAGCTGTAAACCTTTCCCAACTAGGATTGTCAGAGGTGTAAGTACCCATTTTTGACCATTGGTGAGAAATTTCACTGACTTTTTTTGCTGAAAATGTTTCTTCATAATAATGAATGGAAACAAACTGTACATTCAATTTGAGAAAAAGCTGGTAGCATCAAAGCTTCATTAATGTTTTTTTAAAATGGTTATCTCTAGAAATTATGTAAGGGAAACATGAATATGTGTTTGTATATACCCACAGAGTTACATAGAAAATGTTCCAATGACGTAGAAATTTTCCAGTATCAGCTCAACATAATCTACTTTTAGTGTTCTGGAGGACATTATTTTTCTATAAGTGGAAAATTACAGTCAATGTAGGCCAAGCATCATCTTGGTAACATCTTCTGCATTACATAAAAGTTATAAGATACTGTAAGCTTTTCCCAGTGGCTTTCTACTGGCTCAAACAGAATCAAGAGGAACATTCTCCATTCTTACATATGTCCCATGCAATTTGAGATTTCCATTCATAGTAGAAGGATCCAATATGGGAAAAGCTGACAAAACATGTTTTGAAAAATATTAAGATTGATACAATTACAAAACCTGCAGGTGAAATTTAGATGGCAGAACATCTAATACTTTTGATATCCACCCATTTTTCTTCTCCAATAGCTGAAGACCACAGAAGACTTACTGGTGATAACCCTAGAAGTTGGGGTTGTAATTTCAAAGATTTTTTTTATTGCTTTAGTACCTAAGTACTAAAAGTGTAATTCTACAGCTTGTGTTCTCAATAAGTAAAAAATTAATACTGTGATAATGTGACAGCTTGCTGCCAAATCTGTTGCAGCAGCAATGGGGCAGAGCACTCAGGTAGCCACCCACCAAAACATCAGGTCTGATAGGTTCATCGTTATATCAAAGTGGAGGAAGAAGACATCAACAGATGCAACTCTGTTTTACAGAGTTTTACAGCTCATGGTAACCTTTATGTATATAAAAAGATCTTCGCCTTGCCAATTATATCTTTAAAACTCAGCATTTCCAAGTATTCTTCATGACTTGGTACTTTTTTGATCTTTGGACTTAAAACTGAATAAACAAAGCCAAAAAAACCCACACTAAAACAACTCTCTACCAATAACAAGGTACTTCTAGCTTAAAAATATTTCTGCCCAAAAGCAAGTTTCTCTTCCAAACAAACTTTATATATAAAATATAATGTAGAATGGTTATTCAATTGCTCTTTGAAGTCAATAAAATCTAATAAGGAATAACCACTTCAATAGCAAACATTCATTCAAGTCTTGCAACACATTCTTCCACCTAATACTTAATCCTCATTTTTAAAATATTTCTTTCTGTGAAAACATTCAAAAGATATATAGAAATTCACTGAATGCTGGCCAAGTAAAAATATTTTTCTTTATAAGAAGAATTCACAGTGTTGTTTCTCCCACAGATAGTTAAAATACAGTTAGTTAAAATATGGATAGTTAAAATCATATTTAAATTGAAGGGCATAAAGTAATAACCATCATACCAAATATTTTAATCTCTGATTATTTATCTAGGCAAGCCTGCTTTATTTGTAAGTAGAAACCTAAATCAAAAACACTATTTACATATCTAGCTTCCTAAAAATCAAGCAAACACTTTATACTTATAGACAAGAAAAATCAACTACATGTAGTCTTTGACTTAAAACAGTTAGTTTAATGACCATACAAAGTTTAAAACGGCACTGAAAAAAGTGATTTATAACCATTTTTCACATCTACGACCATTGCAGCATCCCCCTAGTCATGTGATCAAAATTCAGACACCTGGCAACTGACTCATATTTATGATGGTTGCCGTGTTCTGGGGTCTTTTCATCACCTTTTGCAACCTTTGGACAAGTAAAGTCAATGGGGAAGCCATATTCACTTAACAACCATGTTACTAACTAAACAACCACAGTGTTTCACTTAACAACTGTGGCAAGAAAGGTCATAAAACGGGGCAAAACTCAGTTAACAAATGTTTTACTTAACAACAGAAATTTTGGGCTCAATTGTAGTCATAAATCGAAGACTATATGTACTAGCCTTTTTTATTTGAAAAATAGAAAAGTCATACTCAGATTAATATTTAACAAAATAAATTTATGAAAGACTTTGACAGATTTCTTTACTGACTTACTGACCATACAAACCAATTTTATATGGCCATCCTACCTTCACTGAAACAGAATAAGCTTACAGAATATGGGATTCAGAAACTAAATGCAAAATCATATATTCACATTCTCAAGAGTGTACTAGATTTCCACACCCATAATTCCTGGCAAGTAGAGCCACTGTTAAAGAATTATAGGGAAATTAAAGCCCAACACATTCAGAGGGCACCAACTCAACAATGAAAATTGCTGTGGTTAAGAAGAAGTGTCAGATTTAATTTCAATTCTTAGCAACAGCAATTGGTGCTATTTTGTTTCCCGAAAAATGCCACTGATCATACATTCCTACAACATAAAGTACATTAATTGCAGTGATGAGTGGACTCAGACAAGGTCATGTTACATATTAAACCCAGTAAGAGTCTCGCTAGAATCAACTCCTTTTACTCTTTCCCTCCCCCCCCCCAAAAAAGCTCTCAGATTATTCTGACTCATTAATAACTCTTTTTTCCACTGAAGTACAGCAGGTAAGCAGTCCAGACAACTGACTGAAAAAGCCCAACAGTCTTGAATATTACTGAATAAAATGAATTAAGTGCCACCACATTCCTCAAGGTGACAGCTGAAGGATGCTCTTGTTCAAAGCACTCATCAACATGGAATAAATTGCAGAGGTACATCAACCATTTTTGCAAGCGCTTTTAAGTACATCACAAGACATCTAAAGCTTTTCCATGACAGGTTGGAAGCAAAAACCTCCTCAGTTTAAAGAGACCACCAAAAAAAACGAAACAAAAAAAATCCATTTCTTTGTGGTGACATTTGCAGAACAGCTACCCGTGTAAGTTAAGGAAAGAATGAGAAGAAAATCACTTTCCTGTCTTATACATAAAAATAAGAGAAGCACACAATGATAAATCTGTGCATAGTCAACTATGGCTATTTATAACAACAACAAAAAAAAAAACAGCAGCAGCAGCAACAATAATAAATGTATACACTGCCCAACTCTCAGCGACTGTCATTGTAATTGTAAAAAATCACAATGCAAGTTTCAGCTAAAGAGAAACTTTTCAGCTCAGTGTGAAACAGATTCTTTTTTCCTTATGGGTAACCCAGTTTAGGAACAAATCCGCATTCCTACAAATAGCTGTGTCTCCCATTTTAGGCTAACTGTTGGGTTGAGATTTGCAATTTTAAGAGCGAAGTCTATGAAGAGGGTTAAAGATTAAATCTTCCCATCTCACTCCCTCCCAACGAATCACCTTTGGCACAATAATTAAAACTAACGTAGGACTTTTTAAAAAAGCAGAAGTTCCAAGAGAGTGGGAGAAGATTTTAGATCCAAAAGGTCAATATGACATCAAAATCCTAAGCACGTCAATGTTGCTTAGAATTATTTACAAATCCCAAATATAAACTAATATTGAGTAATTCAGGCATGTATGAGCTGCTCTCATGCACTGTTTAGGAAGACAACAGAATCTTCTAATACAGTATCAGTTCATATCATCTATTTTTTATTAATTTCAGCATCATATTAGAGGATTTTTTGGGCAGAAGCAATTACCCAAGCTGCTTGTAAAATTGATGCCACACACTTTCCATGTAGGAAACAGGTGCTTCACTTCAAAAAAGTTGATCTATGCCAGCAGCCCTCAACCTTTTGTACACTAGAGACCGGTTCCATGGAAAGAGTTTTTTACATGGACCGGATGGGATATGGTTTTGTGTACTGCCTGTATCCCATGGATGGGACTTTACTTGTTTGCGTGGACTGGTTTCTGGCATGCCGCAGACTGGTGCCGGTCCACGAACCGGGGCTTGGGAATCCCTGATCTATGCAACTGCATTTCTATCTGCCATTACCAAGTTTAGTGCTATAACCTTTTAAAAATACACTTAGATTAACAAGCAAATCAAAGTTGGATGTTAAAGAAGAAGAACGGAAAGAATACTGACGTTTTTGAACTTTAGGGTTGGAAAAGACTTTTGAAATACCACGGATAGCCAAGAAAACAAACAAATGAATTGTACAACAAATTAATCTAGCTAGCCTATTTACCTGAGGTACAAATGATCAGGCTCAAATTATAGCATTCTGCACACATTATGCAGACACAATGCAAGCTCCCTTAAAGAATCCAAAATGCTAGTAAAGGTAGAAAGGAAGAGAACAACCTGCAGCAATATGAATGGGTTTGATTGTAGTGGTATAGGGAAACTTGAAGAGTAAAGCTGAAAATGGGTAAACCTGGCTAAGGTTTAACTATATGGTCACTAAGAATCAACACCAACTTGATGGCATATAATCAAACAAATGTATTAAACAAATAAGCAACCTTGTACCTTTAATCTGGTTAGAAGCACAATGTGCTGGTTAAAGATTATTCAATTTAAGTAGTTAGAAATATTTTGTTCAGTATTAATAAGTATCCATTAAAACAAAGAAATGCATATTACACTGTGCCTGCCAACATATGCTCTAAATGTATTGTGAAATCTTTCATAGATTTTTTTAAAACAATGGTTTAATAGCTAAAAAATTGCTTATTAATGCTACACTTAAATACTTACAAATGCTACATTTAAATTTCTAACTACAATAGACACTCTATCACATTTTAAGAGACTGTTTTAGATGTGGCTAAGCTAATGATTTAGAAGGATGGGAGGATGGCTGTAGTACATGAGGAACAACCAAACAGCTTGCCAAGTTATCAAATCTATTTTAATCATAGTTCAAACTGCTGACAGCAGACACAGAATATCTAATATGATGAAGAAGCAGGAAGGGGACACAGGTAAAAAGCAGAGTTTCTTCCCAGAGGATACTGCACTTGACAGGACGATGTTATCCTTCAAGAATTTCTCCCAAGCAAAGGTGAATGGGACTTACAGTAGAATGCTGCTTACACATTTCAAATGATGGCACACAATCTCTTCCATACTTTCATCAACCTCAAACCCTTATTCCAAAAGGTCAACTAACAAGAAAAAGTACATTTAATCTCAACCACAGATTAGATGGCCTAATCACAGCTTTCAACAATAACATGATTTAGTATTAGGCTCTCTCTCATATTGGTTAGCAGTATGAATAACAAAGATTTCAAAAGATAATAAGCCAAGAACTGCTCATTTTGAATAGGGCAGAGGGAGCAACTGCTCATCCTACTCTACCCTGATTTCACCCCCAACATCCTACACAACTCCAGTGTCCATAACTGCTATCAGGATGCCAATTTCCCCATCCTGTGACTTTGGAGATCCATGTAGAATATGAAGAGTGATTCCGACTACGCTCCAATCAAACTGCTTCTCATTAAGCCCACACAGAGAGAAAAGGCCACTCACTAACCACCCAATCTCCTTATCTGACAAACAAACAGAAGATTATCAAGAGCCACAACATATCCCATTATAGGAACAGCTGCTCTCTCCAGGAGGCTCAATTTCCTTCTGATCACCATCAGAGCTTTTCCAACAAGTTTGATTTATCAGAACAGCTGTAGGAAATGCAGACCCTTGATAAAAAAAAAATACAGAAGCAAATAAAAACAAATCTGCCAATTACTTCAGCTAGTGTGAATATTTAACTTCCACGTGAGACCACCTCCTTATCCATTCACAGCCACCCTCTGCATTCAAGTGAAATACAATGAAGCTTCTTTCTAATATGTGGCTAATGAACAGACATTCAATTAGAGTCATTATCCAAATAAACCTGGCTTAGCTTCTCCTATACAACTGCAAAAAAAACTACAGCCATTCTTCTGCGCATATGCTGCAGAGAGGCACATGGCATTTATTTTCACTTCTATTCTAGGCAAGCAGCTCATCTCAGTGAGTAAAAAAAGGATACAGAAAACACTGTAAATAAAGTCATAATGAAGAGATGCTGCAAAAATGGTAAAGTTTGTCAGTGCATTCCTCAGTCAGCAATCTCCTGATAGCGTTTACTTTATAGTCATACATTTATGCTTTATTAAAACAAAGGTAGCTAATTGCAGATATCATCAATGAAGGCCAGTTTGATTCTAAAAGCTTATTCCAAACATATGAACGAACACAATCATTGTTCCTAAGGTTCTGGGTCTACAATTTCAATTCACTGAAGATTCAGCTATGGCCCCTTTTTCCAATGAGACTCATGGAATTGATTTTGAGCAAATCAAAGACTGTTACAACGGCACAAATCAACTTTGCTGCTAACTTACAAAGCCCCCTATGATCACTGCCCAACTTCCCAAACATCTAAACACACAACAATAGCAAATCCGTATCACCCAAACAGCCTGAAACTTGCCTCTCCGCCGTGTCCATCAAATATCCCAAATATGGATGGATGAGTCTTGTTCACCAGATCCGTGATCACTTCAAACCTGTCTTCCATGTGGTCTCTCCGGCCTTGGATAGAATAAACAGCCACATTGTGGTTCTTAAACTCCCAGGTCTTGGAAAACTCTGCATCCAGAACATCCAGACCCCCAAGTTGGTCATTTTGCATAATTTCTGCTACCTTGCCCTTCACCATTTTCACTGCATCCCTGCTGGACTTGACAATGGTTTTCACTTCATCTGTATGGAAGAAGTAGCTCCATAGGGCCAGGCTGATGCATAGCAGGAACAGCGTCTCTGGTCTCAGTAAGAAGTAACGCATGATCCGACCCAGCAAAGAGAGCAAAGTCATTGTATCCTCTATCATTTATTACAGAGGCAGTAGATCTTCCCTCCCACACACACCATATACCACACACCCTGATGGTTGGGATGGGTCTAAAAGCAAAGCAGCAAATCACTGCATGTTCCTGTAATGCAAACACACGGAGGGCAGGGTCAGTGCTGCTAAAAGTGCCTCCTCTTTCTCCTCCGTTCTTCTGTGCAACTGCTTCAGGGCGCGTAGTCCCAGATGGCAAGAGTACTCCGATGTCAAGTTGCAGAGATCAGCATGCACGCTTGGGAGTCGGAAGGCACCCTTATCCTTCTCCACTTCTCACTCCTACAGCTGCCAAAGAGCATGCAGCAGCTCCTGGAGAAACGACGTTGGGAGATCAGCTGCAAGACAGCAAAGGATCAGTGCAGGAGCTGCTAGAGGCACTACCAGCAGCACAAGACCTATCTGGGTCTGCCGCAGATCGTCCCTGTGCTCATTGTGGCTTTTCAGCCAGGCCAGAGGCAAGAAGAAAAAAGCATTTGGCGCAAGAGGACCCTCTTCCTCCCTCCCTTACAGTTTCCCTGGGCATTCACTCTTGCTGCCCAAGGGCAGTCAATCAATTCATATTCCCCAACACAATTCCTACTCCCATTCTGGGTGCAGCAATAACCCAGGGCAGTTGCTAGCCCAAAGGAGCATGGCAGAGGGAAAGAGGACCCCAAGTCAAAAGCACAATACCGTGTAACTGTAGGATGAGAAAGGGGAACAATAGCAGCAATCAGTGTGGCGGCTTTTTAGAGGCAGGCAAGTTAGCCCCAATAGATCCAAGCAAAAGGGAAGAGTAACCCAAGAGGGTTCAGGGAGATTGAGATAGCCGATAGAAATACAGTACAAAGGGTTTGGTGGGTAGAGATGGACTGACCATTATAGGGAGAAAGTGGGGTAGAACAACAACAACAAAAACCCAGGCTGACTCTACCATAAGGTATGTCCATCATGTCCCTGTTTCTAAAACAAGGAACAAGACTTTAAAACCAGGACAATCTTGGCTGACAAACAATCCTTCGTAGACTCTTCTAAAGCGGCGCTTTTAACCGTTGCTGCTCAGCCTTTTCCTTCTAACATTCCATATACCTTGACTGGCAGCCCCCGGCTATGCCACCATCATCTTAAAAGATATTTCCAACTTTTAGGGAAGGTGACTGTCTCACTTTGGGAAAGACCTCTGCACCGCGGGCACAGGCTGGGAACGTGGATCGGGGGATAAGGGATCACAAAGGGGGATTATTAGCGGCGTGGGCTTCGTCCACCAGACCCCACCTGCTCTTCCGCTGCCGCTCTTCCTAACGGAGGAGTGCAGAGCAGTACACGCTAAAGCCGGCCCCTCCAAGAAAAGAAAGCAGCCCACCTCATGCTCCTTTCCCCGTTGCTGCAAAAGGCTGATCGCTCACTTGCCCCAGCGGCAATCCAGGGCTGGCCAATCGGCGACTCGCTTCTCCACCTTGTGGCTTCCAATGCACCCACAGCCCTTGCCCGGGCCTCCTCTTTCTTCGACGCTGAGTCTGTCCCCCTACTTTGCATGCCCTCCCCCGACCCTGCCCTCGGCTGCTGTCACCTGCAGGGCCGATCGCAAAGTACCTGTCTCCCCTTTCTTGCCGAGCCTGTCCCTCCCACTGGGCTGGGTCGAGGGTTCCCAAGTTACCTCGCCGGAGACAGCGATGCCTACAAATCCCGGCAGCCTTAGCGCCAAGGCGCGGTTCCACGATTGGCAGGAACCCCGCTAAGGGCTTCTGGAGCCTGAAGTCCACGAATTTTCACAGCCAGCCTTGCTCTCTCGCGCCCTCTACCAATAAATATAATGATGCACCCATAAACGCACACAAATACCCATATCGGAGTCATGCCGTTCCCTTTTTTTTGTGAGTATTTAAGCAACACTAGCAAAGCACAGAACGGGAGTGAAATTACGCGTAAATTAGCGACATGTAATAAAAAACGGAATGCAGTATAAAGAATACCAGTTTACCTTTCTTTTATTGGGTTTCTATTTTTTTAACCGGTTAAAGAACTCAACATTGCCGTTTGTTCCCTAAATTTTTTCTTGGAAGAACTCTCCAATTCCCTCCAACCACGACCATCCGTCTTTTTCTGTTACATTTAGTTTATTGTTTATTTATTTAGTAAATAAACACTACCTATCTCACTATTAAGCGAGCTTGGTTGTTTTCTTGCAGATGTTTCGTTACACAAACTAGGTAATGTCATCAGTACTAGCCTGGAAACAACCAAGCTCAGATAGCACCACCAAAGACCTCTCATTTCAAACGTGAGCTATAAATATTCTTCTCTACCAGTAACATTATAGTTTGCAATCATCCACTTCATTTTCTCAAAAAAACAAAAACAAAAACAAAAAAACCTACTTGGGCTTTTGGTACTTTACGGATCCATTCTCTTCTTGTATCATATAATCTATTTAATATTCACCAAAGTTGTGTACTAGTGCATCTTGAAAAACATGGTACTTTGGCAGAGATTAAATTGGATAGATTCTATTACCTCCAGGCTTTAATGAAAGTTTTGTTTGCCTGGTTGTCTTCTGTTTTCCTTTTGCCATGGGGCTTTAGACAGACAATCTGAAATATACCGTATATGCCGGCGTATTAGGCGACCCGGCGTATAAGACGACACCCGTCTTTATAGCCGGGCCGCATTCCTAGAACGTCGTCTTATACGCCGGAAACTACCAGTATTTCCGGCGTATAAGACGACTCGGTGTATAAGACGACTCGGCGTATAAGACGACCCCCGTCTTTGGCGCTGATTTCAGCGCTCGCGGAAGTCGTCTTATATGCTGGCATTTACGGTATTATTCTTACAAATCTAGTGATAAGATTTATTAGATGTGCCCTATAGTGCAGTGGTTCTCAACCTTCCTAATGCTGCGACCCTTTAATATAGTTCCTCATGTTGTGGTGATCCCCAACCATAAAATTATTTTCGTTGCTACTTCATACTGTAATTTTGCTACTGTTATGAATCGTAAATATCTGATATGCAGGATGTCTTTTCATTGTTACAAATTGAACATAATTAAAGCATAGGGATTAATCACAAAAACAATGTTATTATATATTGTGAAATATTTATTTCTAATTACAAATAAATGAAATTTTGTCTTGAAGCGTGGTGTAGCATGGGTAACAGTCTTAATATAACAACAGTAAACTAATTGCTACATTTTGCGACAGTATGCGTAAAAAGCCAACGTCAGTGCGAAGGTTGAGATTGCTTCTTTCTCACCTAGAAGGAGGAAAGTGCAGTGTGGGAAATCATTTTTTGTTTTTTAAAAGTACCTCAATTTTTCATAAAGTTTGAAGGGCCTTTCCTCTTCCGTTCCCTATTCTGTAACTCGTTCTCGACGGTCCTTTTTTCGGACTATGGAAAAAACCGGGGCGAATTTGAAACTTTTCTCCCCGAATACAGAGTGATTCCCAATCTGCTCTGAGAAGGGTGTATGTCCATTCTTTCCTGCTCTTCATTTAGCTATGTTTGAGGGCTGCGAGTGGAAGGAAGGGGGGAGGGCAGAAAAAAGCGCAAAAGTGATTCCTATCTTTAGCAGCGAAAAAGATGGCGGTTGGGGGGGATGGAGCAGATTCCACTTTGCAGCTTGCATTTTCAGAGACAAAGTAGATGTCCAAAAGAAAAGAAAAACTAATATCTTAAATGAAAAGTTATTTTCTGCGGCAGAGGAGTAAATGCTGTACTTACTGCATCCCGCAACAAACGTTTTACTTGACTAAACAAGGACCAATAAGAAGCCGCTTTATCTGCTTTTTCAAGCCAGGTTTCAGGCTTCTTTTCATGCCAATTACGATCAAAACCTCTGTCTGAAGCACTTTTTCTCTGAGCATCCTACACACCTGTTGCTTTTAGCTATGAAGGTAGAGTTACTATGATTTTTTTTTTAGTTTACTCATTTCCTGGAGATGAGCTTTTTTTTCCTCTCCCTCCCAAAAACTCTCTCCACCCATCGGAGAAAAAAAGTGGCGCGTCCAACTTTCTGTAGAGTCCCAGGACCTTCTTATGGTGGTAAGCGGTGTCTTAAACACCACACCGACAATTGCCAGCTTTTTCAGACTTTACTTTTTTGCCGGTTGGAGTGCACAGCAGAAAAGACTAGCAGATTTTTAGCAGACACTTTCCAAGTAGGGAAGGACATGGGGAGGGAGAGAGCAGATGGTGGATGCCCTTAAATCCCGCCGCTTGTACAACATGTGAGGAAGCAGCAAAGTAGCAACTTTCCAGAGTTTGCTCCTCGTGGGTTTTGTGAGTAACAAAATCTCCTCTGTGCAAACTTCCTTGTGCGATTGCCATGAGAAGAGCGGTGTCTCGGTTCCTAAGACCATCGGAAATACGTATTTTCTGATGGTCTTAGGTGACTCCTGTGAAAGGGTCGTTTGACCCCCAAAGGGGTCGCGACCCACAGGTTGAGAACTGCTGCTATAGTGGCATATAGCCTACAGTGGAAAAGAAGTTACTGAACTGACATTAAAGGTTAATGTCTTCCAAGTCAAGCTTGATTGTTGGTGTTTTCATGGACAATCTTTGTAGTTTTCTTATTAACAGTACAAAATGGTTTGCCACTGCCTCCTTCTGGATTGTTTTTTCCCAAAATTTCTAACTGTAATTACATCAATACAGATGATTGTGCTGAATTTCCTAGAGAAGATTGACATTTGGATTATACATGGAAGGATTTATACACATGAATATAAAATAGTGGACAAAGTTATGACTGATTTGAACAGAAATGAGCCATAGTGAGGACTGTAGTTATGGATTTGACTTGGAGGTGGTCAAATCAAGCAGATTATTCCTCTTTGGGTGCAAATCATTATAGGCACCTGATGGATAGGATGGTTGCTTACAACCTCTCTTGAATTGCCCTCTAGCTGAATAGGGGGCTAAGGGAGGGGTTCTGTTATCTCTGTTTGTCCAAGCTTTTCACAGGCTTTACAAGGGTGAATGAAGTTCCTTTAGATTGTTGGATGGTTCTTTTTTCCTGGTTTTGTCATTTGCCTTTGCCTTTACCCCTGAAGAAATTGCCCAGGGTTATATAAGATGGGCAATCGTATAAATATTGATAGTTAAGTAATTAAATAAAATCACTGCTAGATCCAAAGGTTTTGGATAATTTCCAACCATTTGCTAACCTCCCCTGTGGGGGGAAAGTTGTGGAGAAAGTATTGCCCTGGTTCTCCATCTTTCTCTGCGATCAGTTGGAGTTAGCCTCACTAGGTAGACCAGACCAAAAATTAACTCCACAGGAAGATTAGAACTTTATTGACATAGGCTGTAATAAAAGAAACTTGCAAGTCTGCTTGTACTTTACCTCCCTTCTTTTTTATTATCTAAGTGAATCAGAGAGGTGTTGCCTGAGTTGCTTTCAAATATTATCTTGTTCCTAACACTTTCAGTTCTCTGTTCTTAGGTTGTTGCATATTTCTGACAGAATCACCATCCTCACTCTCTGCATGTAGTGATGGGAGAGATGGAGCCAAAGGCTTGATACATTCTCCACTCCTATTTAACCTCTCTACAATGCCACTGGCAAAGTAATCTTCATCTGCCAGAAGAATGCGGCTGGAAAAAAATGCTCAGGATCCAGAGATAAAGAGTATGCCCATAGCAGTCTCCAAGGGCAAAAGAAGCTGGGCAGAATCCTGCCTCTCACTGCATTAGGAGCAGCAAAATTGTGAAGGTGTCATAGAACTTTTGAATGGCCAGACGTGTATCGGAAGAAAAGGCAAAATGCTACTTCAAGACTGCAACAAAAACTCTATTCTGCCTTTGCCACATCTGTTTTTCTCTCCAAGATTATCTCTGTGGTCTCTGTGGTTACTGCACTGCAGTAATTCAGATGGCTAATAGGTAATCTTATCTTGATCAAAAGTGGCACAGATGAACCGCATTGCACAGCTAGTGCTAAAAGATAAAGCAAAATATCACTTTTGAACTGGAGCAGGTAAACGGAGGATGACTTAACAGTGATATAATCCATTTAGTCCTCTAACTATAGTTGCTGAATTATCCCTGATCTGTGGCTAATGGTCCATGTGGATTAATTCCTAGTCTTCTTCTGTAACACTAGGAAGGAAAATGAGCAAAGGCACTATGGAAGTTTAATGTAATATAGGTAGTGCTCGAGTTATGAACACAGTTGAGCCCAAAATTTCTGTTGCTAGGTGAAACATTTGTTAAGTGAGTTTTGCCCCATTTTACGATCTTTCTTGCCAAAGTTGTTAAGCGAATCACTGCAGTTAAGTTGGTAACATAGTTGTTAACTGAATCTGGCTTTCCCATTGATTTTGCTTGTCAGAAGATTGCAAAAGGTGATCACATGACCCTGAGACATTGCAACCACAGAAATGCTGCAACAGTCATAAGTGTGAAAAATGCTCATAAGTCACTTTTTTCAGTGCTGTTGTAACTTTGAACAGTCACTAAATGAACTGTTGTAAGCTGAGGACTACCTGTGGTCCTTAAATATACTCTTTCAGTGCTTCCCAAGGACCAGCTGGTGGTCTACAAAGTACAGGTAATTCCTGATTTACAATCATTCATTTTCTAAGGGCATTGTACAAAATTACAATGACCTTAGCAAAAGTGACTTACAACCTGTACTCACACTTATGACTATTACATCTCCTCTATTGCACCAACCCATGATCACAATTTGTATACTTGGCAACCAGCTCATATTTACAACCCATCCTGTTGTCATGTGACTCCTTTCTTACTGATTTCCAATGAAAAACATGCACTGGGGAAGTGGATTCGCTTAATGACATAACAATTTGCTTAATGACCATCATAAAAAAATTATAAAATGGTTCCAACTCAGTGATGGCAAACCGTTTAGAGACCGAGTGCCCAAACTGCAACCCAAAACCCACTTATGTATCATTGGGTGCCGGGTGGGTGTGGCCCATTGGGTGGGCGTGGCTCATTGGGAGGGCATGGCTACGATAGTAACGGCAGACTGGGTGGGACTAAAAAGTTCAACCAATCAATTCCAACTTTGCAAGATCTTTTTTTTCCCTGCGAGAATTTGAAATTGATTGATTGAACCTTTTTTTTTTGCACACAGCGGCAGAGGCCTAAAGCGAAAAGGTTTTATAAAACCCAGCTGAAGACCTAGGATTGGGGCGATAGTGCGCATGCCCACAGAGAGGGCTCTGCATGCCACCTGTGGCACGCGTGCCATAGGTTTGCTACCACTGGTCCAACTCATCTTATGATAGTGAAAAGTCTGGTCCCAGTTGTGATCCAAAGCTGAGGAATACCTGTACTGCAATACATGTGTAAATCAAATTTCCACAGTGCTGATGTTTCTCCTCAAAATCTCAGAAGAATTCAAGTGAGAACACCAAAAAGTTCTTGAATCATCCAAGTCATCCAAGACTTAAAAAAAAAAAAAAGCCTTTTAATTTGGGGCTCTGTGGATACAATGAAGATGCACATTCCATGTTGCCTACAGGCTCCACTCTGCTGAGACTTGGCCTATGTGGCAATCCACATTACGAAAACAGCTGGGAATTGGTCTACACACCTATACTTGACTTTGGCATGAAGAAAAACCAGCACTAACTTTCTAAATACATAAAATTAAATGGTAAACCACAGTGCAGAAAAGCAAATCATCAACATGTTCTACAGCATTTGGTTTTTAAAAAACAGTCTTGGATATTTTCTCTTTATGAAGAAGCAGTTTATTTCCATATTCTAGATTGATGCTGGATATTGTGCAGAGTAAATTTTATTGAACTGTTTATTTTATTACTTTCTGTTTAGTCATATATAAGGTGCCTGCATCTCTTACAGCAAGATTTCTCCCAGAATGATTGTATTTGTTTGCTTATACTTTTAAAAATAGCTATTGCCTTTGTGGCTACTCTTGGAAATATATAACTGAGTTAAGATCTATATTCAACAGAATCGTTAATCAAACCTATTCTAAATATGGAGAGCAATGTCCAGAACTGCTAAGCAATTCATTATTTATGCATTCTCTGTTGCAGTAAAATATCTACAGTACTCATGCAGTATTGTGAGGCTGCCTCTAAAGGGAAGGAAGAAATCAAGGAGGAAGTTATGTGAATCATGTTTTCTGTGGAAAAATTTGTTGGTCTGGGTAATTTACATTTCTGATCCTTATGGATAAAATTCAAGGTAGCATTTTCATGTTCCAGGACTGGACAAGATGTTCTTGCCTTATCAGAGAGTCCATTCCAATTCTGGAACTTTTCAGTTCAGGATTTGTTTTTAATCTAGTTCAGGGGTGTCAAACTCAATTTCATTGAGGGCTGCATCAGCATTGCGGTTGCTCTCGGGGTGGGTGGGTGGGTGTGGTCAGGGTGGGCGGGTGGGTGTGGTCAAGGTGGGTGCAGCCTACTGGGTGGGCATGGATGGAGTGGATGTGGCCTACTGAGTGGGCATGGCCAGCTCTACATCGTTCGCGTCAAGGGTGCCTGTGGGGGCCTGGGACAGATCTGGGACAGATCTGAGGGTCTCTGACAGAAGGGGGTGGGACTGGGGCAAGCGCCAAGGCATAGTCCATTTATTCATTCCTCACAAAGGGTGACACTTCCCCAGCATGCACCCAGGGGGCAGGGCCAACATGGCAGGGGCTGACTCCTCGCTGTTTCTAGATGGTCTTGTGGAGCTAAGACTGAATGTGTTTCATCATAGATGGCCACCACAAAATTGTACATTGGCTCCCGGCCAGCCTGGGCCAGGGCCAAGGCAGCGGAGGCTGTTCCCTCACTGTTTCCAGATGGCTTTGCGGGCCACATGAAACCACTTCGCAGGCGCATCCGGCCCCCGGGCCTTGTGTTTGACATGTCTGATCTAGTTAATGTTAAGCAATATCTGTTAAATGTCTATGGAGATTCTCAGTCATCCAGGTCATGGTTGTCCCAAAGATGCTTTTTTCACAAGGCAACTGGACTTTCTTGTTTTTCTTTGAAGACATTTTACTTCTCATCCAAGAGCTGAAGAACCTTCTTGGATTCAAAGTGAAACATTTTCAAAGAAAAACAAAAAAGTCCAGTTGTCTCATGAAAAAAGCACCTTTGGGACAATATCTGTTAAATGCTGAAAAAACAAAAACAAAACCAATGATAACTGGTGGTATGTTTTAGTATGTTTAGCATAGCCTAAGAAGACTTGATGATGACTACAGAAGACTAATCAATCTATCACAGATAAAGAGACGATGAGAACAAGGATTGTGTGTGTAGCAGGAAAATAGGCTATGCTGGAACTGGCTCAAGAAAACAAACAGCTGACTCTAATGTGCAGGCAAGCCCCAAGGTAATGGATACAAGAATTTATTAGATTGTTTTTGCTTACTTCTTAGAAATGAAATTTATTTAATATTTAATTCCAGGTAGACATTATGGTAAAAAGAGGGAGATGGGTGGTTAAGAAATATGAAAGATGATAGATAAATAGATAGATAGATAGATAGATAGATAGATAGATAGATAGATAGATAGATAGAAAAGGAAAATTGCCTGAATGTACACATGTGCAAGGCACATACAAGGCACATGCAAGGCACATGTTTGCGTTCGTGCATGCTTGCGCCATTTAATGAACCTCTTTTGGTGCTTCTATTTTATTTATTTGTTTCTTTATGTAGGTATGCATTTGTTCCATTCTAGGTGCACCCCCCCCATAACTGTTACACCATCACAAATTAAACAGTTGAAGCTTCTGGAGACTCTTCAAGAGCAGCCCAATGTAGAGTCTGTTATAATAGTCCATAGGTCTACTCAAAACTATTCCTTAGAAGACATCGATGCTTTTGGATATTCTAAAGAGTCAACACTAAAGTGGCAAAGGGGAGATTGCTATGACTGAAATAAAAACAGAATTTATTTTCATGACATAATGGGCACATGACAGAGAACATGTTCATATAACCCCATTAAAATTAAAAAGCTATTCTCTTCTCAAGACAAAAATATTACTTACCTTGACAAGGGTAACTTAGCAAAAATGCATGTGTTCTATTGAAATTGGAGACTCCACCTAAACCCCTAAACATCTCCGTCCTCAGTACAAAAACACAATAAACATTTCTAATGCTGCTCCTACCTCTAAAAATATTTTTAAAAAAAAACAATAAAGCAGCATGTTTTACCTGGACAAAACTTTCCCATTATCCTGACAGCACCTAAGAGCCCTAAAAATTCCCATTCCACAGTTCAAAAATCCTAAAAAAGATGTATTCTATCACTTTTTTATATATTAGAGAACAGTTATAGATTGTTCCAAAAATTTGGGAAATGACAACATTTTAAAATATTGAACTTGCTTGGTAAACCTGGTATAGCACAGATCAATGAAAAGTATCCAATTCTTGAGAGATTCCATATTTCCTTATCACACCTGATTCAAAATCACTGAAGTTTTCTAATCGTCTTCCTTCAAAATGATGTGTTAATTTCCTTTCCCTAAAATAATGTCCTTCCTGCAAATAAGGTGAGATTGGATAATCTCACCTTATTTGCAGGAAGGACATTATTTATGTTAAAAGACTGAAGTTCAGATTACTTACTACTGCAGAAAAGGGGTTAAGTGAGATGGAAAATTGCTAAGTATATGATTACTAGAGCATAGCAAAATTTGGATTATACAATATATTCAAAATGGCCACTTATGCAAGACAACTGATACTTATTTAGAATGCTTTATATCCTGAGCTTCATTGCAAAATAAAATCTCTCTCTCTCTCTCTCTCTCTCTCTCTCTCTCTCTCTCTCTCACACACACACACACACACACACACACACAAACACACAATTATATAAACCAAAGGAGAGAGACAAATGAAATCCTGAGTGCAATCATATTAAAATGTAATAGAACACATATATAGAATTCTACCAAAACAGAGATCTAGTGAAGGGGAAAGAAGGAAAATGAAATTATTATTATGGTTCATTGCAGAGTCAGCCAGATGTTCAGACAGGATTTGGCATTTTAATCACCTATCGAATACTTTCTAAGAACCTGGGATAGGCAGATGTTGATGTTTATCATACTAGAGGTATTCTCGCAGGATGTAAGCTGTTCCACATAAATCTGCCTTTTGCAATTGACTGTTGGTGGATTTGTCAATGATTGTGTTGTTTACAAGGTACTCCAGTTATTATGATTAAATTTATTTGCCATATGTCTCACCGTGGGGTTACTCTAAGTGTCCTACAACAATGAAAAAGAAAGAAAAAAGAAGTTTAAACAAAGCAAAAGTAAAATAGAACTGTTGAAAGAAAAGTTTGTATTATGGTTCAGTCCAAGCCGGAGATAAACAACATGGCAACTGCTTTAGAAAGAAGGTTGCAGTTTATTGAAGAGGAGAGCCAGACAGAAAGATGGCTCTGGCAAGAAAAAGCAAACACATGTAGGGAGTGGGTTTTTATACCCTCTGGAGGCTTTTGTTTGTGGAGTTGTTCCTGTGGCATGAACTTTGATCTGAGTCTGAGAGTGTCCTTTGGTATCTCTGTGTTAATCCTATTATGTCCTGTCTTAGAGTTTGGGTGGGTTATGTAGATTTTAGGTGTCTTTGTCTTCTTGATCTTCTAGCTGGGGCCTCCATCTGCATTTTTACAGACCTGGTTTCTGCTTGGGGGCTATTAAGAAAAACTGGGTATGCTTTCCTGCCTCTTTAAGATCCTTTGAGGAAATATATTTTCCTGTCCTTTTAATATTTCCTTCTCTTTCCTTCCTACAGAACAATAATATAAAAAATACAAAGAAAATACATGAATATGACTAGTAAAAAATGGGTGAGTGGGAAGTGGAGAATGGTGGGGGGAGGGAGGAGAGTCTGCTGTCAATTTAGAGCCACCTCCAGAGTAGAACTCACCCATTGGGTCCCCATTTAGCTCAGATGGCAATGAAAGTATTAAAACTACCCAGACTGACACTGGTTCCTACTTTTTCTATCCTTTTCTTGGTAAGGAGAAGCAGTAGCAGAGGCAGGAAGAAAAAGCTTTTTCTTTGCTCATCCATTCAGTTGCAATCTTCCTTTCTTTTCTGTTTCTTTGTCCTCCATTTACCAAGGCCCTTTGACAAAACAAAGGAAGAAAATAGAAGAGGCGTGTGTAACCTCTTTCAGAATGAGCATTTGAAAGATGCATGTGCTGTGATCAGAATACAAGTATCCACTTTAGAAATGACTGTGTGGGAGCCATTTATGGTAGAGGTTTCAAAGTTTTATGGAAATGACATCCTGAAACTTTCATTTCATCTCTTGCCTTCAAAAATTCTAAAAAAATAAAATAAAGTGCCCATAAAAAAGCTGGAAATACTGCTCCACCTTTTTACAGCATTGTTAAGTATGCCCTAGGCCAGTGGTGATGACCCTATGGCACGCGTACCAGAGGCGGCACTCAGAGGTCTCTCTGTGGGCATGCGCGCCATGCCCTGGAGATACCAACCGTCCCTTTTCAAGCAGCCGCCCGCTAACTCACTGAGGTCCTACATGGCCAGATGCATCCCAGCATGTCTGGTTTCCCTTCCCCCCATCCTGTCCCTCCTGGCCTCGCACGCTCTCCTTTTCCCAGGCACGACCCACTGCATCGCCTCCTCAGCTGTTGGCTGGCCGTTGAGCTGAGAGGCAGCTTCTCTGAATTGTTGGCAGTGGGCTGCGGGGCCCCAGAGTGTGCCGGTTGAGGGGCTGGCAGGCTGTGGCTGCTGACGGACACAGTCGGCCCCCATGCACTCGCTGGCCTCTGTGTGCGGGGGCCGATGGTATCAGACAGCAGCTGCCCTGGCCCCTGCCTCATCTTGCCCTGTGGCAATGGCAACCCTGCCCTGCCTTGCCTCCCCTCACCCCAAGGATGAGCTCCTGCCCACCACCCCGCCCACCAGTGACCCCTGGATCTCCTCCAACCCTGCCCGGCCCCCACAGGAGTCCCTTCCCATGAGCAACATCGAAGTGACCATGCCCACCTTGGCCACACCCACCCATTCTGCCATGACCACCACAGCCACGCCCACCCAGTGGGCCATGCCACCTGGCATCTAGTGATAAATAAGTGGGTTTTGGGTTGCAGTTTGGGCACTTGGTCTCTAAAAGTTTTGCCATCATGAACTGCCCTAGGCTATTAGCTATAAAGAAACAATGCTAGATTTTGTAACAGTAGCGAATTATAGCAATTTGAGACTGTGCTGAAAACTGTCCTGGAAATTTCAATCAATAGTGATTTCATGTCAACCAATAGTGATTTCATCAAACATTAATAGTAGTTTGATTTCTTTTTCATATTGCACATTTTTGTTTTTATATATTGTTCTTACTAATTCTTGTTTGCTAATCAGTGTCACCTTGGGTGAGATGGGTGGCTATATAAATTTGATTAATTAATAATGAATCCTTCCTCGTTCCCATCTCATAAATGGGGCACATGACAGAGGTATATACTCTATATACACTAGTCTTACATTCATAAAAGGGGAAACTGCTTTAATCTAGAAGAGACCATTTTAAAAATGGCCACATTTTCTTCTGCTTCAAAGAATGGTCCATGCTCCCACTGAAGGAAGCTGTGACTTTTCTATATGTCAGCTCCTTGGTTTATTACACAGCAGCTGTGTGAAATTGTAGTTTTCTGAGGATCATAGAGCAGAGCTTTTCAACCAGTGGTACAGGTACCACCTGTGGTACGTTGGCACCTGGCAGGTGGTACGTGACCATCCTAGAAAAGTGGTAGCGGGGGAGGAGAATGAGCTGAACCAGTGGCAGCACCGCACAAGCCTGAGCGAAAGATGGCTGGAGCTACAGGGCTGTCAGGGCTCAATGGAAACACCAGGATCAGCACCAGGCTCCAGCTGGAGCTCGGCGCTGATCCTGGCACTTCTGCTGAGCCCAGAAGAAGTGCCGATCAGCTGGAATGTTGCAGCTTCTCCAGGGTCTTGTGATTTACATTCAGATGCTTGGCAACTGATTCATATTTATGATTGTTACAGTGTCCCAGGGTCATGTGAAGTGACCAAAACCTGCTGCAACCACCCAGCAGATGGGGGGAATAAAAACCAAACACTCCCAACCCCACCCCCGCTGCTAATCCTTAACAGAAATGCTCACAACAATGAAAACCTCGGACAGGAGGAAGAGTGCTGCTGGGTAGGCAGGCAGGTGTCTTGCTCGGCTGTGGCTTGGGGGGCACTTTTTCAGTGCCATTGTAACTTCGAACAGTCACTAAGAGAACTGTTGTAAATCGAGGACTACCTGTACTTTATCACTTCAAGTTTTTGACACCTAGCTATGCGACTGGTGGTACTCGGATGTTGCCATATCTTAAAAGTGATACAATGGGTGAAAAAGTTGAAAAGCCCTATATAGAGCATGTTATTAAACCTCATAAACTTCAAATATTACCCATCTCTGATGAACAGTTTTCCATTGAAAGGCTCCAAATCTTTTAATTGTGTATGAATCTTGGCATTTTAAGTTCTGCACTGTATCTTACTTGCCTAGCAAATTACTGGGTTACTCGCCTGCAACAAGAAAGCTATGGAAAATCGATGAAAATCAGAAGAAATATGTTAAAGCCTTGGAGCTCTGTGAGTTACAATCTCAACACATCTGGATGGTGCCACATTAAAGGAAATTTATCAAGAAAGGAACATGTTTTTATTCATCCAGAATGACTCACAATCATCCCTTTGCACATATTTTCTTTGCATGGCTGTTCCAGCTGTGAGGACTAATAAAACATGACAATAAGAAAAATACTCCTACACGGAGGTCATGGTCACGTATGTGCTAAAGAAGAAAATTCCACATATTGCTATCAAAGCTAATAGTATTCTTTCTAGCCAGTCTTCATTAGCATTTCAAAACTGAATTGGAAACTTCTTTTTGTCAAGGCACTTTTGAAAAGACATAAATACAGTAATGGGAGTTTCTTGCATTTATTAATAAAATCCCCAAAGGTCTAAAAATAGATATTTTCATTGGAAATAGACTCAAATTGCATGGTCCTGATTTGAAGCTATGTAATCACATATATAGGATTTAAGACATTTCTTAATTTTGAAGTACTATGATTCCATTCTTGATGCTATTTTTAATAAACTATTTTCTTGGCCTTTTAGCTAAGATCAAGTGTAGTAACTAACAATAAACTATTTGGAAACTTCAAAGTGTAAAGAGCACAAGTTCTAACTTATTAAATCTTATGATCAGAGTCTTCAGTTCTGCTCTTCATATATTCCTTTTTCCACAAAAACCATCATGCCACATGAATTTTAATTTTAATTCATGCCATATGATTTTTTAAAAAATACATTTTAATATATCACCATCTTTCAATATAGGCTGATAGCTACTGAAAAGGTCTTCTCTGCAGTGACTCTCAAACCATGAAAATTTTTCACAGACATAAGGTTCATTTAGACATTTCACCAAATCATGGTTTGTTTAACTATAGTTTGTTAAACAATCCATAATTTATTTGGTTCACAAACATATCACCAGATCAGAACTAGTAAAGCAAAGGGCTAGTTTGTGTAGCTTTGTGTAGTCATTTCTGTTAAGTTTTATGCAGCTAGCAAAATTGGTTTTGCCCTTTAAATGGGATCTATCTCATTTTCAACTACTTTCAAACTTTTTAACCTGTACCCATTGCTGTTTTTAATTCAGGACTTTTATTGATTGACTTGGATGCATTTTATTGTCAAGGTAAACTGCTTAGTGCTGTTTGTGCCAAAGAGATAGGAGAGAAATGTCATAAATTAAAAGAAATAGATGCATTATTTAAAATTTCTATTCCGGTTTACTGCTAATCCAGTTATAAAAATACCCTCAATCAATAGAAATGTAATGCTTGTCCCCTTGTGTTGTTTCTTTTTGCTCACAGTAATGGATACAGAATATTTGTTCAAGCTTTTTTGCTACAATTGATTTTGAATGTGCATTCAGCAGAAATCTTTTATGAAAACCAGATGGAAAATATCACTGTCTTGCATCACAAGCATTTAATCACTTACCCATCCCAATATCACACAGATGAATACATGTCACAACATAGTTTTTTTTTCTATTTAGTGTAAATACAAAGTAATGAACACTCATTATGATTTGTAAACCGTGGTATATACTTGTATGTACATAGTCAAGTGTGGTTTATTCAGTAAATTTTGAATAGGCAAATTGGGCTACATGAATTCAGTCAGAGCATGTAATTCTTTTATATTGTTCTGTTTTTTTTTCTTGATTTCTGAATCATTTCTCTCACTTGGATAGAATCACACATTAAACTATGACAATGGAGAATTAATTTAAAGTTCATTACATCCAGGAATGCTAACTAAATGACTTGTGGTCAATCAGTTTAAGACCAACTTACATGTACACTCAATATGAAGACATTTGGTTTTTCCCCAAATAATTGCCTATGAGTTGTAAAAGTCATCTAATATTTCTGAGGATAGAAAAAGTTGAAAGCAAATGAGCAATAAATGTAGTCCCTGAGATGCCTTTGAAATTTAACTTCGACTATGACCTGCTAAAAGGACTCAATTCATTTTTGCTGCTAATGAATTTTAACTGTTTTTCTAATGCCTTTCCTCAATGGGTCTACTTTCTTACTTTTTAATGAGGTAGGTATATTGTACAGTACTTTGCATAGAAAATTGAAATCAACTGCTATTTTTCCTCTTTATCATCATTGTTGCCAATTAATTGACTTGAATGAAGGATTAGAAAATACAAGGAGCAAATCGTCAACATGATTTTGACAAGATGGAACAATGGACAAAACCCAGAAAGATGAATTTCAGCAGGACAAATTACCTATGCAAATAGCCTGCAAGACTGACAATTTCTTAAACTAGGAAGGAAAAATAAATACAGGGTAGCAATACATGTGGAAAAGTTCTGTTTTGGTGGATCATAAACTGAACAAATAATTGTTTCTCTACATTCTGCATAGGTCAGATATATTTAGAATATAGTGTTCTGTTCTGGGTGCCACATTTTTTGAAAGACATTGTGACAAACTAGGACATGCCCAGATAATAAGTGTCCCAGAAAGAAAAAAAAAATATTGCTGGAAGTGCTGGATAAGTTTAGTTTGGAGACGAGAAGATTGTGGGAAGATATGATAGCTCTTGTCAAGCTCCTGAAGATACGTCAGACATGTTCAAAATTGTTACAGAAAAAAAGCAAGGAATTTAATTTCTAAGGATGCAGATTTCACTTGGACATCCAGAAAAAAACATTCCTGACAGTAAGAGAAAAAAACATTCCTGACAGTAAGAGCTATTCAACTGTGGTACAGACTTTCTTAAGGGGTGATGGACTCTTCTGCACTGGAGGTATGGCTAGAAGGACATTTTTCAGGGAAGCTGAGGTGGGCAGTCATGATGTGGAAAGGGGGTTGGACTAGATGCTTAGAAAGGCCCCATCCTACATTTACATTAAATGATTCTAGGAGCTGCTTGCTTGCCAAATGAAACATCAAATAGATTTTTCTAATTAATATTAATTCTTCTCTCCAAACACTGAGCAGTACTATACTTAATGTAAGTATATTCACAGTGCTAAATTAAAAAGGAGGCAAGAAAATCACATTCCTGTAAAATAACACCAAACTTTCTTTTATTTACTATTAATCTTTTCAACTGAACAAAGAAGAAACAAATTGTGGAAGAAGTAAGAACTGTTCAATACTCATTCACAAGCAGGATTCCTTACAAATTTATGAACCATTATTCATTTAAGTTTGAAAACCCTTTTCCTCCATTTGGCACTCGCATCATTTGTCAATTTACCAAATGATCATAAAAATGTTCCATGCACTGACACGCCAAAGGGACTCATGATTCAGATGTACGGCAGACTCATATTGTAGCTCATTTCACGTTTCATAAATTTTTAGATCAAGTGCTTGTCCCTGACATGCCTTTTCAATTTGATTGACATACTAGAACTTCTTTTAAAGCTGAGTGAAAATTTCTTCCGGAACTACACATTATGAATCAAGTTCCCTTCATGCTTTGCTCCTGAAGGTGAATGGAGATGAACTCACACTACTTTTTTCCAAAGACATTTATTTTTTCCCCACATTAAAAAGTGGATCTTGCACTTGCGGGGAAACAATAGGAAGAAAAAAAATTAACCAACATTTGCACAATTAGTCATATGAGTGTACACAAGTCCTTGTTTGCTTTTGCATGGCATTAGATTGGGGAGAAAAACAGAACAAAGCAGAAGCTATTCAGTATTCCCACATGTTGAAAAGAAAGCATAACATATAATGCATATTATATTATGTTCCTATTTAAGAAAACATGTATATGGATTTTTAAAATATTTACAGCTTGCCAATTAAAACAAGTGAATATGCCAAGTAGAGAACCATGTACAGGTAATACTGGGCTTACAAACACAATTGAATCCAAAATTGCCAAGTGAGACAATTGTTAAGTGAGATTTGCCCCATTTTATGACCTTTCTTGCCATATTGTCAGAGTAAGTGAATCGCTGCAGTTGTTAAGTTAGTGACATGGTTATTAAGGAATCTGGCTTCCCCACTGACTTTGTTTGTCAGAAGGTCACAAAAGGGGATCACATGACCCAGGGACATTGCAGCTGCCATAAATACATGCCAGTTGTCAAACGTCTGAATTTTTATCACATGACCATGGGGATACTGCAATGGTCATAAGTGTGAAAAATGGTCATAAGTCACTTTTTTCAGTTCCATTGTAACTTTGAATGGTCATTAAACAAACTATTGTGAATCAAAGACTATCTGTAATGTAATTCTAAAGGGGAACAAATAGTAAAAGTTTGTTTGTAATTGCTGTAAAGAAAATCGGAAGCCAGTTTTAAATAATTTTTTTTGTCTCACAGAATAGAGAAATGGTGTGACTTAGGGCATGCTAAGCAAATAGCCAACACAAAAGCATTGTTTTCTATATGTATCTCTATCACATGCTTGTTTATTCTCCTATGTTCTCTTTCGTTATTTCTATACAAAGATCATTTTCTTTTTCTCAAGTAAGGCTATTTCATAAAGAAATTTGGGGAGGGGGCAATAACAATATTTTCTTGCTCCCTGTCCAAAGCTCACCCATCTGCCTAGGGCAGGTCAGGGAATATTTTCCAAACACCAAGCAACAATTCACCACAAGCTCATGGAAGGCTCTCTCATAAGGATATAGATATATCAAAATATAGTTTCCAAGACAACTAGAGGTATATGAAATTAAGAGTCCCTCTTGTTTTGCACAAAGGGGGGGGGGAATTGTGGGAAGAATGGCCATGCCGGCTGTCAGTAAACTCCAGGTCACAAAACAAAGAACCACTTCAGCATTTCTGCTCATACTGAGTCTTGGGCTGAACTGTCTAAGTGCATCTCTCACTAGGAAATTGGCAAATATCAGCAACTCAATTAAACCATAAGTAATCCTTCAGGACACAGTTCCCCAAACTTTCTGGCTTTGCAGCCAAGTCGGGAGGGGAAAGAGATGGTTCTGCGCAAGCAGCGGGCAAGTGTGCGTGCTAGCGCAAGTGGGGATGTGGTGCACATGCACTCTCACCCAGCGCTTCTGCAGCCTGGTTCCGAAGGGCTCAAGGCCTGGTAGTGGGGACCTCTGTTTCAGGACATGGAAATCCTTTACACATACAGAGGATAAAACTAGCCAAAGGTTCCAGCCATTCAGGTAAACATTCCTTTCAGGATACCAGAGTTTATGCCAACTAATAAACAAAAGATCCTTTCCTCTGACTGCCACCTCCAGCCTAAATATTAATTAAGCAGCCAATTAATATGGTAAATGAATGTGTGTGGGGGAGGAAATCCTACAACCTCAGTCTATCCCCTTTTTGGCTATCCAGTTAATTGCAGCTCCCAATAATTCCTAGAGGGCAGGCTCTGTTCCTAGGGAGGGAACACTTGAGAGTTGTAACTTCTGTTGCAACCTTCAGTTGCTGTATGCCGTTTAATAAACTTTGCCTCTGCTCCAAGTGACTTGCCTTGTGTGTGCTATGGAGAACCTGGTTACATTGGAACCTGGAATTTTGTTCTAACAAGTTCAACATCAAAAAGGAACTGAAATCCAAATTACAATAAATATTATATCTTCCTCAGTTTTGTTTTGATTTTTAATAAACCCCATAGCTTCTGCAGGTGGTTTCAAGCATAAACAGCAACCCAGAAGAAGAGTCTGATGAATTGTAATTTTTCTACCAGCCACTTTCTGCTCAAATTGCCTGTACTGTATTCATAGTTGATTTTTCCTTCTCTCTACTTTTCAGGGAAGAAAAAAAAAAAGATGTTTGCAAAAACTTAAATTTCAGACCCTTTTGCAGAAAAAAGAATAACAATGTGGGTCTCTCTTAATGCTGAGAGCCAAATTATCAATGTATTTGTTCCCCTCCCCATGGATATCTCTCTGTGTATATTTTTTTTCTCAGAAGTAGCCAAACTTGTCAATATGACCAAAAATAAAGGTAGCAGCGATAACAAAGAATCAGAGCAGAGTGCATGGGATGCAATCAGCTGCTGAACTGGGGATTTTTAAATTCAATTTTAAGTGGGATTTATTTGCCTTCTCTTCTTAACTTTAATGTTTAGTTAATTGTATTGTGATATGAAATGGGAAAAAAGAACAGTTTTTTCTTCTTTCCACAGCATCATTCCAAAGGTTGGACCTAGTGCAGGAAAGAGTAATTAATCAAAAATGTAAACAAATTATTTGCCAATTTTGCAATGTGTTTTCTATATATGAAAAACTACAAGAAATTGTTGCTTCAGTTCTATGAGAGTGATAAAAAGCTGATGCAACCCATTAGCTACATTTCTTTACAAAGCATGTACATTAAAGAGGATCAATTTTCCACTAATGTTTTATTTTTTTTAGGTAAAAAAAATGGTAGTCCTTGACTTACAACAGTTTATTTAGTGACCGTTCAAAGTTACAATGACACTGAAAAAAGTGACTTATGACCCTTTTCACACTTACAACTGTTGTAGCACTCCCATGGTCATGTAATCAAAATTCAGATGTTTGGCAACTGACTCATATTTATGACGGTTGCAGTGTCTCAGGATCATGTGATCACCGTTTGTGACCTTTTGACAAGCAAAGTCAATGTGGAAGCCAGATTCACTTAACAACTGAAGTGATTCACTTAACAACTATGGCAAAAAAGGTCATAAAATTGGGCAAAAAAAATCACTTAACTATCTCATTTAGCAACAGAATTTTGGACCCAATTGCGGTTGTAACTTGAAGACTATCTATATTTAAAAAGTAAGATTTCTTTGCTTAGAAAAAGTTAAAGACATCTCCCTTCCTCTTTCATTTTTCAAGTCCATTTCTCTGATGTCTACAAAAATATATGGAACCTCTAGGGAGGTACTATGAATTAGAAAGCCAATTAATATGAATAAAAATGTACACTGTAGATTACAGTTATTATCTCTAATTGGAGAGAAAGAATAGTAAAAGAAGCAAAAAGCAAGAATAACACTGAATAGGTTGCAGTGAACAAAATGGAAAAATAGCAGAGCTAGCTGGCTAGTCTTATTGGTAAGATGAATGTGGTTGATAGTGCCACATGACTGGACATTACAGTACATACAGAGAGAGACTTGAACAATTTTTTGAGACAAATGAGCATGGCTGATAACAATTGCTTCTGAGTGGTGCAGGAATGATATAGGAAGCAACCCTGTCTTACAATGTGACTCACAATTTAGCTTTGTGCCTGACCATTATTGTTTGTATTGAATTCATAATTCATAAGCACAAACAGAAATAGGGAGTGAATAGAAGTGCAAGGAGCTGAACTTAAAAAGCTATCTGAATCTTGTGATGAGGGGCTCAATAATACAATGAAAGACTGGACTGTTTCTCGAATTTGGGGAAAAAAATTAACAGAGGCACATTTAGTAATTAAGAGAGATCATAAAATTGCTACTTTCATGGAAACTGCTGCTAGAGGTTCTACAGAGCTTCTATCAAAAAGAAAAACAATGTGAAAAAGCTTTCAGTAGTACACAGAGAGCAACAGGTCAAAACAAATAGTGTTATTATTGTGGCAGACCTCTGCATCTTTTCAATTCAAATTTAAAGACAAAACCTATAGAAGTGGGATACATTGAGATAAAGTTTCACTCAGGGAAAAGTCGTTTACTACAAACAAATAATCAAGCTGTTACATTAAAATAGTTCCTGCTATAGGTGAAGAATTTGCTGATGGAAGTGAAGTAGGTACAGCTTAACTGGAAATGTGTAGCATAAAAGGTAAAATGCCTTTAGCAATATGACTCCTATGATGAGAGTTGGACACCCCCTCCCCAGCCCAACCAAGAAATAATCTAGGAACACCCCAACTAAACTGGGTCAACAGCAGCCTGAGGCTAAATGGCAAACACTTGACACACACAATGAGGAACCAGCTAGCAACAATCAGGACACAACAATAAAGTAATTAACACCTTTCAGGCAGGATTAACAAAGAAATTTAACCAACAATAGTCACTGACCAACAAATCAGAAAAGGCAGATTCAAACTCACCAATTAGAAATGATAAGTTTGTTACCAATCAGAAATGACAAGTTTGGAAACCACAAAAGGGTATAAAAACCCCTATTTAAAGATCACTCTGTCTAGCTAGCCGGGGACTCGAGCTGAATTGTCACTCAACGCTGATCCTCGAAATTAAACCTCTTTCTGGTAGCTGGCTTCATGATCTATTTTTTCTGCACTGCGCCATCAAAGGGAATCCCGGCTGGAAGAACCGAACGGGGGAGTTCCTCCCAACACCTACCAGTAGTGAATGATAAAACAATATCAATGTAACTGCTGAACAAATAGTCAGTAAATGAGGACTATCTTGTAAGTTCTAACCCCCCCCCCACACTTCATTATGAATGGTCTATTTTTATGTAGAAGAGGATACTAACACATTTGTGGAAAATCAATAATTTGTTCCTACTGCAACATTTAATGGTTGACGTAATGAAGATAAAATCTTTTGAAACTCTTACTTCATAGTAGTCTAGTCTCCTTAAATGTTTCCTGGAATAAAGTACAACATGAAAAGAATTGTAGAAACAGGGGAGCATACTGAGAGATTTGACATAATTTTTTGAAGAGCTATTTATTTATGGGTCCCCTTTATTATTTTTATAAATAACTCAAGATGGCGAACACATACAATACTCCTTTTTCCTACTATTTTTCCCATCATGATCACACTGGGAGGTAAGTTGGACTGAGAGAAAGTGACTGTGATAGCTGTTTTTCATGCTTAAAGCAAGACTAGAACTCAAAATCTCTTAGTTTCTAATCCAGTGTCTTAACCACTAGACCAGGCATGTCAAACTTGCGAGGTCATTATTTTTTCATACTTGGTGGCAATACAGCCCAATAATTTTGGAAAATTTGAAACAAATTTTGAAAGCTTAATTCCCTCTGTGACCAGAGATATTTCTATTATGTATTACTGAACTATATGTTCCTTAAAAGTATACTGCACTAGCTTAATATATACTAGCTGCAGCAAAGATATTATATGCTTCTAGAAAAGATATTCAAGCCCTTCCTTGAACAAATAGCTAATTAAATAATGGGACTATGTTTTGATGTCCACATTAATATCACGTTTAAAAAGTAAATCTGATGTATAATTCAGTTCTACCTGGAAACCATTATTGGATTATTAACCATTCCATGGATTTATACTACATTCTAAATTTCTGTTTTTTTCTTTAGAGTTTTTACTTCAATTTTATAAGAAATTAAATTCCTAGCATTGACCTAGTTTTTTTTTATAGCCTATAATTCTTGTTTGTGATCTGGACAGTGTCAAACAAGTTATTTTAGTCTGCAACTTAACTTTCCTTTAATCAATGATATAACACATGTCACAACTTTTCAGATAACTGCAGATATATCAAAAAATGACAAGCTCCATGACATTTAACCCCCACATTTATATAATTATATAATATGTAATGTTATAAAACTTTTAGACTAGTATTTCCCTGATATGGTATATATATTGTTAATAATTTATTTCTGTTTTTCATGACTTATTTTTAAATTTCCATATGTTGCCTTGAGTTACTTGCAACTAGGTATCTTATACATTAAATGAAACAAATGCATAAATTAAAAATACAGCCTCTAGCATAGAAACATCAAAGCATTTTTAATGATCAGTTTAGCCATGTCCCCTTTTTCCACTTTGCTGTCTAATTTTGAAGCTCTTTTGCTGACAGCAAGAGTTGCTTTCCATCTAGCAAAACAGGAGTTTTGAAAGCCATATCCATTTCCGTAGATTAAATTACTAGTTGCATCAATTAGAGCTTTTCCATAGTCAGCTTCCTAATTTTTTTCTGTGTCAACACATTTCTCCCTGGCAGTTTTACTCCTCTGCTCCCTTTAATGTATTGATTCTATTGTCTCTCCTTTAGTCACCGCTTCTGGAATGTGGTTTAGCTTGTTTTGCACTAGCAACAAGGGGGGGGGCTTTTAATCTGACTAGCTTTTGAATTGGTGCAGAGATAACATCTTGTCTCTCTGCTTGGTTTTAAATGCAAATTTTCTATTCTCTGCTAATTTCTTCTCAACACCTCTACATGTATTAAAAGCTTCATCACTAATTACATGTTTTCATCTTCTCAATTTCTAGAGCAACTTTGGCAACTTTAAAGACTTGTGGAATTCAGCTTGCAGAATTCCCCAGCCAGCATTCATTTCTTCAAAGAAGTTCCATAGGTTGTTTAATATTAATCCAGTTAAGACCACTTCATGTTCTCATGGGGTTATCAACTGGCATAATAACTCTAGCATTTTATTATCATACATAGATAGCCACAGTTTTTCATTCATCCTCTTTGTGTAGTACATTATACGCTATTATATAATGTCTTCAGCATTTATTCATCTCCTTTGCATTTCTGTTTATTCCTTAAATGAATCAAAACCAAATTGCTTACTACTAGAAAAATAATTCTAGTTGTTTTTTCATCAGCTCTATCCAAGAGTTCTATCTGTAACAAAGGGCGTAAACTGCTGTTGATTTCTTGGCTTCTCAAAAACATGTCCATTTTAAAGAACCACTCGTCAGATTCAGGTCCTTCCAGTTTCTCACTAAACTGAAATTTCAATCCCATTTCTTTGCCAAACTCTCTCTTAAATCTCTTTAATTGTCTATCAAATTTATATGGCTGCTTGTCTCACAAAAAGTGACTCTGGGCAATATACAACAATTAATTAAAACAATAGATATGTAAAAACAGTCATTATTACAAAATGCAAAAAAAAAAAAAAACCTCACTAGGCACAAGTGAGAATGAATGTTAACTACAGAAATGGATCAAGATCTCACTGGTTCCCTGGGACCCCAGACTACTGACATAGCAAGATCTGGATGGACTTTTGAAACATTAACAATGGACCTAACCTTTATTAACCACCTTTAAATTAGTTAAATTGAATTCTTTCAATGAACCATTTTTCCTAGAAAAAAACTAACAAACTGGAGGTATAAACCATCATTTTATTAGTCCAAAGCTAGCTTATGCTGAGTTTGTTGCACCAATAAATGTCAATAGCAAGACCCACAAGATTACTTACTACACAGGTCTAATACAGCCAGTTGCTCAGAGGCAGACTTAGCACGTATTTGAAATAGCAGAAGATTCCAAATAATGAAAGAATTGCTTTACAAATGAGAAGGAAAGAAGACAACTATAATCATAGGTTGATAAAACAGGATTTCATGGCATGAAACCATTACAGAAACATTGCTAAAAATGCAGTGAAGCAGTTTTGATAGGTAAGTTGTATCAAGGTCCTAATTATTATTCTAACAAGCAGGAAGAGATAGCCAGCACATATCCTTGACTTCTGCCTGCTCTTTAGATGTGACTAACAAGCACAGATTAACCTAGTAATAAACATTCCATTCTTAAGAACGCTACATGAGAGGTATAGAGAAGATACCTATGAACTTAACAACAATATTTGTTCCCCTCCCCATAGATATCTCTCTGTGTATATTTTTTTTCTCAGAAGTAGCCAAACTTGTCAATATGACCAAAAATAAAGGTAGCAGCGATAACAAAGAATCAGAGCAGAGTGCATGGGATGCAATCAGCTGCTGAACTGGGGATTTTTAAATTCAATTTTAAGTGGGATTTATTTGCCTTCTCTTCTTAACTTTAATGTTTAGTTAATTGTATTGTGATATGAAATGGGAAAAAAGAACAGTTTTTTCTTCTTTCCACAGCATCATTCCAAAGGTTGGACCTAGTGCAGGAAAGAGTAATTAATCAAAAATGTAAACAAATTATTTGCCAATTTTGCAATGTGTTTTCTATATATGAAAAACTACAAGAAATTGTTGCTTCAGTTCTATGAGAGTGATAAAAAGCTGATGCAACCCATTAGCTACATTTCTTTACAAAGCATGTACATTAAAGAGGATCAATTGATTTAACCTGAGCTTTTTATTTCAAACCAGCACAACCGTGGCTAAAATCTTCCAGTTGATCTATTGGGATTTGGAATAAAATCCCATTCAGATTCTGTTTAAACAACTCATCACATCACAAGGTAGCTTGTTTCAGCTTTTTCTCTCAGGATTTTTTTTTTCTTGATGAACAGTTGAAAATTACTTCCTTGCAATTTAAATTCATTAATTCATTTATTCATTATTTCACCCACCTCCTTCAAATCTTCATTTTTTTTGTCTTTTGTGATAAATCAGAATAATTTGTGATATTTTTTTTTACACAAATTAAAGATTTTATATTTTTCCTTGCTGAAATTATCTCTTGTTGGTTTCTGTTTGTTGTTCAAGCTTAATCAGTTCTTTCGATTCCTATTTTTAAGGTATTTGTTATTCCCTCTGCTTTGCATTAGCTGCAAATGGGATGATCCTGTTTTCAAATATCTCATTTAAGTGATTTATGATTATCTTGGGCAGCGAAACACTATGTCCATCACATACTTGTCATTAACTAAACTGGTCACTTTGTTAAAAAAAGAAAGTAAGGAAAAGAACATTGAGATAATTTTTTCTGGATAAGATCATTCTAGCTGTTTCAAGGAATTCCTTTCTGTCTAAATACTATTATCAATATGCAATTACTTGGGTTTGCTTTTGAATACAGGAATAACATTTGGCCCCTTGGACCTCAGTCTTTAGGACCAGGTTTCTTAAAAATCCCAGAAAGGTGCTTCAATATTGTATTGCAAACTCTTTCCACACTTTTGGGTGTCATTGTTCTAATCCTGAAGGCTTAAACTCATAATAATAAAGTGCTCTCCAACTACTTCATTACTTATTGGATTGATCCTCCTTTTTAGCAATTATTCCGCTTAAGGCAGTCTGAATGAAATGGAGCAAAGTATGAATTTGAAGGCTTGGTGCTTTAATGCCAACTAATGAGATAGCTGGTTATGTTACAGATTACTCCATATTTGTGTTAAAATTTAGCCACCTGAGTCTGACGAACTAAGAAGCATGCCATGTACTAAATTTTAGCAACAAAACTAAAGCTTCCAAGTAGAATTGATAATGTTACCCACAGATAAGAATTAGTAATGATACTTGCTAGAAACTGCTAAAGCCCCTAGACCACACATATAGAGGGTATTAATTTGATGAAGAGATGTGGTTGATAAACAGTTGCAAGTTGCAGTTACTGGGAAGTAATGTGATACTCACCTTATAGGTATGGGCAAAACCTGGGCACGGGTCTGGAGGTAAGCAAAAGTTCAACATTATGTTATAGGGTCTCCTGCTTGAGCAGGGGGTTGGACTAGAAGACCTCCAAGGTCCCTACCAAATCTGTTATTTTATCATTCTGTTACCCCTAAGTATTTAAACAAGCAACTTAGGGATCATACTAAGAATATTATGGGCTGGAAAATGTTACATAGGATTGCTTGTGGAGTCAGTATGCCCAGAAAGTGATAAAAAAAACCAATGTCTGAGATTGTAACATTGTGCTTCTTTGCAAAAAGTATAAAAGTTTAATGTAAAGCTGATTCTTGGGTCCTCTTTCTTTTCACAGTAGAGGTGCCATCTTCGCTTCTGTGCAGAAATAAAGTGTTTCAATTCCACTTTCCTTGACTCTGTGTAAATAATTGGTAAATGAACCACAAAAGTGGCTCTTGGCCATCAGGTTGAGGAGTTCTGCCCAGTTCTGGTAATCTATTACTATTCTATCTTTTTCTAAAAGGAGGTGCAGTGTTTATTTTTCTTGCTGATACAGCACTAACAACACCCATGGGTGCTTTCTGCTTTAGCCTTTCTGCAAATATTAACTACTTGCTGGCATACTGATTCATATTTCTTCTCTTGTGCACCTCCTTTTAAAGTCTTAGCTCAATCTAACACTCTCAATGTAGCAACTATCTGTAGATGTTCCCATTTACTTTGGAATGGTGTGCAATTGTACTTCTATCACTTACTTTGGACAGATTCTTAAATGTCCTGCAGATTCCTTGACCTGAGAATTTGTGTTCACAGAACAAGTCCTATGTACAGGACAAGAGGTCCTAAATTTATTGGAATTGGCTTTACTGAAACCTACTGTGAATGTACAGTTTCTCTTTCTATAGTACTTTATACCCCTAAGGCACTACTCTAATTTCCTACAATTCATATAGTTTTTATCTCTTTAACCAGCTCTTTCCTACAGATTATGTATGTATGCATGTATATAATAATAATAATAATAATAATAATAATAATAATAATAATAATAAAGTTGGAAGGGACCTTGGAGGTCATATAGTCCAACCCCCTGCTCAGGCAGGAAACCCTACACCATTTCAGACAAATGGCTGTCCAGTCGCTTCTTAAAAACTTCCAGTGTTGGAGCATTCACTGGTTCTGGGGGCAGGTTGTTCCACTGGTTAATTGTTCTAACTGTTAGGAAGTTTCTCCTTAGTTCTAGATTTCTTCTCTCCTTGATTAGTTTCTATCCTTTGCTTCTTGTCCTGCCTTCAGGCGCTTTGGAAGATAGCTTCACTCCCTCTTCTTTGTGGCAGCCCCTGACATATTGGAACACTGCTATCGTGTCCCTCCTGGTCCTTCTCTTCATTAAACTAGACATACCCAATTCCAGCAACCGTTCCTTACATGTTTTAGCCTCCAGTCCCCTAATCATCTTTGTTGCTCTTCTCTGTACTCTTTCTAGAGTTATTATTTTGATAAATAACACAAGGTGGCAAACATACCTAATACTCCTTCCTGCTCCTATTTTCTCCACAACAAACTTGAGAGGTGGGTTGGACTGGGAGAATCACCTGGCCCAAGGTCACCCAGCTGGCTTTCATGCTTAAGGTGGGACTAGAACTCATGGCCTCCCAATTTCTAGCTTTAATCACTAGATCAAGCCAATTAGTAGGAAATAAAACAGTCAGCAAGAACAAGAGGAATGTGTGATCAGTCTTGACTGAATTGGTTTTCTAACTAATTTTCTAATCAAATTATTATCTTAATTTATATATTTGACAAATTTATATAAGCATTTTTCTCATATGTATCTCTGAGCTTATTACTAAATCTCTCTGCCATGAAAATTGTGTAATCTGTCCCTGAAGGGCATTATTTTATTATTTTGATTTTCTGCCGTCTTTTTCTTTCTTTCTTCTTTCTTTCTTTCTTTCTTTCTTTCTTTCTTTCTTTCTTTCTTTCTTTCTTTCTTTCTTTCTTTCTCCCCCCTCTCTCTCCTTCTCTCTCTCTCTCTCTTTCTTTTCTGCCTTTATTACTTTTACAAATAACTCAAAGTGGCATATCCCTACAATAATACTTTTGTATTACTACAGTAATACTTTTGTCGCTTTTCCTTTTTTGTATTCTCATCCAAATGTGTATTCTCATACAACTCTTGTGCTTAAACTTTTGGATTTCATGTTTGGCCTTCCTCCACATATAACATCCCCTTCTTTCTTTTTTGTCTTATCCTTCAGTCATTTCATGCCAGTCATATGCTTCTTCCCAACAGGTTCCGGCAATGCCTGTATCATGTTCGCCTTTCTGCAGTAGTTCTTCCTGTTTGTTCCTATATTCGGTGCCTTTGTATACCAACAATGGAATCCTTGGATTACTTAATTGGACCAATTATTTCTTGTATTTGTTTGTTCCTCATTGAGTGCTTTATACTATGCATTCCACTCTTAGCTCTGCCCCTTGCTCTTGTCACTGACAACTTTTTTGGGCTCTCTTCCCCCTTCTCTATTGTGACATGTTTCCAACCAGCTCAATGGCTCATAGTTGAGTTTATTATATGGGTATCTATGATGCTTAAGATTGGCATGATTTATTTTAATTGTTTATTTTTGGTTTTAATTTTTTGTTTTGACCTTGTATTTGCTATGGCAAATGAAATGGAATATAAAATGATAAAGGAAGAAATAAACTGAGAGCCCATTCAGTGGAGTGATGAAGATGCTGTCCTAGAAACTAGGAGACTGTGAGTTCCAGTCCCACCTTAGCCATGAAAGCCGGCTGGGTGACTTTGGGCTAGTCATTCTCTCTCTCAGCCCAAATCACTTCACAGGGTTGTTTGTTGTTGTGGGGAAAATGGAGGAGAAAGGAATATTGGTATGTTTACTGCCTTGAGTTGTATATATAAAAAAGGAAGGATTAAAAAAGAACAACAAATAGTTTGATGTGGTAAAAGTGTTGATACAAATAATCAATTTTCCAATATGTTCTATTGAAGATTGATGAGACAACTGATTTGGGGTGAAAAGGTAGCAACTGTGCTATATTACGATTGAAAATCTAATATTTCTCAAGGATGACAAGGATAGCTATTTTTCATTAAATGCTGTTCAGACTTCCAAAATTAGGTTATCAGGTAAGAGAAATATACATACTTGTAATAAATAAATAAATAAATGCTGGATAATTTACCCAACCTGTTAAAATACAGATTGCTGAACAGTGCCGCTGTCTTTTAAGAATGCAGTTAAGGAATCTGAGCTATAGGTATTTGTAGCTAGCCCCATTGATAAGAAAAACAATAACAGAACAGAATACAGAGTAGAAGGGATCTTGGAAGTTTTCTAGTCCAACCCCCTGCTCAGGCAGGAAACCCTATATTATTTCAGACAAATAGTTGTCCAGTCTCTTCTTTAAAACTTCCAGTGTTCACAACTTCTGGAGGCAAGTTGTTCCACTGATTAATTGTTCTGTCACAAATTTTTTTCCCAGTTCTAGGTTGCTTCTCTCTTTGATTAGTTTCCATCCATTGCTTCTTGTCCTGCCCTCAGGTGCTTTAGAGAATAGCTTGACTCCCTCTTCTTTGTGGCAACCCCTGAGATATTGGAACACTGCTATCATGTGACCCCTAGTCCTTTTTTTCACTAAACTAGACATACCCAATTCCAACAATTGTTCTATGTTTTAGCCTCCAGTCTCCTAATCATCTTTGTTGCTCTTTTCTGCACTCTTTCTAGAGTCTCAACATCTTTTTTACATTGTGGCAACCAAAACTGGATGCAGTATTCCAAGTGTGATCTTACCAAGGCATTATAAAATGGTATTAACACTTCATGTGATCTTGGTTCTATCTTCCTGTTAATGCAGCCTTGAACTGTGTGGGCTTCTTTTGGCAGCTTCAGCACACTGCTGGTTCATATTTAAGTGATTGTTCATTATGATGCCAAGGTCCCTCTCACAATTACTACCACCTATATTATACCTGTGTATTTGGTTTTTGGTGATGATACAGTAATGTGACACAAATGTTACCTTTACTTACTTGCAACCAGATGTTGAAGGCAAACAACATTAAGTCATGGTATTGTGTCATAATGTAAAAATCGCTTGTTATTGTTTTATTTTCATTGTTTTATTTTTTTAGACTTTTATTGATTATAGCTTTTATTGATTATAGCTTGTACCATAATCCTGAATGGCTCATAAAACAATGATTAAAAACATCAAAAAGAAAACACCATAACAAAAATTCCCGGTGCTCAAGGGCGACATTGCTCTCTATATCAGCACTCCATTTTAATGGACTCAGCCTTAGAATAGAATAGAGCTGGAAAGGACCTTGGAGGTCTTCTGATCCATCCCCCTGCTCGAGCAGGAGAACCTATACCATCTCAGACAAGTGACTATCCAGTCTTTTCTTAAAAATCTCCAGTGATGGAGCGCCCACGATTTCTGGAAGCAAGCTGTTCCACTGGTTAATTGTCCTGTTAGGAAGTTTCTCCTTAATTTCAGGTTGCTTCTCTCTTTGGTCAGTTTCCAATCATTGTTTACTCTACCTCAGTTCTTGCAGGAACAGCCAGGTTTTTAAGGCCTCCTCAGAGGCTAGGACTCAGCTCTCTGGAAAAGGCTGTAGGGCTGGAAAAGGTGGAAGGAAAGAGAAGACCAGCAACAAGTAGATAAACTTAGTTACAGTTGTGATTGGGGGTACATTGGAAATGCCGAAGGACCAGGTTAGGGACAGATCATCATGGAGAAAATCAATCTCTGATTGCACTAAGAGTTGAAAATGACTTAATGGCACATAATCAATCAATCAATCAATCAGGAGAAAAGGGCGCTCTCAGAGGAAAGTGTGTTCCACAGGGTGGGGATCACTATGAAGTCACAATTCCTAGGTCCCACTAGATGACAACATTTACGGGAAAAGACCTGGAGCACACCTATCCTATTAAAACTACTGGAATGGGCAGATACTTTCAAGCCATGATTTTCACCTAAAGCAGGGTTTCCCAATCTTGGCAAGTTTAAGTTGCCAAGGCTGGAAAAACCTGACCTGAAGTGATATGCAAAAGTAATAAAAGTCTCCAAATATCCTAAAAGCAATTCAGGATTTGAATAAATAAGAAATTTCCAATATGATGGGACACATATTTTCTTGCACACATGCACTTGTTCTAACTGCCTGGAATCTTTTTAAGGGTTGATAAAAACAATTAAAGAACAATTAGACAAATAATGTTTATCATCCACACAAAGATGTAAGGTTAATCAATGGGTGGATGGTTTATAAAAGCTTACAGTTATCAACTAGGACATAGTTTATGAATAAGGGGGCAAGAACATAATGGAAAAATGAAGTGGTAAAGCCACTGAGGTGGAACAATTATAATATCGTAGCAGAGAATCCAAAAGAATTCAACACCATGACTGTCAATGTGTATAGTGGAGTGCATTAACATGGAGAGCAGACAGGATAAACTTGATAACTTAATGCAGGAGTGCTTGTACAAGTGTCAATAGAAATTACTGTAATGAAGTAATCATCAAAACTGCACTATAGAAATTGAAAGCATTCTTTCTTCAAAAGATGTTTCAAAGGAGAGAAGGGATACATATGTGCATAAAGGAATGCATACATATAGATAGAAATTATTTAACAAAGTTCTATTAGACAGAAAAAAGTGGGGCAAACTTATGATACCCTATTTAATATCTCCAAGCAATCAAAAGAATGAACTTTCAGGTTAGGTCTACTCTGAAGAAACACTATCTATTACTTCTCAGTTTGCCCCAAGTGAAGAATTCTTTACCTGGCAGAGATTAGAAACAAAGGAACAGTATTATCTTTTTGCTGGCAAAGCCGAATAGTAATTTTGGATGTTACATTATATAAAAGTAAGGTGTTGACTTGTATAGTGTAGTATAATGTATTTCATATAATATTGGATTGTATAACATAAAATAATCTACTAATTGTTTAAAATATGGTTAAAGTAACTGTAAAAGATGTCAAACATGCACAAATTCAGTTTTGCTATTTTGCTAAAGCAATACGAAATGTAAGAACAATTGGTGGGTTGACTGACAATGATAAGGTTACCAGTTCCCACCTCTTGCATGTGGAGACAACATACTTAGAGTACAGGTAGTCCTCAACTCACAACAGGTTATTTAGTGACTGTTTGAAATTACGACAGACTCCCCAAAAGTCTGGGTTTACAACTGGGTTTCAAAGTTATGGTGGCTGCAGCACCCCCATAATCATTTGCCCTTTGGACCACTGCAGGGATGCTATATCACTCACCCATCCATCTCACTCTGCTGGTTGCCTGCAGCCAGTTATCCACTCAAGGGAGATCAGGAAGCTATAGAGGCATGAATTACCTCTTTTTTGTCTGTTAAGGAGGAGCTCCCGCTAGGTCTTTTTGGGGGGATTTGGACAAAGACGAGAACAGTAAACAAAGCAATGTAGTCATTCCATATGTTGCAGGAATAACTGAAAAGCTCAGGAGGATTTTCAACTAGGATAGCATACATACATACATACTTTAAACTCTACAATATACTAAGGCAGAAACTTGTCCACCCAAGGATAAAACACCCAAACACAAACTGAGCAATGTAGTACAATGCAATGAGACATGCAAATCTGTACTTTGAGAAACAAAACAACCACTTCACTAATGCATGGCACAACATAGGAGAACAAATCCATCAGGACAAGATTCAGCAGTACAGCTGCATTTGAAAGACAAAGGCCACATTCTGGACATAGAGGACCACTGATTTGAAAGAGGGGTCAAAGAGATCATCCATGATAAAATTGAACAGTCCTCTCTCAATGGGGGGGGGATACAAAACCACCTATCTCCTATTTACAACACAGTCCTTTCAGCAGTTTCAAGAAGGTTCCACACCCATTTGCATATGACTCTGAGACCACAGATAAACCTCCAAGTGACCTCAATGCTTTCAGAGAGAGTGCTAATGACCAGATGACTGCAAGGAATATACTTCCTTCCATTCTCCACTATTCAGTCAGAACTGAAGAAGTTTATTGGCTGAGACACGAAACATCTTCAAAAAAAACAAAGAAAGTTTTTGTTTGGAAAAGCATCTTTGGGACATCCATGACCTGGATGACTGAAAATCTCCATAGATATTTTACCTTGCTAGTTGTGACCAATTCTAGGGGGTGGTGCTCATCTCCATTTCTTAAGCCAAAGAGCCAGCATTGCCTGAAGATGTTTTTGTGCTTGTAGCTGGCACGACATCATGGCGCAGCACAAAGTGTATGGTGAAACATGTAAAGCTGTTACCTTCCCACATACTTATATGCGGTGTTGTGTCCTGAGCCTGCAAAAGCAGGCTCGGGATGTTGCATTGGTCCCGGGCATTCCAAAAGCTGCCCGGGACCAGACTGAGCTGCGCCGGCCTTGTGCACATGCGCAAGGCACAAAAACGCCCTGTTACTTTGTTTGCCACTGTCCAGGTCTTCGGACAATAAAAGAGGCCTGCGTGCCTGTTGCTGTTCGTTCGGGTGTTGATTAATGAGGAATAAAGAACAGTTGAACTTCGCCATGTTTATTCATCATTCGCAAGCGAACGGAGTATTCAACACTGGCGACAAAGGTGGGATCTTTTGCAAACTAAAGAGAAAGTTTTAAGGACTTACCCAGGAAGTCCTGAAGAGGGAAGACAGCATTTGAATCAGTATCCCAGCCTGCCAGTATAGCGTCGCTGGAGGGTGAGCTCGGCTAAAGGACCCTTTCCCCAAACAGAAGTTTGCAGAGGAGCGAGTGGTGAAAGTAGTAAAGATTTGATGGCGAAAATTGGTCGTTTGTCTGATTTTGATGTATCACACCCAGAGAGATGAAACTCCTACGTTGCAAGGGTGGAGAACTATTTCAGAGTAAATCATATTAGAGAGGATGGCTTGAAGACTGCAACCCTTTTGTGTGTCTGTGGACAGGAAGCTTTTGAAATCACAGAGAATCTGGTGGCCCAGATTCTGGAGTCAGTAACGTATACTGATTTGAAGGAAATGTTAAAGGAACACTTTCAGCCAAAGTTATCTGTTATTGCTTGGAGGCACGCATTCGAGCAGAGGGACCAGAGGCCGGGTGAATCTGCTACGGATTTTATTGCGGCCTTAAGGCAAGCAGCCAGACCATGTGAGTTTAAGGATCTGGAAAAGAGACTGCAAGATCGCTTCGTATCCGGTTTAAGGAACAGAGACTTACAGCAGAAGATTTTTGCTAAAGAAAATGTCTCTTTCCAGGATGCGCTACAAGAGGTGACAGCGGAGGAAGCAGCAGGCGGGGCTGTGAAGACCCTACGGCCCACCAAGAGCCCTCCAGAGTCAGCTACCGTCCATCAAGAGGACGCTAGAAAAGAATTGGAAGCGGATCCTGAAGAAGAGGTGGATAGACTTCACCAGCCAGCTGGAAGGAGGCAGAAGGAACGTCCAGACAAGGCCCCAGCATCTCTTCAATGCTTCGGGTGCAGAGGACGCCACAAGCGAGCTGATTGCAGGTTCCGCTCTGCCATTTGCAGAGCATGTGGCATGCAAGGCCACATTGCATCCATCTGTTTGGGTTGCCAGAAGGTCCAACCTCATGAAGAATTGCGTCTGAAAGGTACCAGGGTCCCCAGCCAACATAGGGTGGGTTTCTGTGCACCGCGCAGGAGTATTTTAAGTACAGAGACACATAAGCCCCTTAAGAAGAAGCTGTCAATCAACTTAAGGCTGCAAGGGGTTCCCTTATCAATAGAGTTGGACACTGGGTCCACTCTCTCCATTATTTCTATTAACACATTCAAAAGGATATGCAGCTGCAGTGGCCTTCGAGTTAAACTAAGGCCATCCAATCTAATACTTACAGATTTTCATAATTCTATGGTGTGTGTTAAGGGGGAGGCCATCCTTAGAGTACAGCATAAGGATTTTGAAGGTCCCCTAGATGTGGTGGTTGTTGGGGGTGAATGTACGAGTCTTATTGGACTCGATTGGTCCAAGGCCATGGGAATCCAGGTAACTGGGCTGCACCATTTGCAAACATTAAGCCTTGCAGAAGTCTGCAACGAGTTTGCAGATGTGTTTAGTTCAAAGCTAGGATCCTACAAGGGGCCCCCAATTTCACTACGGTTAGACCCAACCATCACGGCCATCAGGGTTAAGCCTAGGAGAGTACCTTTTGCCCTCAAAGGCAAGATTGATGCTGACCTGGACAAACTGCTCCAGCAGGGCATTTTAGAACCTGTAGATTCTAGTCTGTGGGAAACCCCCATAGTAACACCTCTAAAAGCTAATGGGGACATACGTATATGTGCAGACTACAAGTGTACACTGAATAAGGCGCTGCAACAGTACGCTTATCCAGTGCCTGTGGTAAGTCACATTCTGGCCTCCCTCATGGGGGGGCACATTTTTGTGAAGCTTGAGCTGGCACAGGCCTATCAACAGCTACCTGTTGATGAGGCAGCTGCTGAGGCCCAGACTATTGTAACTCACAGGGGAGCCTTCAAGGTCAAGAAACTGCAATTTGGGGTAAATGTAGCCCCTGGCATATTCCAAAGTGTCATGGAGAGCACACTTCGAGGTATTCCTGGGGTCTGTCCCTACTTCGATGATGTCCTCATTGTTTGGGAATCATCTCAAAATTTAGCAGAGAGATTAAGGGCTGTCTTGCTTTGTTTTCGAAAAGCAGGCCTTAAACTAAAGAAGGATAAGTGTAAGATAGGAGTCACTTCTTAGGATTCAGGATAGATGCTCAAGGCATTCACCCTGCTGAAACTAAATTGCAAGCTATCCAGCACGCCCCAAGCTCTAAGTCTAAGAGTGAGTTGCAAGCCTTCTTGGGGCTATTAAATTTTTACCATGCATTTCTCCAACATAAAGCTGCAGTGGCAGAGCCATTACACCGGCTCTTAGACAAGCAGGCTTCTTGGCAGTGGACCAAAGTACATGAAAAGAGTTTCAATGAGGTTAAAGCCTTGTTCACTTCTAATGCTGTTTTAACGCATTTCAATGAGCAACTGTCTGTTTGCATCGCATGCAATGCATCTCCTTATGGGGTTGGAGCTGTACTCAGTCATCTGAAGGCTGATGGGACGCAGGTCCCTGTGGCCTATTATTCAAGGACTCTGTCTTCTGCAGAGCGGAATTATGCTCAGATTGACAGAGAAGCCTTGGCCATAGTGGCTGGCATTAAGAAATTTCATGATTTCTTATATGTCCGCCATTTCACGGTCTATACTGACCATAAGCCTCTGTTGGGGCTGTTTACCACTAACAAACAGACCCCACATATCATTTCTCCTCGTATGCTGAGATGGTTCATTTTCCTGTCAGCATATGACTATACATTGGTCCACAAACCAGGAAAAGAAATGGGCCATGCTGATGGCCTGAGCAGATTACCTTTGAACCAATTAGAGCCAGATCTAGCTCCAGCCATTAATATTCTCTCCATCCAGGAATTACCGGAGTCTCCCCTAAATGCTAGGGATGTAGCTGCAGAAACTGCCACTGATCACATGCTTACACGCGTGCTGACATGGGTGCTGTCAGGATTGCCTGACAAGTGCCCAGATACTGAGTTCCAAAGCTTCTGGCACAAGAAGCACGAGTTTTCCACTTTCAAGGGTTGCCTGTTATGGGGTAGCAAGGTAGTGATCCCAGCCTCATTGAGGTCTAGAATCTTGCTCTCTCTGCATGAGGGACATCCTGGTATAGTAAGGATTAAAGCACTTGCGTGGTGGCCTGGGTTCGATAAAGCCATTGAGGCCCAAGTGCACGGGTGCCAAGTGTGCCAAAAGTCTAGGCCTGAAATGCCTCAGGCACCAGTACATAGGTGGGAGGAAACTCAAACCCCTTGGTCTAGGGTGCATATAGATTACGCTGGGCCTTTCAGGGGCAATTCTTCCTGGTTGTTGTTGATAGCCATTCCAAGTGGCTAGAGGTTGTTCCTGTTTCATCCACTACTACTGCCAGGACCATCCAGGTCCTGAGAGGAATTTTTGCATCACATGGTCTTCCAGATATTCTGGTTTCAAATAATGGCCCTCAATTTACATCTTCTGAGTTCCAGGCTTTTCTTCAGGCCAATCTGATCCAGCATGCAACATCGGCTCCCTTCCACCCATCCTCCAACGGACTGGCAAAGAGAATGGTGCGCACCACCAAAGATGCCCTCAAGAAACTGACTTACAGTAACTGGCATCACAGGTTAGCAGATTTCCTTCTTGCACACCGCACCACACCATGCACTGCTACAGGGAAGAGCCCTGCTGAACTCCGCTGGGGTCGCCGCCTCATCGCTAAACTGGACAGGTTGCACCCAGACCAGGTGGCTTCACAGGTGTCACAACCACGGGCACCTAGGAGACTCCAAGTGGGTGATCCGGTCTGGGCATGGAACTATGGGCCTGGTCATTTCTGGGTCACAGCTGTGGTCTGCAAGGTCTCTGGGCCGCTGTCATACGAAGTTGCCTTGGGAGACGGCTGCGTTCTTCGCAGACACATAGACCAACTGCGTTGGAGACTGGATTCTCACCCTTCCGCTTCTGGCTCTGCTCTGGGGGGGGGGGACTATAACATACATTCTGAAGTTCAGTTTCATAGGCCTAACAGGCCATCACTAGCCACTACTGAGGCTATTTGGGATTCATTCCAAGGTTCCGCAAGTGCTCCTAACAGGAATTCACCGGATAGGGGGTCATCCCACACATTCATAAGTGCTCCAGACAGGGAGACTGACTGGGGGTATCCACACAAATCACAAACAGCAAGAGAACAAGAATTCCAGCAGGGGTGCTGGCCCAATTCCGCAATTGCTCTCAGAAGGCAAAACTCTTGGCAAAACCTACCCATTTATTGTTCTCTTTGAAGAAGCTAAAATTACCATCATTTTTTTCAATAGGCAAGGAATAAGGATTTCATGTTTTCTTTCTATCCAGGTTTGTTTATTATTTAGCAGAAGTAAAAACTCCATGCACACTGTCAAATTTTCTGGAATTGGCCATTCAATATGTTAAAAATAATAGATTCAAGTTTGCTGGATGCAGAGAAAAAATTAAACCAAATTAGTCTTTTTTATATTGGCCATGTCTAACCAGACGTTGATATATTACAGTCAGGTCACTTGTGCCATAGAAGATGCATGAATTTTGATTATGAACCGAGTTTTTCAGAATGATTTAATTAGCTGTTATTAAATGTGGATGGCGAAACAGTAAAAAGGGGTGGAGTTCTGCAGCATATATTATGTTAGGTATTGGGAACAATTAGCAAAACTCTCACTGCAGTATAACATTAAACAGTTCATCAGGTTGAGGACAGAACCTTGGTCTATTTTATGACAGCAATTTCTAACAGGTAAGTTTCTTTGTTATTGTAGGAGATGGTGCAATTTTTTTTCTGCTAAAAGATTGTTGGTTTTTTGCTATTTATATTATAAAATATTGCATGCTTTTTAAAACAAAACAAAACAAAAACTTAAGCTAAAACAAATGCTTACTATACAGGATGGAATTGAAGAAAAAAATTACAAATGAAATTGAGTAGGCTTATAACAAAAAGACAAGTTCTTACATTTATATTTTCATCAGAATTTTTAATGCAATAAAAGTATTTATTCAAAGTTTAGGAGAAATCTTCACATGCATGAAGTTCGCATTTGAAAAATGCTTTAATTTCTGTGAAAATGATTTTTTTAAAATACTTTTTTTAAAAGTATCCCATCTGTATGCTATTACTATAATTATTGAACTCACAATAAGCAATATAAATAATATATAAATATGACCATCTACTTCAAACAAAATAAAATAAATAAACTACCTAGAACTGACCATGTTTTAAATTATATATTTCATCTTCTGATCTACTTTGTGCAGTTTAAGCAAGTGAGACTCAAATTATATGAAATGACATTGACAGGGTCAACACTTTTATATAAAACCAAATATTAAAAGATGACAATTAGCAAGACTAAGTAAATTTTCAGAAGTGTTGCAAATATGCAGTAACAGAACATGGGGCAGTGATCCACTGCATGCTCTATGTACTTATGGTGGGTTACACTTTAAGATTGCAGTTATGTTCCGTTTTATTAACTACTTTCTATTTTTTTAGAAAAAAATGTGAAAAACTTACTGATAGCTCTAATGTACCATGAACTGTTATAATCATATTTATGCAGGGTTTGCTAAGACCTGAAAATTATTTCAAGGGTACTTCCCAAGTAAAAAAGATGATAAATGAGGCTATTATAATAGAATCTTGCAAGGTTGACTACTTTTCCTTTCCCTCCATTTTATATTCCAGGGAGCAGTCAGTCAGGAATCTTCCCATTTCATATTCTATTTCCTGAGCTCAATGCATGTTTTACACATGGGATATAACCATCTCTGAATAATTTCTGCAAGATTGTCTTAGTGGTGATGACCATATTCTGAATCAAGTCTATAAGCCTACTGGTAATGAATACAATGCCTTTGGTGGGATTATTCCAACAGTATTCTTGGTATGATCGCTTGTACCAGCTGTAGCATCCAGGTTGTCTCCAAAGACAGCTCCAATTACAGCACATTGCAGAAGTCCAACTGGATCTTCATCAGCATGAAGTGTGTTATTGTGGTCAGAGTATATTGATTCAGACAGGGTTGCAATTGGCATATCAGCTAAAATTCAATGAAGGCTCCTCTGACTTGATGCTCAAGTACATGACCTTTCCCACTAGTTTTCCTTGTACAACATGGGTGAGAACTTTGTCATAAGTGTAGATTCAAACATGAGACAAGTTGTCGGGGAACTCCCACTGCTTTGTCTATGAAAAGGATGCAGTAAAAAAGTGGTAAAAAGTGAAAAACCTACATGTGTTTTGTAGAATCTCTTCCCTATATTCTATTGCTATTTCTATATCACTATGCTAATTACTATATTATACTATTCAATTACTATTACAATATTTCCTCTATACAGATAGTCCTCGACTTACAACGGTTCATTTAGTGACCGTTTGAAGTTACAACAGCTCTGAAAAAAGTGACTTATGACCATTTTTCACACTTATGACCATTAGCATTCCCATGGTCAAGTGATTTAAATTTGGATGCTGGACAATTGACTCACATTTATGATGGTTGTAGGGTTCCTGAGTCACGCGATCCCATTTTGTGACCTTCTGACAAGCAAAGCCAATTGGGGAAACCAGACTCACTTAACAACCATGTTACTAATTTAACAACTGCAGTGATTCACTTAACAACTGTGGCAAAAAAGTCATAAAAATGGGGCAAAACTGACTTAACAAATTTCTAACTTAACAACACAAATTTTGGACTCAATTATGGTTGTAACTTGACGACTACCTGTACTGTATTCTATAGTACAACTGTTCTATTATTACATTTCCTCTTTACTAGCAATGTTTTCTTCTTACAAATCCTGTTGTGTCTTCTGCCTTAATCCCCTCTCTCTCTGGGATTCCTTCTTTTTTTTTCTTCTCTGTTAATGGCTACCATACTCCTTTTTGCTTTGCCTTGCTTTACTTGTTCTGCCTGTATCCTTTTTCCTTTGAACCCTTTGGAAAAAAAAAAACCCTTTTTCGATTCAGCTTTGCACTATTTACTATTGCTGGTGGCTGCAGAGCTTCTAAAACACACATCTCTTCCCATGCCTCTTTCTAGGTTGCAGCTTTATTGACAATTCCACTGTGCTGACACTGGGAAAAAGGCTCAAATGGGAGGGGTGGGAGGCAGCAAAAGTGCCTGCAATTTTTCTAAAAAGCCTGCTCTTCCACATACTCCTTTAAGAAAAAAAATATTTCTTTTTAAATTAGGTTAATGTAATCTTACTGTCTTTACCATACCACAGTTAGAATTTCTGAGAGTAATAATGTTTTGCTGTCCAGCTTGATGTATGATATTAAATTGGTACATTGTACTGTCCGATGCCATCTGATCAGTCATGCATTAATATCTTTCATAGTTGATGGCCAATTATCACAGAATTTCTGACCTCAAAGATATACTCACAGAGCATTGATTGCCCATTTTAGCTTGCATGCTGCTTTTTCAATTGTTCTGTATTATATTTCTTGGGAAAAGTTTCTTTGTAAATACCCCAGGATCTGCAGTACACATCTGCATGAAAGACATTGTCCTATAGGGTAGTGTGCTTTTCTCTCTCCCTTAAGCTACAAATCCTAGAGTGTCTAGTCTCTGAGGATTCAAGCTATAGGCCTCAAAGGCCTGGAACTTCAGGAGCAGTCAGTCTGAGGGGGTAGAAAGAGTGCGTGACCTACAACAATCTCAGGGTAGCAAGGCAAACTTCAGACACACTAGAAGCAGGAATAGAGGAAGGTAAAAGACAAGCTGGAAGGTGGTCAACCCTGCCAAGGGAGGCATGATCCACAACTAAAAGTTGAATGGCTAGGACTGGAGGGTTAGTTCTGGCTGGGGCCACTAAGAGGAATAAGCAGCTGCAAAGAGCCAGGGCAGTATAGCTTCAAGAGGCAAGCAATGTCCTTTCTAATTAGCAAGGCCTGAGGGTGGCCCTTCTCCTCACCCTCCAAGAGGATGTTTCTACCTTTCTGAGGATGGGGGTGGTGAAAGGAAGCTTCAGGACAGGAGGCTTTTATGACCAAATGATTACTCTTGTGGGTATAATGGAATTGTTGTAACAACCCTGCTCAGATGTACAGAGCCTTAACTTAATGATTTTTTTTTTCCACGGAAGTCTGTCAAGTCAGCTCCCTGCCCCATCCTTCTGAGAGGAGGGAACAGATAAAAAATAAATGGGATGGCTTCAGAGGCCATGTAATAAAGAGGTGGAATTTCCCTCTTGATCATATAGCTGGGGAGCAAGTGATTCTTGTAAAGATTATTTCTTCATTCCATTGGCAATTCATGGCAGCTAATGGTGTTGACAAAACTGAATATAAAGGGAAATGATACAGTAATAAAACAGTAAAATAAAGTATATGTCTAGGGGCCAGAATACAAGTCATATAGTACAACAAGCTCATCTACAATCCTGGGCCTGCATCTCGGAGAGGAGGCAGGAATTCAGCCTTCTGAGGGCTGGCAGAGTTGGGGCCAATCAAATGTTGAGGGAAGCTTTTCAGTAGGCAAGTCAAGCATGTTTCAGGACCTATAATGCTTAATTGATATGTCATGGAACAAACCAATTCTGTTAGATCATATAGATGAAAAGAGTTAATTGGAGACAAACTGTCCTACAAATATGGAGTCTCTGTGCCAGGAAGGGGAATATGAGCTACAACTACACTCAACAAATATTGATGGCTGTGTATACCAAATGTTGTATACATAAACACACAACTCAGTTCTCATGTTCATTGAACCTCTTGTCAATATTTCTATATCAGATCAGATTTTTCTTAACTTAGCTATTAATAGTACAAAGGCTCAACACTCTCTAAGATTTGTATGATCCATGACAGCCAATTTGCTGTAGGCACCAGACTAAACACAGGAAGACTGAGTTCTAATTCTTACCTCAGGTCCCAAGCCTTTAGCCCAAGTCTCTCTCTCTTAGCCCCAGGAAGATGACAATGATAAATCACTTCTGAAAAATTCTGCCATGAAAACTGCAAGGACTAGTTCAGGCAGTTATCAGGAGTCAACATGAATTTAAAGACACTCCTTGTCCCCAAAAAACCTCAACCACTTTGATATTGCAGGTTGCTTTTAACATTAGTACATTTATTTTGCTTTCCAAAGTTGGACATATAACTGGTTACTGATCTAAGTAGTGAGAAGATAAAAGTGTTGAGAAATTGAGCAAATCCAGGAAAGCAAACTTTATTTTCCATTATACAGACATAGTCTATAGACTATAAATCAAAAGGCACTTTAAGAATTAGATGCTGGGACTGTATGGCATGAGTCTTAGTACTCTCAGAAAAAATGTCTAAGCTGTAGACATGAGCCCACTTATGAATAATTAACACTCTTTATTATTAATTATTAATCTTTTTGCTTTCATCTTTTGCCCTTTGTAGTTCTGCATATTTTCTTTGTACTGCTGTGTCCATTCCCTTAAAAGATCAAGAATACAAGCATAGAAGGAAGCTTCAGTGATAAACTACTTCGCCCACCAAATACGTAATTATTATTTAAATTTCCCCCTTCCTTCATTTCCTTCCTTCCTTCCTTCTCCCAACCAATATGTAAATACTATTTAAATTTCTTCCCTCAGAGTAAGACAGCTCTAAAGCAATAAGTGAAAAACTGCTATTACTTGTCTAGAAGCTCTATGCAGCTGTTTTGTTTATTTGTGTGTAATCCTATGCCATCCATGCTACTTAGTAGAATTGAAGAATAAGCTATACTTATTTTCCCTTTAAGTTTTATATTCTCTGTATATTTTTCTTTATATTCTTTATATGTACCCAGATAAATTTGGATATAACCACCTCATGTTTAGTTGTAATGTTTACAGCTTTCACAACCACAAGAGTGCAGCTCTGTTCATATAATGTGTGATTTACAATAAAAATTCCCAGTATTAGTCTTGTAGAATTAATGACCAATCAAATCAAATGCCATTTACCAGTCTTGATTAATGCCTTGCTAGTTGTTGATAACCTTTCAGCTGCAAGCAGACAGTTAAGAATAAAAAATAGATCAGGTATTTGATGGTCACTATAGATTATGTGATTCAACTACCGGTAGCTAGCAAGTTCTGTATGTAATTCAAGCCTAAATAGTTTTGTTTTGTATGACAATTACAGTATGTCATTTGTGTGAAAGGTGTATGACAATTACATTATGTTTAATGTAAAACAAGTGGGGAGGAAGAGGTAAACTACAATCCAGACAAAAACTTTTTACAAATAATTTTATTAAGTTTTAGAAAAGATAAATGATAAAAAGACAGGACTGGGGAAAAGAAAAGTTAAAGAAGAACCAGGTGTGCAAAGAGAAAGAAAAAAAATAAAAAAGGGGGAAAGGATAAAATAATTTCCCACTTTCTTTGGTACAGGTACAGATATAAAATACATTAAACCTCTTACTTTAAAATCAACAATAACAGTATTCCTATGATCATAAACAATTCTGATCACCAAATCCCCAAAATTAAGTTTTCATTTCTTTCAGTTCCTAGCAAGAAGTCCAACAGTGATTTCCAAATCGACATAAAGGTAGAAAAAGACTTTTCTTTAATCAGAGTGGTCAATTTAGCCTTATTAGCTAATTCCATTAACTTTACCATCCTTTTTCTGTGATAGTAATTTGTATGTCCCTCCATTTTTGTGCATACAAGAGTCTTGCTGCTGCTGTCATATATAGAAACAAACTCCCATATTTCCTTTTAATCTGTTTATCCATCAAACATAAAAGGGAAACCTCTAGTTTCAGTTGCATATTTATCATAAGAATTTTATGGATTAAGATACATATCTGGTCCCAGTATTTCCTAGCTTTGTTAACTATCTACCAAAACTAGTAAAAATACATCCATACAAATATTGAACTATATACCAGTGGTGGCAAACCTATGGAACGGGTGCCAGAGGCGGCACTCACAGCCCTCTCTGTGGGCACGTGCACTATCACTCCAGTCCTAGGGCTTCAGCTGGGTTTTATAAAACCTTTTTGCTTTAGGCCTCCGCGGCTGTGTGCAAAAAAAAAAAAAAAAAAAAAAAAGGTTAAATAAGGTTCAATCAGTCAGTCAATTTCAACTTCTCGCAGGAAAAAAAAAGATCTTCAAGATTGGAATTAATTGATTGAACTTTTTAGTCCCACCCAGTCTGCCGTTACCACTGAGCCACGCCCACCCAATGGGCCACACCCACCTGGCACTCGATGATGCATAAATGGGTTTTGGGTTGCAGTTTGGGCACTCGGTCTCTAAAAGGTTCACCATCACTGCTATATACTATAGTACTTTTAAAAATTATATTCCAATCTAGAAGAACTGAAGTATAAGAGATCAATTATTCTTAGATTGGTTTAGACTTCCATCTGCAGCTTTTCCTTTCTTTTGCTTGAATATTCTGAAGTGGCAAGCAACTTGCTTTGCATAGGCTTGTAGCAATTCTTAGCTTTTACTGTAAAAAAGTATCTTGGAGTTAAATAAAAAAGCAGCATGATTAATTTTATTCTCGATATGGGACAATACTAATTTGTAAGTCTTATAGTGCTTTTTTGCCACATTCCCACCACTAGATGGTGATCAAGTGACTAACAAATATTCTTGGAATAAAGTTTGAATCACATGAAAGTGTATTAAAAATCCATTCCAAAGGCAAGAAAATAATAAAACCTGTCACCAATGTTATCAGCTAAAAATACTCAGACCTCTTTTTTTGCTTCTAATCTTTCCTGGTTGCCAAATTAAGATGTTCTCCATCCATTTTGAAATCATCAGAAAACTACTGGAATTAAATTTGCTATCACAACTGCTAATCTCAGAAATGAGGCAGAGAAGCAACCTCAACTTTATCTTTTCTAGGTAAGCTCCAATAAGAGCTAACTTGGGATGGGGAAATTTTTTTCTCATCTTGAATGAAAACAGCAGAGACAGCAAGTGCTTTAGAAATGTTCTGAGAGTAAACCGAAACAGGAAAAAATAGGAAGAAAAAAATAGAAACAAAAGGAGACTAGTGGAGTCACGCAGACACTAAAAGTTTTTGCACTCCCCCTCCCATCCCCGATACACACACACAATTGCTTTTCTTGGTGAAAGGGACTGTGCTTTTCTTTTGGGCCCTATTTGAGTTTTTGTCCTCCACTTCACCTCCCTTATCTCCATGACCTCAAAGGAGATTGGTAGGCCTATGATTGATTGATTATGTGTTGACTCTTAGCAACCCATAGATTGTTTTCTGACTTAGGCCTATAAACAACCCTTTTCTTCCAGCAGATATTTCAGACAAGCAGGACTGCACTTTTATTTTGTGTTCGCAAAATAATAAAATCATAGGACTGGAAGGACTTGTGGTTCAACCTCCTGCCCAAGGCATATTTTCTTATTCCATCCCAGACAAATGGTTGTCTAATGTTTTTTCTTCTTCTCTCTCTCAGCATCTAGGAATTTGGAAGTGGATGCATTACTCAAAGTGTGGCCTCTCCAGTGCAGTATAGTATTACTTCTTGTGATCTTGATGCTGTCCCTCTATTGATACAGCCTATGATTGCATTGGCTTTTTTGCACCTAATCCTTGTCACAAGTACTGCCTATTCTGTATCTGTGTGGTCCTTCCTCTTCACAGGAAATACAGTTGTTGAGAATTTTTTTATTTCTTCAAATCAGGGTTTTTTTGGGGGGAGGGGGACTCCTGGGATGACTATGGAGTAGAGCAGAGGGACCGGCACCACAGCTCACCTTCCCCCACCGCTGCCTCCACCAGCGCGAGTATGGGCTGCACAGCTTTGCTTCCAGATCTGCTGCTGGCCGGCTTGGCGATGCAGAGATTACCGCCACCGCCTCCTGCTTTCCTGTGTGGTTGGCCAGTCAAAGGGCTCAGAGCAACAGGAGGAGCAGCAGTCGCCGCCTCCGTCAGAGCCACCTTGTAGACAGGGCCCTATCTGAGGACTCCTTTCTGGCCATCCAGGAGCTGTCTCCGCCCACACCGATGGGGCTGCCATGATGTAGGACAGCCAGCAGGCGGTAGCTGCTGACAGACATTGTTGGTCCCCATGCGCTCGCTGGCCTCTGTGTGCGTGGGGACCGATGGTGTCAGGCAGCAGCTGCTCCGGCCCCTGCCCCGTCTTGCTTTGCCCCACAGCAATTCGCACAGCCATCCTGCCTCACCTCACCTCACCCTGCAGGATGAGCCTCTGGCCCACCACTCCACCTCCCAGAGACCCCCTGGATCTCCCCCAACTCTGCCCAGCCCCCACAGGTGTCCCTCCCAAGCATCATCGAGGTAGCCATATTCACTGCGGCCATGCCCACCTAGTCGGCTGGGACCACTGTGGCCACACCTACCCAGTCGGTCACGCCTACCCAGCACATGGTGATAAATAAATGGGGTTTGGGTTGCAGTTTGGACACTCGGTCTCTAAAAGTTTCGCTATCACTGCTATAGAACAATTGTTTGTTTTTTCCCTTTTCTGAGAGGGATGACTGGATGACAGGGAATACAACAATTACAGTATATGAAAATATCATGCAACACTGCCCGGCCTTGTTTGCTGAGTTGCAGTAAAAGTTTATGTTGACATAAGTTTTTGCTGACTGAAGACAGTAAGAAAAAAATGCAGTTGTTTTGATGGAGAGTCTAGGGTTATGTAGAGCATACTGAACTAAGCCATTAGTTAACCCACTGGCTTTGTTGCATTTCCCCTTTCTCAACATCACATCCTAGAGCAGTGGTTCTCAACCTGTGGGTTGGGACCCCATTTGGGGTCGAACGACCATTTCATGGGGGTCGCCAAACAACACAGTCCGCCATTTTTTTCCCCCTTTTCCTTAGCTGTGCTACTCCCTTTTATTCTATTGGCTTTTGAAAGCCAATAGAATAGACTCTCTTGAATAGAGTCTAATTCTATTGGCTTTCAAAAGCCAATAGGAATTGTCCAGGCTGTCTCTGCCCTGCTGAGCCCACCAAAAGTCACATTCTGCAAACGGTGCTGCACCAGTTGAGTAGTCCTTGACTTACGACCGGTTGAGTAGTCCTCGACTTACGACCGGTTGGGGGGGGTCGTGGCATTAAAAAGGTTGAGAACCACTGTCCTAGAGAAAAACCAGCTGCCAATCCCAACATTGCTATTTTGATAGATGGTTTTGACAGGTGGCTAGACTCATGGTTCTCCTTTACTGGGGAGCCTTACCCCATTCTACTGAACGGATCAGCTGCCAAAGCCATAGCAACCACCAATGGCAAAGTAGGCTGGAGGTTCCATTAAACTCTCTGCCCATAGATCAGCATGAGCAATCACTTTTAACTGCTTTTAGCACTTTTAACTGTGGTAAGAGGCAAGTCATGAGAGGCCCTAAGAAGGCTTTCTGTTGTAATTCCACCAGATGTTTTTCTGATGGTTTGAAGCTGAAAGGAGTACTTCAGCAGGAGTACAAGATATAATGTTTCAAATAATCTAGTTTTCAGTTATGTGGTGCTTTATCAATTATAATCAACCAGTCAGGCTCTGGTTACTCTGCTCTGATTTTGCTATATATTCTAAACATTGTTCAGAAGTATTATCAGGTAGAGCAGCAGTCCCCAACCTTTCCAGCTGGGCAACCTGGCCTGGCGCTGGGGGGGGGGAGGCTTGTGAGTGGCAGGCGCATGCACGTGAGCAAGCTCCCATGGAGTGGAGCTTTGTGTGTGCATGCTTGCCCATTTCTCTATGGTCCAGTTTCAAACAGGTCGTGGCCTGGTATTGGGCCACGGCCCAGGGGTTGGGGACCCCTGAGGTAGAGCATTTTGTAATAATTTGACACGATATAATAGTCTTTATCAGTGTGGCAAGATCTGACATTTCTTAAAACAGGCTCAGGTATAAATATTAATTTTGCTGCTGCTAGATTATCCTAGAGAAAATGAATCTTGGGATAGTCTTCACAGCTATAATCCTATTTCTTGATTTGCCTTTCAAATCATAAGAGTGTCTCTGCTTTGTCTGAACATGTTTCCCTCCTCCCTGATTTTATCTTAATGCCAGTTTGGGAGAGGCTTGTCTGTTGTTGGTTGCCTTAATACTGGATTTTCTCACAGTGTGAGAAGATTCCTTATGCTATCTACATCTGTTTCATCAATCTTTTAACTCGTAGCTGAATTTATTTTAATGATATTTAATTTAAATGTACTTCCTATTTTAATAGATTTTAAATTTTATTTCTTTGCCTTATAATCTGAAATTTGTAATTGATGAAGGTCAGGCAGGAAAGATATCAATTCAACTAATTACCTTGGGGAAGAGGGATATGATAGAAGGCAATGAAAAGATTCCTGCACAAACAGAATATAAATCTGTAAAGGAGCCTTTTCCCAACAAAGAAATATAGACTAAATTTATTTTTATCCTGTCTTTGTTATTTTAAAAAATAACTCAAGACGGTGAATGTATCTACTAGTCCTTCTTCCTCCTATTTCCTGCCTTGTGAGGCGAGTCCCAAATGTGCTTTTCAGGAGGCAACTGGACTTACTTGTTTTTGTTTGAAGATATTTCGCTTCTCATCCAAGAAGCTTCTTCAGCTCTGACTACATGGTAGGGAGTGGAAGGATTTATATTGCTTTCAGACAGCTGATCATTTGCATTCTTTTAGGCTCCACACATATTTGTTCCTGTGGCATGAACTTTGATCTGAGTCTGAGTATGCCCTTTGGCATCTGGGGTTAATCCTATTATGTCCTGTCTTAGAGTTTGGGTGGGGTAGGTAGATTTTAGGTGTCTTTGTCTTCTTAATCTTCTAGCTTCAACTTTCCTGAATGGTTTACATCTGCATTTCTACAGAGCTGGTTTCTGCTTGAGGGAGGGAAACTTGGGATATTAAAAAAAACTGGGCATGCTTTTCTGCCTCTTTAAGATCCTTTGAGGAACTATATTTTTCTGCCCTTTTAATATTTCTTTCTCTGGGGGCTGACTTCCCACAGAATCTTGGTATAGTCTTCACAGTTATAATCCCTATTTCTTGATTTGCCTTGTCAAATCATAAGAGTGTCTCTGCTTTGTTTGGGTTTCAGCTTCACTGCTTTCATTACCAACATCACATGCTAGTTTAAGATGTTGGATTTTGGGGGAAAGGGATAAGGAAAGGTGAGAATGAGCAGTAATTTCATATTGAATCTTTATCTTTTCTCAAATGAACTCTTCCTAGAACTTTTTGTGCATATTAAATAATGTGAGGAACAAGATGAACGTTTAGGGAATATTACAAGCAGCCATAATATCAAGAACAAATTTCCAGAGATTATTTTCTGAAGCTACCCTCCCAAGAATAGGAACGGTCACTGAAAAATTCCAGCAGATTTACTTTTCTACCTTTTACAGCCACATATCCAAAAACCTTTCTACCCCATGATGCCATATATTTAAAACAGGATAGAATAGCTGGTGAAGAATAGATTGCTGCAGAGTCTCCATCTTCAGGTCTAATGTGATGCTACGTTGTGAATCCAGGAGGATATGAGACTTTCTTTGTCTCATCTTTTCAATTCTCAGACAAGGTCAGCAGACTGAATTCCTGGATAGTTTTCTCATTCACCAGCATTCATTGATCAGTAGTACCTTTCTCAACAGTGGCCACAGGATTGGAAAAGGCCAGTTTACATTCCAATTCCAAAGAAAGGCAATGCCAAAGAATGTTCAAACTGTCGCACCATTGCACTCATTTCACATAGTAAAATTATGCTTAGTAGAGTTATGCTTAAAATCCTACAAGCTAGACTCCAGCAGTATGTGGATCGAGAACTACCAGAAGTACAGGCAGGATTTTGAAGAGGCAGAGGAACTAGAGATCAAATTGCCAACATACGCTGAATCATGGAGAAAGCTAGGGAGTTCCAGAAAACATCTACTTCTGCTTCATTGACTATGCTAAAGCCTTTGATTGTGTGGATCACAACAAATTGTGGCAAGTTCTTAAAGAGATGGGAGTACCAGACCATCTTATTTGTCTCTTGAGAAACCTATATGCGGGTCAAGAAGCAACAGTGAGAACTGGACACGGAACCACTGGACACGGAACCAAAATTGGGAAAGGAGTACGGCAAGGCTGTATTCTGTCGCTCTGCCTATTTAATTTATATGCAGAGCACATCATGAGAAAGGCAGGCTAGATGAATCAAAAGTTGGAATTAAGATTGCCAGGAGAAATATCAACAACCTAAGATATGCAGATGATACCACTCTAATGCCAGAAAGTGAAGAGGAACTAAAGAACCTCTTGATGCGGGTGAAGAAGGATAGTGCAAAAGTTAGCTTGAAACTAAACATTAAGAAAACCAAGATCATGGCATCCGGCCCTCTCAATTCCTGGCAAATAGATGGGGAAGAAATGGAAGTAGTGACAGATTTTATTTTCCTGGGCTCCAAGATAACCCCAAATGGGGACTGCAGCCAAGAAATTAAAAGATGCTTGCTCCTGGGGAGGAAAGCTATGGCAAATCTAGACAGCATATTAAAAAGCAGAGACATCATCCTGCCAACAAAAGTGCGTATAGTCCAGGCCATGGTTTTCCCACTTGCAATGTATGACTGTGAAAGTTGGACCATAAGAAAGGTTGAGCGCCAAAGAATTGAGGCCTTTGAACTATGGTGCTGGAGAAGACTCCTGCGAGTCCCCTGGACTGCAAGGTGATCAAACCAGTCAGTTATAGAGGAGATCAACCGTGACTGCTCTTTAGAAGGCCAGATCCTGAAGTTGAAACTCAAGTACTTTGGCCACCTAATGAAAAGTAAGGACTCACTGGAGAAGAGTCTGATGCTGGGAAAGATTGAGGGCAATAGAACAAGGGGACAACAGAGAATGAGGCGGCTGGAGTCACTGAAGCAGTAGGTGTGAGCTTAAATGGACTTCAGAAGATGGTAGAGGGCAGGAAGACCTGGAGGAACGTTGTCCATGGGGTTGCGATGGATTGGACATGACTTTGCAACTAACAACAACAACAAACTTTCTCACAGGAAAGACTGTTAGTAAAACCATTGTCGATATTTAAATGAGGCCACAATCTAATAACAACCAACAGCATTCCTTCTTCCTGCAATAATCTGACCATTGTACTAGTCCTTGCCCATTAATATCCCAGCAAACATTTTCTCATTCCACCTGTCCCTGTAATTTTTAAATATCTTTTCTGCTTATTAGACAATAAGCACTTTGCTTAGAAATTAATTTCCAAGTTGCTTGTGTGGCATAGAATGTTGGTCTCTTATTAAAATGTATTAGGAAATTCTAAGCAGGCACTGGCAAAGTACTTCTAAAATATTTGGGAGAACCACAGTACAACTTACTATAAATACATAAATTTAGAATTAAATATGAATGGGATGGGTTGGAATAAGATTATAGTATTAACATAATCTAATAAAACATGCTTTCATCACAGAAATGCTTATGCTACGCTAATGAAGTTTAATGTTAACATGCAAAGAAAGGTGTCAGTGAAAGAATCAAGTGAACAAAAATGGGTGTTAGCACATTAACCTACCAAAATATTTAATTATTTATTTTATTCTTTAAATTCTTCATTTATATCCTTTACTATTTTTACAAATGCAAGAAGTCAAGGTGGCAAACATCCCCATACTAGTTTGGTATAAGCTGCCATCAAGTTATAAAAGATAGAAAAAAAAATAAAGATTTGTAAATAAATGAAATTTTGGGTTGGTTAAATTGTAGGGCTGGAAAGGTCTGCTTAGGACATTCCCTCTCTTCTGTGCAGCATTCCATAGTAAACATCCCAGAAAGGTACTAGCTAGCCTCTGCTTGAACATATCCAGTAAAGGAAAGACCACCATCACTCTGCATAATTGATTCCTATTGTTCGTTAAGAATTTATATTTCTATAACAAGATGAATATACAGTAGAGGTGACAAATAGATTTAAGGAATTAGATCTGATAGACAGAGTGCCTGAAGAACTATGGACGGAGGTTCGCAACATTGTACAAGAGATAGCAACTAAAATCATCCCAAAGAAAAAGAAATGCAAGAAAGCAAAATGGCTGTCTGAGGAAGCTTTGCAAATAGCTGAGGAAAAAAGAGAGGCAAAAGGCAAGAGAGAAAGAGAAAGATACACCCAATTGAATGAAGAATTCCAGAGAGTAGCTAGAAGAGATAAGAATGCCATCTTAAACGAACAGTGCAAAGAAATAGAAGAAAACAATAGAATAGGGAGAACCAGAGATCTCTTCAAGAAAATTGGAGACATGAAGGGAATGTTTCATGCAAAGATGGGCATGATAAAAGGACCAAAATGGCAGGGACCTAACAGAGACAGAAGAGATTAAGAAGAGGTGGCAAAATTACACAGAAGAACTATACAAGAATGAGCTTAGCATCCCTGATAACCACAATGGGGTGATCACTGACTTCGAGCCAGACATCCTAGAATGTGAAGTGAAATGAGCTTTAGGAAAGCTGAGCAACAAAAGAGCTAGTGGAGGTGACGGTATTCCAGCTGATCTATTCAAAATCTTAAAAGACGATGCAGTAAAAGTGCTATACTCAATTTGCCAGCAAATTTGGAAAACTCAACAGTGGCCACAGGATTGCAAAAGATCAGTTTACATTCCATTTCCAAAGAAAGGCAATGCCAAAGAATGTTCAAACTATCGCACCATTGCACTCATTTCACATAGTAAAATTATGATTAGAAAGTTATGCTTAAAATCCTACAAGCTAGACTCCAGCAGTATGTGGATCGAGAACTACCAGAAGTATAGGCAGGATTTTGAAGAGGCAGAGGAACTAGAGATCAAATTGCCAACATACGCTGAATCATGGAGAAAGCTAGGGAGTTCCAGAAAAACATCTACTTCTGCTTCATTGACTATGCTAAAGCCTTTGATTGTGTGGATCACAACAAATAGTGGCAAGTTCTTAAAGAGATGGGAGTACCAGACCATCTTATTTGTCTCTTGAGAAACCTATATGCGGGTCAAGAAGCAACAGTGAGAACTGGACACGGAACCACTGATTGATTCAAAATTGTGAAAGGAGTCTGGCAAGGCTGTATTCTGTCACCCTGCCTATTTAATTTATATGCAGAGCACATCATGAGAAAGGCAAGGCTAGATGAATCAAAAGTTGGAATTAAGATTGCCGGGAGAAATATCAACAGCCCAAGATATGCAGATGATACCACTCTAATGCCAGAAAGTGAAGAGGAACTAAAGAGCCTCTTGATGCAGGTGAAGAAGGAGAGTGCAAAAGTTGGCTTGAAACTAAACCAAGATCATGGCATCCGGCCCTCTCAATTCCTGGCAAATAGATGGGGAAGAAATGGAGGTAGTGACAGATGTTATCTTCCTGGGCTCCAAGATCACCTCATATAGGGACTGCAGCCAAGAAATTAAAAGATACTTGCTCCTGGGGAGGAAAGCTATAGCAAATCTAGACAGCATACTAAAAAGCAGAGACATCACCCTGCCAACAAAAGTATGTATAGTCAAGGCCATGGTTTTCCCACTTGCAATGTATGACTGTGAAAGTTGGACCATAAGAAAGGTTGAGCGCCAAAGAATTGAGGCCTTTGAACTATGGTGCTGGAGAAGACTCCTGCGAGTCCCCTGAATTGCAAGGTGATCAAACTGGTCAGAGGAGATCAACCCTGACTGCTCTTTAGAAGGCCAGATCCTGAAGTTGAAACTCAAGTACTTTGGCCACCTAATGAGATGGAAGGACTCACTGGAGAATAGCCTAATGCTGGGAAAGATTGAGGGCAATAGAAGAAGGGGACAACAGAGTTTCAGGTGGTTGGATGGAGTCACTGAAGCAGTAGGTGTGAACTTAAATGGGCTCCAGAAGATGGTAGAGGACAGGAAGGCCTGGAGGAATGTTGTCCATGGGATTGTGATGGGTTTGACACGACTTCGCAACTAACAACAATAAACAAGACTACCATTTCATGTGCTGGGAAGGACATGAGGGAGAAGAGGTATTGATCTCTGTGACTTCCTTTCAGGTACTTGGATAGTACTGTCATTTCTTTCCCAGTCTACTTTTCTCAGGACTAGAACTACTTCCCTCCTTCACTTTTTCATTATAAAACTTAGTTTCTAATCCCCTTCTGACTTTGTTGCCATTTTCTAATCTGTTGGAATTCTTGCTTTTAGCATAAAGTAATGTAAGTAGTATAAAGTGGAATGATTACTTACTGTGATTTGGAAATTACACTTGGGAGAATCAATTCTCACAAGAAACAAAAAGGCTGGAACCACATTTGCCTACTCAAAAACAAGGATCAATGAAAATCACATAAACCATTTCAAAAGAGAGTAGCATTAAACCTTATTTGAGGTGTGGTAGCGCAATTGTTAAAAATGCAGTATGGTAGACTAATTGTGCTGACTGCCAGCAGTTTGATTCTGACTGGCAAGGTCAGTAAATAAGGACCCAGATTTTTGGGGCAATATGCTGACTCTGCAAACTGCTTAAAGAGGGCTGTAAAGCACTGTGAAAGGGTATATAAGTTTAGGTGCTATTGCTATTGTACAAAATCCTTTTTAAATACAAAAAGGACAAGAATTTAAACTCTGATTTCATTATAAATGGGACCAGCATTTGATAACAGTAATTCCTGAAATATTTTTCTAACAGCTTCATTAATTTTTGTATAATAAATTCAGTTATCAGAACTTGGTATCCATGAATACCTGTTTGTATTTGCTTTTTGTCTAGAGTTGTTGAGAAGAGACTACAGTGCTTCTGTTGACACAGTCTAAAATTGCATTTCTATTCTTTGCTATCATATCATACCCTTTTTTTTGTTTTATAATCAACCACTGTTCTAATTCTTCTACAAAAACAGGAAGGTCCCAACTTACAGTATAGCTGTACATTTGAATGTTCCTAAGTGAAAAATTTTGCAGTTGTCTTATTAATTTTTTTTCTTTTTTACTTTCAATCCATTTCTCCAACCTATCAAAATTTGTTTTGAACTACATTACTATCTTCTAAAGCACCGATTCCCAACCTGTATCCATGGTCCCCTTGGGGGAGGGTCTGCAAAGGGTTGGAGAAATGTTATTTAAATCTTGAGTTAAGTCTTGGTGGTCTATGACACACAAAAGGTATTTAAAGAGCGTCTGTGGTAAAGAAAGGGATGAGAACCACTGTTCTATAGTATTAGTGGTCACCTACAATTCTATATAATCTGCACATTTGATAAGCATTTTCTCTATTTTTTTCATCCAAATCATTAATGAAATTATTGAAAATTAGAGAACCCAAGATTGACAATTGTAATAGCCTATATTCTTTCAGTTGATAACTGGAACCATTGATGAGTACTCGTTGAGTCTGAATTTTGAGCTACTGTGTATCCATATCTATCAGGGTGTTCATTTTATACTTAACTACAGTGTGATAAACACATCATGAGGTAGTTTGTCAAATATTTTGCTGATGTCCAGGTATACATTTCTCACAAACCATTGAGGAAATTTTCTGATTAAAAATGAATTATGGGTAAGATTTGTTCTTGATAAATCCAAGCTAAATTCTGGTAATTATCACATTATTCTCAATCTGTTTATTAAAATGGATACAATGGTAACATTATGGGCTAAAAACTGGCCTTGTGTAGTTTATTATAGGGTGTAATCATAACCTTCTCAAAAACCCCATAATAAAATGAATTGCTGACTAGGAAACATAGAGTGTATGTTCTCATATACGTTACATATCTCTCATCTCTAATTTTTCTGAATTTTCATCTAATATATTTTTGCTTTCATAAATATGTTGACTAAATCATTTTAAAAGTCTTTTTTTTTTACTGTTAGGTTTATCATCTGGACATTGCTAAGACAATGATGGATATCAAACAAATGATCAACAATTTCCACTGGTTCTACTGGCAATTTCAACTGATTACAATGACACATATGATGGATTCCTTTGAATGGTGGCTTTTCCACTCCCTTTTGTTTTTTACAGTGATGCTGGTAGTATTTATTTTTTATGTCATTGTGCCTGTGCAAATCCACTTGGCTCTAGAGACTGTTTGTCATATATTTGGTTTACAGTGCAAAAGTAACAGACCAGCCATCATATGAATTTTCTACATCTCACAGGGACTGTGTGATTGTGTGGATAGTTTTTTCTGGCTTATATTGTTGAGTTTTCAAAGCAACTTTTGGAGACTTTCTGGGATATACAAATTATTATTATTTTTTGGGATCCATGAAAGAAGTCTTGAAAAAAAATCACAACAATTGCATCCAGCAAGTGCCCAAACACTGCTTATCTGTATGTGTAACCTATTTGATAAGTGGCATGTCATATACAAATTTTAATTTTTCCAAAGAAGCTTATCTCTTATATTTTTAGATTGTTTAGGAGCTTCATCAGATGTTCATTTCCTATTATTTTTATATACTTGTTATTATTAGACTTTTATTGCAATTTATTATGTAGAAATAACTCTGTAACAAACTGTAAAATAATAATAAAATTGAAAAAGTAAAAAGGCCAATGAAAAAAGTTTTGTCTGTCGTATATCACAAAATGTTTAAATTCTGCATTACTGAATATAAATAAACCAGGATTAGGAATTAATACTTTGCCTATATTTTAAATATTATCCCTCTTCTGAGGGAATATGTATAGTTTAATATAATTACAATATCTGTATAGTTTAATTAGTTCTGTTGTATATCAGCACAGACTGGAGAGGCCTGGTTTTGTGTGCTGTCTGCATTCCGTTGATGGGGCTTTGCTTGTTTGCTCAGCCCAGTTTCTGGCATGCTGCAGACCAGTGCCAGTCCATGGATCGGGGGTTGGGGACCCTTTCTGTACACAATACCGGCCTTGCAACAGGTTCACAAGCACTCAATAGCAGTGGAGAAACATTTCAATGTTAATTTGTATTAGTTGCATACTCAGAAATCACATATTATATTTAAGTATATATAAAAGCCTGATATTTTCCAGGCTATCAATAAGAATTTAGAAAATATCTTATTTTATCAACCAAGTCCATGACTTTTAGAACATCATGGAATGATTTTCCATCCTATTATTACTCTTATAAACTCTACTTGCTTGGTTTTCTGATCTTCTCATTATATCAAAGTTAACCTCATAAGTGTTTTAACTTGCAATTATAAATGAAGCGTTTGACATGGTCACGACGATGTAAAAAAGACTCTAGAAAGAGTACAGAGAAAAGCAACAAAGATGATTAGGGGACTGGAGCCTAAAGCATATAAGGAAAGGTTGCTGGAATTGGGTACGTCTAGTTTAATGAAGAGAAGGACAAGGGGGGACATGATAGCAGTATTCCAATATCTCAGGGGCTGCCACAAAGAAGAGGGAGTCAAGCTATTTTCCAAGCACCTGAAGGCAGGACAAGAAGCAACGGATGGAAGCTAATCAAGGAGAGAAGCAACCTAAAACTAAGGAGAAACTTCCTGATAGTTAGAACAATTAACCAGTGGAACAACCTGCTTCCATAAGTGGTCAATGCTCCAACACTGGAAATTTTTAAGAAGAGACAGGACAGCCATTTGTCTGAAATGGTGTAGGGTTTCCTGCCTGAGCAGGGGGTTGGACTAGATGACCTCCAAGGTCCCTTCCAACTTTATTATTATTATTATAGTCCACTAGTAAAGATCAAAAGTCATTGCACTTTATCTGTCTTCTTCATCCTTGCTACATATGAAAAAACTTGCAGTTCAGGCCTACATCTTGGAAGTGTATTATTTAGTATATTCCAAGACCTACGAGTGTATACTGTCTTAATTCAGTTTCCATTCAATCCTCATTCCCAGCAACATCTTGCAATGATTAAATAGTATTGCATTACATAGATTCATTGTTTTGTATGACAAATTAAGTGATTTACATAGCAAAAATGTACTGGGCATGTTTGCACACAATTATGTCGGAACTCGTGTATTATGAATTGTTTGCTGCTGTGTGCAAATTTTTGCTCTTCTACTTACCCCGAGCTGAAGTGGTTAAGTTAATCCAATAAAAATAACTTACTGTGTCATCCAAACTGGGAGCTCTCACTCTTCCTAGCTTGAAGCAATCAAGGAAAGGCAAGTGAACAAACCTTATTTGTGATTTTGCATCAGATGGAGCACATGTGGTTGAATCAACATTAAAAGCTTTTTTCTTAGTTTTGAAGTCAAGTGGAATAAAAGAACTGCTAGTGTCTGCCCCAGTGTGTACAAATCAAGAAATCAACTCTACAAGAAGACTGCAACTACTTTTAATATTAGCTACAGTAACAGAATCTTGCAGGTGTCCCGCTTATTATCATATAAATTAGGGAAATACCTGCCTGATTTGTTTTTGCATATTGTCTGCTTGTTTGGGATTTAAGCCATGTATTTCCCCTTATGGTTTTGGTAACAGATCAGCTACTCTCTGAAGCTAATACTTTACTTGTGAATGATACAGGACTTTCTGATGTTTTCTACAGCTATTATGTTTTTTCATATTTGAATATATTGAAATAATGTGGCAATGGGTAAAAGTACATATGCTAAAAGTTGTATGTATGCCAACTAACACAAAGACTTGGCTAGATTCATATAGATAGCCCTTGACTTACAACCATTTGTTTAGTAACTATTTGAAGTTACAATGGCTCTGATAATAGTGACTTATGACCGGTTTTCACACTTGTGACTGTTGCAGCATCCCCGTGGTCACATGAACAAAATTTGAGCGCTTGGCAACTAATATGTATTTATGGCAGTTGCACTGTCCCAGGGTCATGTGATCATCATTTGTAACTTCCCAGCTGGCTGCCGACAAGTTAAGTCAGTGGGGAAAGCTGGATTCACGTAAAGACCATGTGATTCACTTAACAATTGCAATGATTTGCTTAACAACTGTGGCCAGAAAGATTGTAAAATAGGGCATAAGTCACTAACAAATTTCAAGTACAAATTTAATCAATGGATTTATAATAATTGTATGTACGAATTATGCATTTATTTTATAGATCAAACATATGTCTATAAGCGAATTAAATTATAGATAATATAAATATAAAAATTACACACACACACACATATATATATAATTCAATTTTCACCAAAATAACTAGATTTTTTTTTTAAAATGGATTTTACTTCCCTGTTACTGAAAATTTTATGGAGATTTTATATCTGTAGCTCACATGACAAGTTCACATTTAGCTCTAAGCCAAATTCTTATGACTGAAGACAATGTATGAATTGTCTTGGCTTCGCTACAGAAAATTGTATGCAGCACCTGCCTTCCGATTGTGTTTAGCATAACAAAAAGTCAAAGTATCATAACAAATTGGGAGAAAACAGAATCAATGTATTTGAATGATAATTTGTCTGCTGGTATATATTTTTATAAACAGGAGAATGGCCATAATTCAGAGTTAAAAATGTAAAAATAAGGTCCAGAATTGAGACCCTGCCACAGGATAGTGGGAAACATAACTTACTGAAGTTCTTGAGAACTACTGAGATAGAACCACTTATTGATCTGATTTTGAAAAAGGTTGTCACATTAAATGAGTGAATAAAATAACATACAGATCTGGCAAGTGCCTCATCTAAACAGTCCATTAGAATCCTTTAGGACACAGGTCCCAACCATGGGATACTACCGGGCCGTGGCCTGTTTGGAAGTGGGATGCACGAGCGGCTGGCTGTATGAGCAGTAGATTGGCACACACGTATGCAGCTTGACTTGTGTGAGCTGTGGGCCAGCATGTACACACACGTGCCGGCCCACTGCTTGCGTAGGCCATTTCCCCTCTCCCCCTCCGCGGCCAGGCCTCGAAGCCCTAAGAATGCTATTCTAGAATTTTCTGAGATGCCACACTAAGTACTGGGAAGTTTGTCAAGCAGAATAGTTATCCTAAAAAACTTGTCCATAAAGAAGAATAAATGAGACTAAATTATACTGATACTAAATTTATTTCTTCTTTCTTCTTTCATTATTTTTTTGTCCAGAATTATCAGGGAAAGGAATTATCCAATATAATATACATGACAATTGTAATTCTATTGCAAACTGTATGAGATTTTGTAGGGCTGGAATCAGAATCAATAAAGGAGATGGAATGAGAATTGTTGACATTCAACCAAACGGCTGACAAACATGTTTTGGATTGAAAGATTGTTTCCATCAAATGAAACTTAGAGCAAAAATCAAGAATTGCTTCAAGTCTGGATGTCAATAGAAATCTATGGTATTCATTTGAGAGAATAATGACGTAGGTTCTTTTTTAAACCATGTCCAATTAGTTTGACCCAGATTCAAGAGAAACACAAAAGCCCTGGATCCTGGATGGGTGTTGCTTATCTCTCTATAAAGATTGGGGAGAGGTTTATATTGACAATGTTTATACTATTACTTATTACTCTACTACTTATTAGTCTATTACAATAAACTATATACTATGCTGTACTGCTATTATCCTAGTGTAGTACATTAGAGTATATTATGCTCTGTGCTATGCTCTTAGCACATTGTATAAAAATATATTTAATATAGGTAAAAAGCTGCACATGGATTAGAGAACAAACGAAAGTATACAATATAATCAAGAGAGTGAAAAAATTGAAATGGAAATGGTGATCAAGAAGAACTGATGGCAGGTGGACCAAGGAAGTCAAAGAATGGATCCCACGATAAAAAGTATCCACAAAAGAGACCTAAAACAAGATGGATTGGTAACATCAGCCAGTATAGCCAGCCAATTTGGCAAAAGAAAGTTTAGGACCATATTGTTTGGAAACATGCGGATGAGGCCTTCATCCTGCAGTGGATAGACAATGGCTAAAATGATGATGATTATAGTATTCTCATTCTTTTTCTAAGATTTTGTTGACCTATCTTTTCACTTTTCACAGACCTTGATAAATAGTTTATCCATGGGAGTGCGATAAGGTGTGTATTGCAAGGAAGACTTTTTAGATAAGTGTGTTCTCAGAAAAGTTAGAGAAGGAAGGAAGGAAGGAAGGAAGGAAGGAAGGAAGGAAGGAAGGAAGGAAGGAAGGAAGGAAGGAAGGAAGGAAGGAAGGTCCTCCTGATATGGGAAATGGGTGACTGGTAAGTATTTAATTGGAAGGTTGATTGTAATGTAGATAATGTGCTGGAAGGAAGGGGTCTCTACAGCAGTCCACTGAACAGCTTATTGTTAATTCTCTTGGGTGTAGAGTAAAGAACAATTTCATGCAATTACCTCTTGTTTCTTTGATCCCAGCTCAGAAACAGATTTGGTAAGGAATGAAATTTCAGCACTAGTATGTATCAACATTTCTTTTTTAAGCGTCTTCTATCTTAAGTCCTCTCTCTTCTTTTTCTATTAAAAGCCAACAGGTTGTACCTTTTTTATGTTGTGTTTTGTCTTGCTGTGCTGATATACTACTTTTCCTCTCTTTAGGACCCTCAACTCTTTCTGAAGACATTCCCCCCCCCCCTCTATTGTTTGGCTGTTATACTCTGTTTGCTGGTGGCTGCAGAGCTCTAAAATTCAGGTCTCTTCCTGTCTCCTCCCACACTTGTGTCAAGATTGCAGGTTTATTGGCAACTCTGCTAGGCTGATGGGATGGGAAGGCTCAGATGGGAGGGAAAGAAGGCAACCCAGGTACCTGCAACTTTTTTTTCAAGCAGTCTGTTTTTCCACAAATAAGAACAGGTTGGGCAAAGAGGGCATTTTCCAGGACAGTAAGATGGGAACAGGATTGGCAAGGAAGCTGTCAAATGGAAGAACCTGAAAGAAGTAAGCAAATCAACATTTCTCACAGAGGTGTGGCAAGGATATGATGTATAGCAGTCCAGTTTTCTGAGACATTAACCCACACACTTTCTCTTGTGATAGAATATCTCAGGAAGATACAATCTGTTCCACCACAATATTTTATGACTGAATTTTCTGTATAATTGGCAAACTCTTGTCAATTCAACCCTGGTAATCCTCCCAAATATTATTCAGTTACAAGTCTTGTCATTACTGTCAACTTGTTCTGACTGGAACCAAAATCCAACTGTTTCTGGGCTCTGGTTCCCCTTTCTGCTGTTCCTTCCCAATATTTTGCAACCCATTAAAAGGTTGTAATTTCATATTAGAGTTAGCAAGTCCAGTCTTGAGAGAAGAAATATGTAAGAAATATCACCTTTTAATAATGGATTCTACTTAAAATGTTGCTTTTTTTGAAACTTCCAAAACTACAGGGGACCTCACAGGAGGTCTATTTAAATCAAAATTAGACACTTTTATCATGGTAGCTTTAGTTTTGCTCAAATGTAGGAGATACTGAGGTAAGTTAGCCCAGAAAAGGAAATATTAAAAAGGCAGAAAAATATTTTTCCTCAAAGGGACTTTTTAAAAGCAGAAACCAAACCTGGCCCCAAAGTAGTAGCCAGCCCTATACAAATGCAAATGTAAAACCATCAGGAAGGTTGGAGCCAGGGAACTCAAGACAAAGAAACTCTTAAGAGTCATTAGCCCAGCCCCAGGGAAGCAGGAGATGACTTTTGCGATATAATAGGACTAACCCATTACCATCAAGTATACCATAGAGGCACACCTAAACTCAGGTCAGAATACATGACACAGGAAATAGCCTCAAAATTCATGCCACAGGAACAGGAAACTATTCCAAACAAAAGGCTAGAGGGGGTATAAAAACCCCAAGTCCATGTGCTCAGCCCTTCTCTCCTCTGCTCTTTCTGCTTCTTCAATAAACTGTATCCATCTTCCCAAAGCAGTCGCCATGTTGCTTATTTATTCCCGGCTTGGATGAACCAGGATGAAGACTTACTTCTAATAATGTGGAATAAGAACAATCACTAGAATAATGATGTGTCTGCATAATTACTGGAATAATGCTGTGTTAGTAGTATGTGACTAACCTAATGCGCATTGCACTTGGATACAATGTATGTAGCAAACTCTCTCCATTGTATACCCGTGAGAAACGAACCTAGGAAATATGTAGCCCTGTTAGTTATAATCGATACCTATTCAGGGTGGATTGAGGCCTTTCCGACTGTAAATAAGAAAGCTATACAGGTTGCCAGAATCTTTCTTAAAGAAATTATTCCTAGATTTGGTTGCCCTTCTAGGATTTCATCAGATAATGGCCCTGAGTTTGTACACCAAATTAATAAGGCTTTAGCCCAGGCATTAGGAATTAAGTGGAGATTTCATTGTGCTTTTCACCCCCAATCGGCTGATAGGGTGGAATGTGCTCATCGCACGATTAAAACCCTTATTACCAAATTTTGTTTGGAAACTCATCTCCATTGGCCAGACGTTTTGCCTATGGTTTTGTATGCAATCGGACTGCCCCCCGCACTAAATTACAACTTAGCCCTTATGAGCTCATGTTTGGCCGTCCCCCTTGTCTATTTAAACCTGACCGTCAGGGCTGGCCGGACTTGGCTCATAAGGAGGGAATAGAATTGTTACATCAGTTACAGCTTCATAATTTAGCTGTTTCAAATTTGCGCCATTATATGATGGAACAACAACCCTCTCCAGTGGTTACGGCAACACATGGGTTCAAACCAGGAGATAGAGTAAGGGTAAAACACTGGAATTCATATCCCTTGAGCCCAAGATGGAAAGGACCATATACTGCTGTCATGTATTCTCCTTTGGCAGTGAAAACCTTGGAGGGAAAGTCCTGGGTCCACTGGAGTAGATTGAAAGCAGCTGCACCTGCCGATCCAGTAACTTACAAGGTGGATAAAACTGACAAACCTTTAGTGTTAAAATTTACAAGAAATACACCCTGTCGAACCCTACCAGCAACGGGTTCTCAACACACGGTGTGAACATCAGACCTTGCTGAGACACTCCGGAAGCTGTCTCTCTATGCACGGTGGAAGACATGAGGATTCTACAGCTCATAATATCTGTTAGTTATTTAATATTGGGAATATACGCACACATTCCAACACAAATCAGTGCAATGGCTACACGAGAGGTCATACCGCAGAAACCCTCTAATAGAAAACTATTGAGTAGTACACACAAAGAAAGAACAAAAACACAGGGATACCAGGATTGTCAAAACTGCATCAAGATTACAAAACAAGGAAGCCAGATAACTAAGACTTTGGTTTATCATACAATGAAACCAGAAGGGTGCCAAGATAGCTCCCCTAGCTCCTGTACATACAATAGAACTACATATAAAGTTTGTAGAAAAGGGGTCCAAGATCAGTGTTATAACCTGAAGTCTAATTCTGATAGTTGGGCTTTACAAATCCGAACCCATAGAACAGATAGGAGCTCTAGGGACCAGGCACTATTAGGGATCTCTCAATGGAAATCCAACCCACACTCCAGTTTTAGCGTCACCTTTGATGTTTGTAAAGCAGCTAATTATTGGGCTGCAATAGATGGTTGTGGAGGAATCAGTCAAATCCACAACTAAATCCCAAACCATAAGTATCTGTGCCCACCGGATGGGTGTGCAGTCTCCACAGTCAGATGTAAATGGTGGTCACTTATTAAGTGGCATACCCAAGACCCAAAGGAGATGGAGCACATCTTGTTTGAAAAGAATAATACAAAAGTAGACTCCTGTGGAAGGGATAACTGTAATTTGGTGACTCTAACAATCAAGAATGGCAGTTGGTTCCTGGAACAAAATAAATGGGAAAGACAAAATTGGATGTTTGGGATAGGAATAGATGCCAACGGCTATGACCCAATATCAGAGGTAGAAATCAAAATTATAGCTGCAACCAAAAGATTAGAACAAAAATCATTATTTTGGTCATATTATGAGGAAATGGAGAAACTAAATATTCCTGACATACCTAGACATGTAGTCAATACCTTTGTTAAGTTAGCTGAAGATATTGCCCATACTTTAGACGTGTCCAACTGTTTTGTGTGTGGTGGAACAAATATGGGAGAAAAATGGCCATGGGAGGTACAAGAGTTAAATTATACCAAGGTACTAGAAATGTCTGAGAATAGTAGTTTAACCTATACAAGCAGGAAAGATGGTGATTGGACTCTCACTTCCAACCTGGTAGGACATGTATGTTACTCAAGGAACAAAACAGAATCTTGCATAGCAGTAGGTAACCTCCTATGCACAGGGACTTGGGAAAATGGTAAATGGTGGTCTGGAACCAACAAAACCACTACTATGGATTATTATGCCTGTACTAATGTATCTGGGATGCCATATCTAAAAGACTCCACAAATACCAGTCTCCTTTGGCTAGCCCCAGATGGAATGTACTGGATTTGTGGAAAAATGGCATACGGACAACTACCTAAGAACTGGTGTGGATCTTGTGTATTGGGAATAATTCGACCAGGATTTTTCCTGTTACCATTAAAAACTAAGCAAGTTCTTGGAGTTCCCATCTATGATGAAGTTGGCAATATAAGACAAAGGGAACTAAGTGCACACACTCAATTCACAGGAGTCACTTGGCAAGAACATGAATGGCCACCTTGCCGCATTATCCTAGTTTAAGGTCTGGCGACTTGGGCTGAGGATGAAATGTATGGATACCGTACCCCTATTTATATGCTCAACAGGCTCATTAGGTTACAAGCGGTGGTAGAGTTTTTCACTAATGAGACTGTGAAGGGACTAACTAAATTGGCCAAAGAAAATGTGAAATCCAGGACATATATTATGCAAAATAGGTTAGCCTTGGACTATCTGTTGGCCAAAGAAGGAGGGGTATGTGGAAAATTCAACCTAACAAACTGTTGCATCGAAATAGATGAAAGTGGAAAAGTGTTGAAGGACATAACAGACAAAATGGTCAAACTAGCTCACATTCCGGTGCAAACCTGGAAAGGATTTAATTTGGAGGACATATTTTCAGGATGGTGGCCAAAGTTACCAGGCCTACAAACCATCATAGTTATAGCAGTCTTGTTAATTCTAGGATGTATTTTGATTCCCTGCTTACTCCCCTGTGTTGTAGCAATGATTCGAAGAATCTTAGAAAGTACAGCCCAATTAACTGCAAAACATGAAACAATGTTAGCTTTATGGGAATATAAAATGTTGCCCCCTAAAGATCCTGAATTGGAGATAGAATGATGGAAGTTTAAGTAGGAAAACCTCCAAAGGGGGGAATAATGTGGAATAAGAACAATCACTAGAATAATGATGTGTCTGCATAATTACTGGAATAATGCCGGGTTAGTAGTATGTGACTAACCTAATGCGCATTGCATTTGGATACAATGTATGTAGCAAACTCTCTCCATTGTATACCCGTGAGAAATGAACCTAATGTATTACAATGTGTATTACAATGTGTATTCCTTTGTTCCTGAGAAAAAGAAAGTATAAAACTGAAGTCTGAACCTGCCTTTGGGGTTCAGAATTGCTAGTTGCTATTGCTTCTGAACCTGCGCAATAAATCTCTCTGCTAAAACCCTCTGGAATTCGTAAGAGTCCTTTCATTTTCCACAAGATTTCTGGCGACTCCGCCGGGGCTCTTAGGAAGAGGCCGTTGACCTTCCAGACAGACTGCCCTGGTGGGTAGCCCCTCTCCTAATGACTCCTCCTCCAAGCCGGCTCTTGTCTACAGGGAGACCTCGAAAGGACAGGAGGGGAACTCACCCGCCAGCGAAGCACTCCAGTCAAGGATCCACCGAAGGTAGCAGACGGGTCTTTAATCCGCGGAAGGGTCTGGAACGCCTGCAGGCAAGTATTATAAAAGGGGATATCTGATCCCATTTGGATCGGAAGAGGGGATTGATCACCCCCTAGAAGACAAGGCGGCGTCCTTAAGTCTTCAATAGGTAGGATTGTGTGGGTGGTTAAAACATCACATTTCCTGAAGAGTGACCGTTGGAACATCCGGCATTCCAGGTTGGTGGTAATGTGTTAGGGAGAAATGGGAGGAAACCAGACTAAGAAGGGCGTTGGTCAGACACCGCTTCAGTGTATGTTAGGAAATTTCAAAAAGGGTTTTTCTAGGGATTATGGGGACCCACGACCAAATCCAGCCATGTTAAAAAGATTCTGTGAATCTGAATGGATTACCTTTGGCGTAGGGTGGCCCAAAGAGGGATTGGCGAATCCCAAACTTATGGCACGGGTTCATCAAATTGTGACTGGAAGTGGTCATTGGGACCAATATCCTTATATAGACTAATGGCAGATCAATATTGAAGAAAAGCCTCGATGGTTAGCAAAGTGTCAGATAGAATGTGCTAAAATATATTTGGCAAACCAAAAAGCCAAACCTCAGACAAAAGCTAAGATTTTGAGCCAGGAAGAAAGGGAGGAGGTTGCCAGGCCCCCGCCCTATGTTCCTAGAAGAGAAGAAGGGGGGATACATCAGCAAATTCCACCCCCTCCGGTTGAAAGAAATGAAGTCCACCTTCAATCAGAAGCCGGTGTGAAAAGAAAGATAAAAAAAGATAGAACTGTTCAGAAGAAAGATCAGGACATGGATAGCAATGACAGCAAAACATCAGTTTCTAGTAGAACTAGAAGTAAAACGAGGGTAAAAACAGAATAAATGATGGTGCTTGATGATAGTGACAGAAGAAGTAGAAGGTACTAAGTGGCTACAATTTAATGTCCCACTCCTGTGGGCAGTGGATAACCCCCCCTGGATTTGCGAAATATGCCATTCCCGTTATGGTGGAACTAAAACCACAAGCATATCCTGCTAGAGTGCCTCAACGATATTGTACTTCAGAGGCTGCTACTGCCATTCAAGAATTAATCCAAAAATACTTGATAGCAAAAATCATTAGAAAAATTCAGTCACCCTGGAATATTGCAATTCTACCTGTTCGTAAGCCCGATGGACAGTGGAGACCAGTGCAGGATCTCCGCCCCGTTAATAAATTGACCTTAACTCTACACACGACTGTTCCTAATCCATATATTCTTTTAAGTACAATACCTGCATCCGCTAAATGGTTTTCAGTTGTGGACTTAAAGGATGCGTTTTTCACCATACCTTTAGCTGAGAATTGTCAGCCGATCTTTGCATTTGAATGGGCTAATCCAAAGACACAAGTTAAGACTTAATATACCTGGACTAGACTACCACAAGGCTTTAAGAATTCACCTACGTGTTTTGGTCAAGCTTTAGCCCAAGATCTTGCATATTTGAAGTTAGTCAGACAAGAGGACTGTTGCTTTCAATATGTGGATGATGTTCTGATAACTGGACAAAACAGGGAGGATTGCTTTGAAAACACATCCAGACTGCTCCAAATGTTACAAGACTGTGGCTACAGAGTGTCCAAAAGGAAAGCACAATTAGTTCAAATGACTGTAATGTATTTAGGCTATGAACTATCACAAGGACAAAGAAATCTGGGCCCCCAAAGAAAGCACTTAACACTGGTGAGGTTAGCAAAAATGTTTAAAAACATATCTAGCAACTGTTGGAAATGTAGACAAAAACCAGGCACTTATTACTATCTTTGGTGGACATTCCCCAAAGCCAGAAGATTCTGGTCAAGAATACACATATGGTTAGAGAAAATTACTAAAAAAACCATATAGATTTTAATCCAGAATTATTTTTGTTAGGCATAATTGTAGGAAACTATGAGAAAGAGTATGTATATGTATATGTATATGTATATGTGTGTGTATATATATATATATATATATATATATATATATATATATATATATATATATATATATATATATTTTCTGAGGTTTTCGCGGGTGTTTGTATGTAGGTCTTTGGTTGTTCGGGTTTTCTCCCGCGTAAAATTGGAAGTGTCTTGGCGACGTTTCGACGAAGTCCCATTCGTCATCTTCAGGCTGGTGTTTTCAGCTTCCTGCTTTGAGCAGCAATGTGTGGTCTTAGCTGTTTCTTCCTTTTAACTGCCAGTGGGGGTATGAACTGATTGGGTGGGAGCTTGGCTGTGTTCTGATTGGGTGGAGGTGTGTTCTGAATGGTTAGGGGCTTGGCTGTGCTCTGATTGGCTGGGGGAGTGTTCTGTTTGGTTGTGCTCAGGTTAGTCTGAGTTGCAGAGGGGTTTAAGATTTTGGGCTGCCTTGCTATTTTTTGGCTTCGCGTTCGTGGTCGTGCTTCCTCTTCATGGAGGGTGTCAGTTTGCTTCATGTATGGATTGGAGGGGTTTAAAGTGGCTAATGATGCAGCTGTGGTCTGGCTTCTGGTTTGTGGTCGTGCCTCATCATCGGTGTGGCTTTGGGTTTGTTTTTTGCGTGGATGTGTGGTGGTGACATCCTGTGTGGTTTTTGTGAGTGTGGGTCTGGTATCATTTTTTGTGTTAGGGAGTCGTTTGTCAATAAGGGCGGGTTTCCAAATGGCTGGTAGGCGGGAGGTATCATCTCGCTTGTTCATGCTGTGTGGGCGTTTTTCTATCTCGATGGCTTCTCTGATTATTCTGTTATTAAAATGTTCACTTTTGGCAATGGTTCTGGTATTTTTAAAGTCAATTTCATGTCCTGTGGCTTTAAGGTGTTGGACCAGGGAAGATGTTGGTTCCTCTTTTTTGACTGAGTTCTTATGTTCTTCAATGCGTGCACTTATTCTTCTGTTGGTTTGTCCGATGTATGTGGTGGGACAAGTGGTGCATGGGATTTCGTATACTCCTTGATTTTCTAATTCAATTTTATCTTTGGGGTTTCTAAGGATGGTGGATATTTTTCTGTTTGTGCAGAATGCTGTTTTGATGTTGTGTTTATGGAGGATCTTACTGATTCTGTCTGTGGTGCCTTTTATGTATGGGAGGAGGGCTTTGCCGTTTTCTTGTTCTTTGTCTTGGATTTTAGTGGGGGTTTCTTTTTGGATTAGGTTTGTAATCTTATTTCTATGGAATCCATTGGATGTTAGTACATTGGTGAGAGTGTGTAGTTCGGGTTTTAGGTGTTGTTCGTCAGCTAAGCGTTTTGTTCTGGAGATGAGTGTCTTGGCTACAGAGTTGATCTGTGCTGGGTGGTGGTGTGAGAGAGCGTGCAGATAGCGGTTTGTGTGTGTTTTCTTCTGGTAGATGGTGTGTCCTAGGGAGCCATTGGATTTCTTGTAGACTAAGACATCCAGGAAGGGAAGTTGGTTGTTAGCTTCTGTTTCCATGGTGAACTGTATTTTGGGGTGTAGGCTGTTGAGGTGTGTGAGGAAGTTGTCCAGTTTTTCTTTCCCATGTGGCCAGATTATGAAGGTGTCATCTACGTATCTGAGCCAGAGTTTGGGTTTGTGATCCGATTTTTCTAAAGCTTGGGTTTCAAAGTGTTCCATGTAGAGGTTGGCAATGACAGGTGAGAGGGGTGATCCCATGGGTGCTCCTTCTGTTTGTTTGTATTTTTGTCCATTATAGATGAAGTATGTGTTGGATAGGCAGTGGTTGGTCAGATCTAAGATGTGTTTGGGGGGGGGTTATATTTGTTTTGGATAGCTGTCAATCTCAGAAAGGTATGTCTGGTTGAAAAGAGCTAAAGAGTTCGAAATAGCTATTCCAGTTCTCCCTTAATTCTTTGCTAGCAATCCAAATTTTAGAAATGTATATGATGTCACAGTTGTGACTGCTGCCTGTGGATGGCTCTAGTTTGAGCTGATACAAGGCAAAAGATTTCTCTCTCCCATATTTGGGCAACAGGGTGTAACATACAGCATTCTAGATAACTCCTCCCCTGTTTCTTCCCTCCCTAACACAGCTGGCAAAAGTGAGACAGAACCTGTGGCCTAGAGTTTAATACAGCTGCCTAACATGCAGACAGCCCGGGTTCGAATCTCAGAAGGGTATGTCTGGTTGAAAAGAGCTAAAGAGTTCAAAATAGCTATTCCAGTTCTCCCTTAATTCTTTGCTAGCAATCCAAATTTTAGAAATGTATATGATGTCACAGTTGTGACTGCTGCCTGTGGATGGCTCTAGTTTGAGCTGATACAAGGCAAAAGATTTCTCTCTCCCATATTTGGGCAACAGGGTGTAACATACAGCATTCTATATATATAGAATGCTTTTATTCATATATATATGAATAAAAGAATAAAATACAATAACCGGGAGGGGGTTGAAGTAAGAATACTTTACTAAAAATATACTTATACTAAAAAGTTGCCAAGCTTTCGCTGGGGGAACTCCCCAGCATCGCCAGGGCTAAAAGACCATTACAATAAAGGTGGTTTAAGTAGGTTCAAGTAACGTTTGCGCACGGCTCCTAGACCGTGTTACTGGCCCTGATTGGCCAGCTGATAACCAAGATGTGTCTATAACGTTATGTTCTTTTCTTCGGATGCCCTTCCCTATCCCTCCACTATTGGTCTTTGGAGGCGTTAGTAATCTTGCATCCCCTCCTCTTCCGATAATACCAATGCCTGCCGTATCGGGGGGAGGATTCAATCTGATGTTTTCTTGTGTCTTATGATGGGGATAGGGTTCCACTAACTGTGGGTTAATATCCCTTCCCAATTGTATACCTCTCTCCTCCTTTGTTGTGTCAACAGCTCTTATCTGAGTATGGTATGCCTCAGCAATCATGTCTTTATTCCCCACCCCAGTCCTCCTTACATCTGTTCCCTCCCGTTGTTTGGCACTCAAACCGCTCTCATTACTCCTCCCCTTACTGATCGAGCGGGTTGTCATTCTATGCTTTCTCTCCCTTCTCCATGTGGGACGCTCCTCCTCGTTGCTATGGGCAACCGCACACTCCGAGATTTTAACAAGTCTTTTAGGTGTTCCGGCTCCACTGGTATCGCTTCCTCCCTCCTGGGGGGGTATGAGCCTCACATGGGGTTGTTGGGCGGTGCGTAGATCATCCATATCGGGCGCCCCTCCCTTTTTTTCTCCGTGCGCGGGGAGTCCGTGGCCTCTATTCCAGCGTCCACATGTTGGGGTGGGAGACTCTCTTGCTGCACGATCCGGCGCCGGTCACCTGGCAAGGGAGTGTTGATGGTATAGTTATTTACGTCCGTATGCAGGCGTTCCCGGCGGTGGGGGGATGCGGCTTCCTATCCATAATGCCGCAAGTGTTGGTATGATCGCTTGCGATGTAATGAGTGATGATTTGTGTCCCATTTCCGCAGCGCTTGTTGCGCTGGATGCAAGCCAATGCAATGATTAATTGAGCTGTCATTTGAGAACCAGGCCTCTTTCAGTAGCCGGCCTCCCTTCGTGGCATCACTAGCTACGATACAGGTATTAGCAAAATCAAATCGGTGGCCCTCTTGCGCCATATGCATCCAAAGTTGTGAATGCTGCTCGCCCCGTTTTATAGCCAATTGGTGTTCATGGAGACGAGTCTTCAGATGTTTGGCTGTTTCCCCCACATAGTTGCCTTGGCAATTCCTGCAATTGATCTTATAGACAACAGATGATTTCTCCATAGGAGGTAGGGGGTCTTTTGGGTGCATGACTTTAGACCGTAGAGTTTGGTTTGGCTTGTGAGCCACCTCTATTCCATGGGGGGCCAGCAATCTGGCCGTGGCCTCTGAGATATTGTTAATGTATGGGAGGGAGATGCATGTTCTCTGTAAGGAGGGTTCTTCTCTACGTTGGTTGGCCCGAAGATGGGTTGTTAACGCTATGCCGTCTGATGAATCTTAATGGGTAACTGTTATAACGGCATATGCGAAAGAGGTGTCTCCTCTCTTCATTCCTATACTCATCCGTACTGCAGTGGGAGTCAATGCGCTTAAATAACGTTTTAATGCAGCTGATTTTATGGGAAACTGGATGATTACTCTGATAATGGAGGATCCTGTCCGTGTAAGTTGGTTTACGGAACACTTTTGTATGTAAGGATCCATCCAATTGGCGATGGATGGATACATCCAAGAAGGCGAGGGTGTTATGTTTTTCCTCCTCCACAGTAAATTTTATATCAGAGTAGATGGAATTCAATATTCCCATAAATGCAGCTACATGTTGTCTTTTGACAACAGCGAACGTGTCGTCCACGTACCTCACCCAAAACTTGGGTTGGTATAAAGCCATAGCCTTATGTTCAAGTTGCTGGAGGACCACCTCAGCCACAATACTAGAGATGGGGGAGCCCATCGGAGTTCCCTTGATCTGTTCATAGATGGAGCCCTGAAATGTAAAATGGGTTTGGAGGCATATTTCTATAAGTTTCACGAGGTCCTCTGTCTGCAGGGAGTCCTGATGGTGCCCTCCTCCCATGCACGTCAACCGTTCTCTCAGGACTGAGATGGCTAAGTCCTGGGGAATGGAGGTGAAGAGGAAGGTGACGTCGAATGAGACCATTGTCTCGTCATCCTCCACTCTGAGAGTCTTGATTCTAGTTAAAAACACTTCCGCAGACCTGACCATCGTGCTGCTCCCATCTACGAGATGGTTGATACGGGTACTAAGCCATTTGGCTAGTCCCGAGATGGGGGTGCCCCTGAACGATACAATGAGGCGAAGGGGGATACCTCCCTTGTGAATTTTTGGTAGCCCATAAAAACGGGCGAGAGCCATGTCACAAGGGCATATCCTCCTCAAGATGTCATCCCCAATCTTCTTACTGCGCTGTAAGCTGTCTAGCAATTTGTTGATTTTATTTTTGAGTGTTACCGTGGGGTCTTTCTCAACTATTCTATAAGCTGATTTATCACCCAGGAGTTCTAATGCCTTAGTTGTATATAGCTCTCTATCCATTACAACAGTCACTCTACCTTTGTCTGCGGGAAGTACGACGATGGTATCATCCCTCTTGAGTTATATGAGGGCTTCAGTTTCTTCCCTGGACAGGGTGTGATGGTACCTATGGCTAGTAAGCAGCTAGTAACCCACAGTTAGTGGAACCCTATCCCCATCATAAGACACAAGAAAACATCAGATTGAATCCTCCCCCCGATACGGCAGGCGTTGGTATTATCGGAAGAGGAGGGGATGCAAGGTTACTAACGCCTCCAAAGACCAATAGTGGAGGGATAGGGAAGGGCATCCGAAGAAAAGAACATAACGTTATAGACTCATCTTGGTTATCAGCTGGCCAATCAGGGCTAGTAACATGGTCTAGGAGCCGTGTGCAAACGTTCTTGAACCTACTTAAACCACCTTTATTGTAATGGCCTTTTAGCCCTGACGATGCTGGGGAGTTCCCCCAGCGAAAGCTTGGCAACTTTTTAGTATAAGTATATTTTTAGTAAAGTATTCTTACTTCAACCCTCCCGGTGATCGTATTTTATTCTTTTATTCATCATTATGCCTGGGAGTCGCATTTTTACCAATATTCTTGAATATATATATATATATATATATATATATGTGTGTGTGTGTGTGTGTGTGTATTATTAAGAATATTAAAAACAAAACAATGACAAAACAAAACAATCACCCCCATTGAAGAGAAAATAGAAAGGGGAGTTAATAAAGTGATACGAAGGATCGGAAAACAGGATGATGTAAACACAATGGAATCTTGGGCTACAGAGACAAACAATGAGGATATAGTTTTGAAAGAGGATCGTAAACAAAGAAATAGGGGGAGAAGAGAAATAGGGAGTACCAAGAAGGAGGATGAGGAGAATAAACAACATAAACACAGACAGTGCGCATCTAATTACGTGGAATTAAGGAGTCCCCCCCGACTTACAGTTATGCAAAGAAGGGAGGAAGAGCTGCGGTACCAGCACAAGTAAGGAAAGTGAGGAAATTACAGCTTGCAACACAGAAACTACGATCAAAACGCAGGTGCATTGGCTGGGACCCATGACGAGGTCAAGAAGCCGGGCGCAAAGAACGCCACATCTATAAATAGCTTCTCCCATCGACTGGAGACTACCCTGATGATGCTGGCAGATGCCAGCGAAAGCTTGGTTTTATTCTGGTTTTATTAAAACTTTTTATAGTTTTATAACTTCCTGGTGTTCGTATGTTTAAAACATACTAACTAACCTGAGCACAACCAAACAGAACACTCCCCCAGCCAATCAGAGCACAGCCAAGCCCCTAACCATTCAGAACACACCTCCACCCAATCAGAACACAGCCAAGCTCCCACCCAATCAGTTCACACCTCCACTGGCAGTTAAAAGGAAGAAACAGCTAAGACACACATTGCTGCTCAAAGCACGAAGCTGAAAACACCAGCCTGAATATGACGAATAGGACTTCGTCGAAACGTTGCCAATACAAATAAAATACGAACACCAGGAGAGTATAAATATAAAAATATACTTTACTAAAAGCTGCCAAGCTTTCGTTTGGAAACTCCAAACATCATCAGGGCTAAGGAGCTAGTAAACAATGATGACTTAAATGGGTTTTGCCGGCATCTGCACCCGGCTCATGGACCGCGTCACCGGTCCCGGCCGGTTAATTAGTGTTCCAGATGTTTCTTTATTACTCTCCTTACGCTTCCTTCTATGGTTCTTCCGGATCATTCCTTCCACTATCTCATTACTGGTATTCATCTCCTCCACCACCCCTTTATCCTTATTTCCTTCCATAGCACTGACCCTCCTCCCCTTTTTGTTTTCATTCTCCACCCTGGGGGCATCTGTTTCTCCTCTATCAGTGTTACAAGCTTCCCTGGGCTCACCGACGCTCCCCCACACACACGCTTTTCCCAATCCCTGCTCCACACCCTTTCTTCTCACTCTTCCACTGTCATGAGTAACTTTCATACGGGTGTTACATATTTGGGGGTCTATGCCCTCCTCCTCTGTCCTGGCAATCTTCGTGTCGACAGTTCTCCACCGTTCCATTTGTTTGCTGCGTGATCGGGTGCTTACCCCGTCTCTCAATTCATCCCTCCTCCCTATCGCACGCTCTTCCCCATTGCTGATAGGAACGGTATTCAGGCGGACACCAGGTCTCCAGATCTCTGCATTCTGATTCCCTGCGTTCTCACTCCCCTCTTCTGTGCTCGTCTTTGGGGGGACTTCAAAGTGTTCGTCCCGGGAGGGGGCTGTATTGTTGGTGGGGGTATTCCTTGTCTGCAGGGAATCCAGGCAGAATTCCGTGTCTCTCCCTTTCACCGTATGCCTAGGCAATCGAGCCATGCTTTCGTTCTTCTTCTCCCCTCTACCCACAGCGTCAGGCTGCAGGCTCCTCATGCTGGATCTTCCACACTCTCCACAGTTGTTGTTAAGTTCTGGGGGTGGGGGTCTATCATGATGATATTGGGGGAGGGGGAGGTCTTCCATCGGTGGATGATTACGTGTGTTTGACAGTGGTAGCCTCCTCAGACGTTCATTAGAGTGGTATTGGTGTTGATCGGGCGAAACGGGGGTGTCCCTGGAGTGTAGAGGGTTGGCCAAAGTTCCATCTATCTGTTTAGGATGGAGGCCAGGTATCCCGTCACGTTTACAGCTGTGCAAGCATTGTTCAGGCCGCTTATAATAATTGGCATGGTGTTTAAAATCCCATTTCCTCAATGCTTGTTGAGCTGGATGTAAGTCAATGTGACGATTAACCGCATCTTTGTTGGAATACCACGCCTCTTTCAATAGCCGGCCTCCCTTAGTGCATCCTCAGACATAATGCAAACATTCACAAAGTCAAACTGGTGGCCATGTTGTGCCATATGCATCCACAATTGAGAATGCTGCTCGCCCCTTCTTATAGCTAACTGATGTTCATGCAAGCGAGATCTTAAACGCTTAGCTGTTTCACCCACATAGTTGCCATCGCAGTTCTTGCAATTGATTTTATAGATTACTGCTGATCTATCCATGGCAGGGAGTGGGTCCTTGGGGCGAACGACTTTGTAATCTGCTCCTTTCCAATGATTGCAAATACAAACAATTTCTCTTGTTTATAGAGATTCTTAGTCATCCAGGTCATAGTTATTCCAAAGATGTTTTTCTATGAGGCAACTGGCCTTTCTTCTTGTTTTTTTTTTTTTTGAAGACATTTCACTTCTTATTCAAGAAGCTTCTTCAGCTGAATTAATTTCCCATGATGATTATCCCCAAGCTGGGTGACGATCCCAAAGGGTTATAAGATTTACTCTTCCTTCCCAGCTTCCTGGTGAATCAAGTTCCAGAACATGAACATTCCCCACCATTATGGATCACTTGGATGACTGGGGTCATATCCTCCTGATGTTATAAGTATTTAGAGATAATTTTTTAAAATAAATCTTTAAATAGTTTATTAAAATCCTGACATCCCTCTTGATATTCTTTCATATCCATCCTGCAAATTCTAAATTAAGTTGACATGCAGATTAACAGAAACAGAAGTAGAGCTATTTTTGCAATTGATTGATGGTGATTTTGACAATGTTTGATGGTGTTCAAGTGGTGTTCCAAATGTTTTAAGATTGCACCCAAGGCACCTATTACGATTTGTATTATCCTTGCTTTCTTTTGACACAGTCATTCTACTTATATTTTCAGATTCATCTCTTCTATTCTGCTTCTCCAGGTACTTCAACATCCACTCTCCAGACTTTTTTGTCTTATCAGCGGGTATTAAATAGGGTATTATGTGGCAGATGCTGGTCTGTTAAATTCGAAAATCCCAGAGCGCTTTAGCTTCTGCATTTTCTATTACTTTGTCTACTTTTGTGGTCTGTCCAGTTCTTGCTTGCAAGTAAACTGTATTTCTTGCAGGTTTTCCAATGCACTATTATTGTTACACTGTATGCTATTGTTTGTGGTCGGTCTGTGTGATCTTCTTACAGCAGCTAACTAGGTGGCTGACTGTTTCTTCAACTTCTTTGCAGAAGTGGCAGTTGCTGTCTATGATTGTCTTTTCAATTCTGGCTTTGTATGCATTTCCTCTTAAGGCTTGGTCTTATGCTGCCAGAATCAGCTCCTCTGTCTCTTTCTTAATTTTTCTGTTCTTAAGCCATTGCCAAGTCTTATTGTTATCTCTTTTGCCTGCTAGTTTTTTTTTAATGTACTATGCCTTGCCATATTTTTTCTATTCTTTCCAAATGGACCCAGTGTGCAACCTGGGGGGTGGGGTTCTCATGGACTCATGGCTCCTGCTCAAAAAGCAGATGGCAGTCATGGCTAAGAGGACCTTTGCACAGCTTCATATTGTCTGACAATTGACTCATGCCCTAATCACCTTCCAATTGGACTAATCTGCTCTACATGGGGCTGCCCTTAAAGTCTATTGGGAAGTTTCAGCTGGTGCACTCCTAGAGCAGCACATGTTACACATATGTTCACTAAGCTGCATTGTTTGCCAGTCTGATTCTAAGTCTAATTCAAGGAGCTGTTTCTGACCTTTAAATCCCTCCATGGCTGGGTTATTTGAGGGACTACCTGTGACTCATTATATTTATTGGTCCCATCAGATCTGCAGAAGAGGCATTCTATGGGTCCCATGTGCTAAGGAGCTACACTTGGCAGGACCCAATAGGCAAGCCTTCTCTGCCATGGTGCTTGCCTTCTGGAAGATCGTCCTGCTTGAAATGAGGCTGGCTCTATCCCTGTTGATTTTCTGGAATTCCCTCAAAACCTGGCTATATCATCAGGATCGAGGACCTCAGAGGACTGGCACGATATGAGTGATCATTTTTGTTAACATGTATGGTCCTCTCAATACCCAAGTGGCTTCCCTAAACAGGATCTACCCAGTAGATCTTACCCTTCTCAAAATCTCATCCCTTGTAATTATTTTAAGAAATCTAACATGTACATCCCTGGGAACTTTATTTCTTCTAGCATAGTTTGAGTTGACTCAATAAATTTGGTCTAATTCTCCTTTCATTTGCTGTTTCCCAGTTCCTAATGCATCTACCAATAATTTGGTTATCAAGCCTAGGACAGCCTCTTCCTTATCTTCCATTATATTTTGAAATCTTAAAAAGTATGAGACTCTTTCCATCTCTATCCCAGCTACCAAGTCTTCTAGTTCTTCATTTATTTGGATCAACTTCTGATTTTCATCTTTTAAAACTTCTAGTTTTTTGTCAACCTCTGTTGATTTATTTTTTGAATTCTTTGTTGATTATCTGTGATCATCTGTTTAAAATTTTCAAATTGAGAATCCATATTGTTAATTTTTTGATTCATTTTATCAAAATCACTTTTCAACTCCTCATGGTTTCTCGATGTGACTGCCATGTGAATAGCGATTGCCTCTTGAAATGCTTGTAGGGTCTCTTGAGTGAGATTTTGGGTTAAAATATATTTATGGTTGGAGAAAATGATTAAAAAACAAATAAACTTTAAACCAGAATTATTTTTGTTAGGAATAATAGGAGCTAATTATAGAAATATTGCAGATATTTAATATTACATGTACTAACGGCAGCAAGAATTGTATTTGCCCAACATTGGAAAAATGAAAATTTACCAGCTGAAGAAGTACTAATTAAGAAAATTCTAGAATGTGCAGAAATGGATAGATTGACTTTAAAGATAAAAGAGAAAGAAGACTCAGTGTACTTTAGAACATGGGATACAGTGGGGCAAAAAAGTATTTAGTCAGCCACCAATTGTGCAAGTTCTCCCACTTAAAAAGATGAGAGAGGCCTGTAATTGTCATCATAGGTAGACCTTAACTATGAGAGACAAAATGAGAAAACAAATCCAGACAGTAATTTCTATCAATGGCTAGAAAAATGAGTTAGAGAGAAAGGTATATGATATGTAATTTTGAATATATATTAGCAAGAAGAAGGCTATTGAGTGATTAATTAACATATTGTTTATGATAATTAACTATTATCTATTATTGTTTGTTAAACACATGAACCCAGATATCATGGTGTTTGCTAAATATTGAGAATGTTATTTGGAAAAACCCCAACCCCAACCCCAACCCCAACTCTAACCCTAATCCTAAATCTAACCCAAATCCCAACCCCAACCCGACCCCACCTTATTCCTAAACCTATAAAAACTAATAAAATCTATATAAAAAAAATCTGCAGTGCAGTGTGGCCATATAGATAGACTAGTTTTCTGTCCTCTTAGTCACAGGGGAATCCAAAGAAGCTGACTGAAATGGTAAAAGGCTGAAATATTTCACACTTCAGGACCTGCTGTGATTTATTTGTTAACATTCTTCAATTACAGTTAATCCTTACAATTGAGCCCAAAATTTCTATTGCTAAGTGAGACATTTATTAAGTGAATTTTGCCACATTTCATGACTTATCTTTCCACATTTCTTAAGTGAATCACTGCAGTTGTTAAGTTAGTAGCATGATTGTTAAGTAAATCATTTAGCCATTTTAGCCTTGTTTTAATTCCCACAGATTTTGGATGGAATCTGTGCCATGAAAGTAATAAGTATGATCCTGTAATTATTTAGGTATTTCTATCTGAAACTTTGTTCTGAGTCATTTGTTTATTTGCTTCCAATGGTCTGGTTCATGGCTAATAGGTGCATTCTAAGACAAAGTAAGCTACATTTACACAAACCCTCTGGGGTGTTATTCAGAAATTACAACATCCATCTCTACTTCTCCTCATCATGAAAATCCTAGAACATAGCACCCTTGAACAAGTTGATAATCTTGATAGTACTCTAAATTAAGGAAAAATTAAACGCAAACTTAAGGTGAAAGCTAGATAATGTCCTGTACATCCTGTCTAGAAAGAGCAGGTTCATGATTTAGGATTGCTTTAAAATCCCCAGGTGTCTTTGGACCTGCAAATTCAAATTCAAGTCTCAACTCAATTTAAGTTGAGGAAACAATGACTAAAAAGTCAACTGCAACCGTTTGTGAGCTAGTTAAACAAAGCAATAGTTATTCATGACTGTCTAAAGTGTTGCAACCCACTTTAAAAGGGGCTGCTCCTTGAAAAATTTGAGAAAATTATAGTTGGTAGAAAATGCTGCTAACCACTATGAGGCACAGTAATTGCAAGATGCGCACACACACATACACACACACACACACACACACACACTATTCAACTCTGATCAGCTCATCCTGCTGTTTATGGTTCCTGGTGCCTGACATTGACAGATATCTATCTATCTATCTATCTATCTATCTATCTATCTATCTATCTATCTATCTATCTATCTATCTATCTATCTATCTATCTTTCTTTCTTTCTTTCTTTCTTTCTTTCTTTCTTTCTTTCTTTCTTTCTACCTACCTACCTACCTACCTACCTCTATCTCTATCTCTCTATCTATCTCTAGATATCTGTCAATGTCAGGCACCAGGAACCATAAACAGCAGGATGAGCTGATCAGAGTGGAATCTTTATTGTTGCTTGCCTAAAGACAGGAATCTCACCAAACTATAACACTCACTACTTGACAAATACAGTGAAGTTAAGGGAGGATCTTCCTTCAGCTGCTTCATTCCTACAAGCAACTTAAGGCTAGTTTCATACCTCCCCTCAACTCAGTGTCAGATCCCAACACAGTCAATTACTTACTTAGCATATGTAGCACAGGGCATGACTATTAAAGCTGTTAATGACTTGGGGCATTGGTTCTCAACCTTTTCTTCACCACAGACCTCGTTTAAATACCTTTTGTGGCCATGGATCCCCTCAAGTCTTAACTCAAGATTTAAATCATAACATTTCTTCAAGCTTTAGCAGACTGCTTGTGACATTGCGGCCCCTCAGGGGTCCGCACCACAGGTTGAGAACCACTGATTTAGGACATTAAAGGTGTAGAGACTTTCTAAAGAAAAAACATATTTTACAGTACATGATCATATTTAACTTCTTAAGTCAACAGGAGAAGCCCTCTTGAAGAATTAACTTCCAACCCCATTGCCAGAAGATTATCTGGCAGTTAGAGGGAGTTCTGCTATAGAAAAACATCTTGCCCAAGGATGTGCACTTCACCACTGCATATTGTATTCAAGGAGGAAAGCAAAACATTCAACTCTAGTTAGCCCTATAGAGCTGGGTTTTTCAACCGGTGGTATGCGTAAAGAAACACCCCCCCCCCGGAGTTTATGTGTTTCTTTATTTTGTGAGCCTTTCTTGCTTTGCACTTGATTCCTGTGTCTTTAAGGGTACAGGGAAGGGATTGGGATGTGTGTGTGCATTCTTACTACACTGTGGAAGGAGGGCTAAGAAGGGCCGACCAGCTAGCTCAGGGGTCTACAAACTTAGCAACCTTAAGACCTGTGGACTTCAACTCCCAGAATTCCTCATCCAGCCATGATGGCTGAGGAATTCTGGGAGTTGAAGTCTATAAGTCTTAAAAGTGCCGAGTTTGAAGACCCCCTGAGCTAGTTGGTAGTGGTACATATTAGCAAACATGGATAAATTCATCATACATTTGTCAGTGCAAAAAGGAAGTGATTCAGCAAAGGAACAGCCACCAAAGAAATTAAAACTGGTACTTTTTTCCTACAGTTTGTAATATTTTAGTAGATTATAGAATAAAATACAAAAATACAAAAGCAAATAGTAGGACACAGTGGGGAGGAAAAAGCGGGAAAAAGTGAGGGCGAGAAGAGAAAAAGAACAGAATTCCTCTGTTGCAGTAGAAAAAAGCATTAACATTGAACCTCAACTTTTTTACTTTTCCATAATATTATAAACTAGCCATTTCTATAACACAAATGAATCTAATCAGTAAAACCCAACCCCCCTTTTAGTCATCATGTTTTTGACACCTTGCTAAGCACTGGTGGTACTCATATATTGCCATGTCCTAAAAGTGGTACAATCTGTGATAAGGTTGAAAAGCCCTGCTATAAAGTATACCAGATTAGGAAATCAGTGCCATATATGTCTAAACAAACAAACAAATAAATAATAAATATTTCATTGGAATAGCTATAGTAACAGAATCTTACAAATCTGAATATGTTTCACTCTTCCTTGATTTTATCTTAATGCCAGTTTGGGAGAGGCTTGTCTGTTATTGGTTGCCTTAATACTGGATTTTCTCACAGTGTAAGAAGATTCCTTATGCCATCTACATCTGTTTCAGCAATCTTTTAACTCTTAGCTGAATTTATTTTAATGATATTTAATTTAAATGTACTTCCTATTTTAATAGATTTTAAATTTTATTTCTTTGCCTTATAATTTGTAATTGATGAAGGTCATGTAGGAAAGATATCAATTCAACTAATTACCTTGGGGAAGAGGGATATGATAGAAGGCAATGAAAAGATTCCTGCACAAACAGAATATAAATCTGTAAAGGAGCCTTTTCCCAACAAAGAAATATAGACTAAATTTATTTTTATCCTATCTTTGTTATTTTAAAAAATAACTCAAGATGGTGAATGTATCCAATAGTCCTTCTTCCTCCTATTTCCTGCCTTGTGAGGCAAGTTGGACTGAGACAGATCCCAAATGTGCTTTTCAGGAGGCAACTGGACTTACTTGTTTTTGTTTGAAGACATTTCGCTTCTCATCCAAGAAGCTTCTTCAGCTCTGACTACATGGTGGGGAGTAGAAGGATTAATATTGCTTGCAGACAGCTGATCATTTACATTCTTTTAGGCTCCACACATATTTGCACTATTCAGATGACCCTGAGGACACAGGTAAACCTCCAAATGGCCCCAACAACTCGCTAAAAAAAATGCAAATGACCAGCTGTCTAAAGTGGGATGAGAACTCACTGTCTCCTGCTTTCTAACCTGGTGCCTTAACCACAAGACCAAACTGGCTTTTAATGTTTATACTGGCTGTTAATGTCTCTTGTAGCACTAGTCCATACAAGAAAATATTGAGCATTCCTATTATTGTAATAGCAAATGATACCGTCACTGACATGTCAAAATCTACCAGACTTTTCCTAGCTGCCACAAATTCCATCTAATTTTCCATATCTCTTTTTCTTGAAAAATGGGAAAGGGAATGGAGAGATAGTATCTATTGCAGTGATGGCGAACCTTTTAGAGACCAAGTATCCAAAAACGGCCCCTACCCCCCGCTCCACCCCCTACCCTGCTCCCACCCCATCTGCCTGCAGGGCCACTCACCACCTCCAGGACCCGCCGCAGATCACCCAGGCAGCCCAGCAGCACCATTGCGGCCATGCCCTCTGCCCATACCCCGCAGCATCAACTGTGCATGATGGGATGTGAGGGCAGAGTCTTGTCTATGTTGCCTGGTTGCCATGTCCTTGGCTGCGCTGCTCCGCGCAGGCCATGCTCGGGGGCAACTCTCTTCCAGGGGGTCTGCTGGTGAGGAGGGGTCACGGGGGGAGGTAAGGCTGGGGCAACGGCATGTGTGTCTACAGAGAGGGCTCTGAGTGCTGTGTCTGGCATGTGTACCATAGGTTCGCCACCACTGATCTACTGGGTTTCTCAGCATCCCCTGGTGGTCTCTTGGAAAATTTCAGCACGTTTGACATTTCTGCTTAAAAATCAATGAGTAATTCATAGTGTAAATGATTATTGAAACAGAGCACTATCCATCAAGTTGAGTTAGATAGTCTCACCATAATTATCTATTTAGATTCATTCATCTTCTCCGAAATATGCTAAAAAGTTAAGATTCCAGGAGCTGAGCTCAACTTTTAGCGACTATATTCTTGATAATAATGCAGAAATGGTTTGCCACCAGTATTGCCTTTTTCCTGAATGTTTTTTCTACTACCCACTGTAGAATTTATCTGTCAGATTTCCTGGTAGTCTCTTTATCCATTTCTGAAGGAATTTATCAAATGAGTGGTTGCTTCTGATTAATGCCCAAAGAAAGTCATCTGGTGTGACAACATTTGCAATAGGGGTGAATATCTGTAGCTCAGGTGTAGGATGAGAGTGAAGGTTCATTCTCTGAAGATGTTACCTAGCTTGGTAACGAAACGTTCGGAAACCAACCCACAAGCTTGGAGAACGAACCTTCACCCTCAACATCTGCAATGTTCTCTTTATCTAATTATTGAGATAAAGCAATAATACATAGTGTGGATACTTTCACTTTGAATAGTTAGAAGATGAGGCCTCTTGGTTCCTTTGCTCTGATATGGAACATTAGCTCAAGATATTTCCATCATTTTAAAGAACTATTTTACTTTTTTTCCTGTTCAATCATGTCAGATTCTTGGAAACTGCTTGGATACATCCAGTGGTGGGATTCAAATATGTGAAAAACTGGATGCTACTTCTGAAAGTCCATTCTGGGCCTGGGCAACAAAAAAATTAGCTACCGGTTCTGCCAAAGTGGTGCAAACTGGCTGAATCCCACCACCGGATACATCCCTGCAGTTTTCTCAGCAAGGATTTTTCAGAAATGGTTTGTCATTGTTTCCTTCCTTGGCTGGGAGAAAGTGACTGGCCCATAGTCACCCAGCTGGCTTTGTGTCCAAGGCGGGACTAGAACCCACAGTATTCTGGGTTTCTAATCTCATGTCTCAATAACTATACCAAACCTGATCTCGATCTGTATTTAGCTATATTAGATATGTTCATATTTACTTTCTGTTTAATATGATAAAGACAGATAAAATTGTACCTACTTTTTGCTCCTGTTTATTTTCAAGTTCCTCTTATAGGAGATTTTCCACTTAGTAAGAGCACAGTATAATTTTTATTGTGCAACTCACAATAAGGTTTTCATGCACTAATTAAACATTAATAGAATACATGTTGCTGAAAGAGGAGATTTTCTGTTAAACCAAGTTGATTTGATTCCCTCTCTCATCTATAGTTAGGAACTGAATTATTTTAAAAGACTGATAAAGTATTTATTATATCACTATTTATTGATCCTGGTCCTTAGCCTTTTCTATTTAGGTAACAGAAATGAAGGAAAAAAACTATATAGTTTTTTATAGCTATGTATTTATGTGAAACTAAACATCCTTTTAAATTTTGGAATGATAATATAACATTTGCGACTCAAAACTTTAGTAGGAAGTCATCAAGCTTGGAATAACATGTATAGGTCAACATTGTGATAATTAAATGGTAGTCTTAAATGTGGAGGTTGAAATGACTCATGCCTTCAACTTAAAACATATGTTTAGATGTAGTTCTATATATTTTAGGAGCTGATTGCATTAACTTCTGACAAGCTGACCAGGTGGCAGGAATTTCTGACAATTTTAAGTCAGAGTGATGATTAAACATAAACAACTTATCCAAGTAAGGTCATAACTCAATATATTTTCTTTTCTTTTTTCTCCTTTCCCCCTTTTTCTTCTTTCCCTCTTTCTCTTTTAAATGAACACATAATTCTATGCTTTATTTAACTATTTTTGTTATAATTAGCTGCCACTTATATTAGTTATAATGGTCTCAATTCCAACAAACTCTAGCAGGATTTCAGCAAGTATTAGATGTAATATAATTTACTATAGCCTTACTTTTTTGTAGGATTTTATAGATTCTAGTATTATTCATTGTAATATTTATTTATAGCTCTATAGGATTCTTTAATTTGAATGCTCTGTAATTTTACCTTAAATATATTTTTACCTTATTTTATTATATCAATATTTTTATTCCCATTTTAATATAATTGTCATGATCCATCTAATTAGAATAAAGTTGATTGATTGATAATTTCAGTGTGTTTAAGGGTCACACTGTGGTTTTTTTGAAAATACTGTGAAAATATGTAAGCCTATTACATCCTGAGTAAATTTTATTTTAGTTGAAAGATCTTCCAAGTAGGTACTTGTAGGGTTACAACTTGTGAAATATAGCTATACTTAAAGATGATCCAGATCAGAAAATACTTTGTTGAAATTCCTTACACAAAGATGTAATCTGGATTTACTCAAACTTGAAGTGGGCGGGCAACTAGGTGTGTGGAGCAGTTGTAAGCATCAGGCTCTTCAGAGTGTTAATGAATGTCATGCCTTGGTTTTCATTGTGCTATCTTGCAGTAACAGATACCAGGTGGAATCTCTTTTCTGGATTTATAAGGTGAGTGTCCTTAGAGTACTATTACTATGATTATTATTAGTTTTAAAAACTTTGCAAAATGAGCATTGAAAAGTTTTATCCCTTTTTGTTTGTGAAAGAAAAATTGTGCATGTTCTTGAGCATGTTTTTTTTGTCTCTTCTTTTTAAAGAAAAGATGCTTATTTTTGGTAGTCTCTTGGCAAAGCAGATGTAATTTATGTGATGTCACAATTCCACCCTCACTGCATTTTACATTATTAAAAATGAGTGGTTTGTAAAGAAGTAAGGCATATTTGCAATTGTATGGAGAAATCTGTGTCAGTCTCTTATCAGTATAAGCAAACAGAGACTTTTCCAAGTTTCAGTGCATCTTGCTCCCCTCTTACTTCAGTTTCAATTACAGCTTAGCCTGAGTTCTCTAATACAATTCAAAGTTCTGTCCTCTAATCACTGCTTGATTTTTTAATTTTTTTTGGGAGGGACCAGTATAGGTAATAAGGACATCAACCTACTTGAGAATTCGAGATTTGTCTAAAATTTGTGGACACTGAATACGTGGTTATTTTCATTACTTTATCTTTCTTTCTCCAGATTTAATATCAGAGAGTGATATACACAAAATATAGACTCTGGAAATTCTATACAAGTTGAGAAAGAATAAGAAATGTAGCAACTATCCCACTGTTACATGGGTGAAAGATAAACTATGAGCTTACATATAGAATGCGAAGGAACCTCATCTTGTTCAGTACTAGGCAATAAATTTCCTTGAACTATCTCTGTTGTTATACTGAAGGATTTAATTTGTACAACACACTAAGACATACAATATGGTTTACAAACTATAAAAAGATTTCTAAAACATATAGGGCCACAAATGAGCAAGTCACTTTCAGGTGTAGGCCAATCTGTAAAGCTAGCTGTTCATTTCATTTGAAGAGAATATATGTAGGTCAGGTTGAACTATGGAGTTCTTGGTGCTCTCTGGTTTGGTTGTTTGCTTGCATACATCTTATTAACCAACTAGATAATATCATCAGTATGAGTATGTTTGGGATTTTCTGTTAATATAAAGCAACTTGTCCTACAATGATGGTGTGTGTGTTGTGGTGGGGGTTTCTCCTTGATATTTCCTTGATTTAGGGGGTATTATTTTCTGCTTCGTTCTTTGTCTGGTGTTAATCCCTGCTTATGTGGTTGTAGTCTGGTAGAAAGGATGTATTTTGTTTTCTTACCTTTTAATCAAATCCTTTGAATGGTGTGGAAATGTGGTCTCTTTATGCCTATTGATGGCTGTTATGTCTGAAAGCTAAGCTTCCAGCAATTTTATAGCATTTTTGCACTTAGCTTGGTCTAGGATGCTGTTTCCCATTTGAAATTAAGCTGAAATCTGTATATATGTTGTGAAATTAAGTAATTTTCATTGTGTCTTCTGACTATTAGTTGGTGTTCATGGATGTACTGTGCTAGTTTTCTGCCTATCTGTTCTACGCAGTGGCTGTTACAGTCCTTACACTATGTTGTAAAATTGATGACTTTTTAATTTTGGGGCTGTTTTTTTGATTTACTTTTACAGGGTTTTTAACTGGTTTATGAACTATGGTGATACTATGTGGTTGAAATAGTCTGTTGATAGTTTGTGAGATCTTTTTGATGTTTGGTAGTTTTATCCTTTTCATAGTTTGTGTTGGATGTGCTATGATGGGTTGAGTGTTCAGGCACTTTTTGACAAAGTTGTGTGGGTATCTATTTTGTTGGAAGATGTGTAGGCAGTCTGTTTTCTTTTTTTGGTATTCTGGGTTGCTCTGTTTGTACTATTTGAATAATCTTACATAACTCTTCTTAGGTTGGTCCTTTGACAATGGAGAAAAAGAAAACACAATGCCACCAATTCCAGCAGCAAAAACTACTGTATACAAATTGGGAGCAAATATCACACTTACTAGCATTGATTTTGTTACCTAATTGGGTAATAAATTGTCTGCAAGCAAACTACCAAGCTTACTGCTAAGGACTGCATTGCTGTTTATTTGCATAAAAAATTTTCTAGGCATACCAAAGTTCACATAACACTCAAAGGTGTTGCAGTCTATCTCCTTCTATAAGACAGGAGAATGAAAGGTAGTTTTACTACCTATGACTTATCTTGATGATAAAGGCAATTCTTCATTTTCCTGATAAAGTCATGCCACAAGTAATTACTTGTATCTGTATTTCAAAAAGTTTGGAAACCAACCCACAAGCTCAGAGAATGAACTTCCACCCTTATCCTACACCCAAGCTACAGATATTCATCACTATTGCAAATCCAAATAGATGAAATAGTGTTAGTTTCCCTTGTGGATTGCTTCACTAGAATTTTCCAGTTGGATATGCTACCATAACTTAATTAAGTTTGAAACAAACTTAGTCTTTCATCCTGACTGTCCTACTTTCTTTTCTCCTACTTCTTTCTCTTACCTTTCAGGTGTGTTATTTGATGGTATGAAAGTTGGGAGTCCATTATCAATCAGACTTCTTTTAAAGCCTTTCATGAATACCACAAGGACTTGTAACTTTCATCTTCGGACTATCTAGATAATTTATACATTTCTTAGAACTGAGAAATTAGTTAATATTTTGGTGGTGCTCCACCTAGACTACTGTAAAGAAAAGAGCTGTCCTGGACATTGCCCAATTCACATGAATTTTTTATTTTGTAATCTGTATTTTGGCTGGATCTTCAGGAACACTACCAGTTCAGACTACTGGAGCTGACATTTTGGGGTACTTTATCAAGAAATACATAGAGTATTTTTTTTTAAAAAAATATTGGTTACATTTTGTATTCCTATGTGTTCTGATGTTATAAAATGGGAATTGCTTAATTTTCTTGTGTCAATGGCCACCTCATATTTTAGAAATTTCTGCCATCTAGTTCCTATACTTTAGAATCAATTCCCCTTTGAATAGTATTCAGAGTAATCTTATAAGGTTTAAAAAGACTCTTAAAATGCTTATTTTTTTCAAGTTCTTGATAAATTTGAAATATCTTTTCAGTAGCAATACTCTGTAGGACTTAAATTATGACAAAGGTTGGATTAAAGCTTTAAATTATTAAATAATTTTATTGTCAATATTGATTTATGTTGTATTGTTAATTTTATTTTGCTTATACTATATTAAAAATAAAGCACAAATGAAAATACTCAACATAATTACGATACTATCAATTCTTATATATATATCACTGGCTAGGCTTCTCCATTGTTTCCTAGGACTTGTGAGAATGACTAATCTCCAAGAAATCATCACTGGATACAGGTAATAATGAGTTTATATATACACAGCAACCCCGCCATTAAGTATAATGAAGCAATTAATATAGATTGGGATGTGTAAGGGGTGATGAACTGAAATAACTTCATGTGATGACATCATTTTAAATTGTAGCCCAGAACAACATCACTGTATATAAGGCAGCTATGCATTCTGAATTAACTGTGATAACTTTCTGTTCTGGGATTTCTGTGGCACCTCATGATGCATTACTTTGAAGGGGCCTTCAGAATGATGTTAAATAGCGAGTTGAATCCAGGAGGAATAGTAGCCAGCTACTGAGAAAAGGAAGGAGTGGTGGATTTTCAGGTGGAGGTTATCTTTCAGATTGTCTTTCCATAACTCTCTGGAAATAGTCTTGTCCAAGACCTGTCTTTTTAAGAGTACCCCATCACTCAATATAAATTCCTTTTTCTCTCCAGCAAGCTACTTTAAAGAAATAAGTCAATAAGAATCAAACTTAATGGAATCAAACTATTCTTAAATTAAGTCAAGACAAATCCATCACAAACTAACTCTGATGTCTTCTATAAAGATGTTAATTTGTTTATATATTGACACCTCCAAAGGGAATTTCTAGCAGTAAATTTCCCAGCCTTTATGGCCAACATTATGGAAGGTGCCATTCTAACTTATCTAGAAAGCTAAGTTGGAGAAGGCTAACTGACCCTTTGAAATATTTTGGATCCAAGCACTACTCAGGTGCTTGTAAACTACTAGATAAACAGAATTGATAGTTATTACTGCTAAGTGTTCTTCATATTATCTTGTGAATCTTATCTCAGAAAAGGAAGATGCCTTATCCCCTTACTGATGTTTCTCTGTTGCCATCAGCAATCAGAAGATAGCAAGCAATTTTTCTACTTTCCACTTTGTTCTACTTTAGAACAAAGTTGAATGGTTTCCCAGGAGTTCTGGATTGGAGAAAGTGCAGCCAACAACCATGAATATCTCACTCATAGGATAAAACATACACAAGCAACTTATAACCTGAGGTTCAGTTATGGTCAATATAAGCTTCCTTCTCATCCTCTGCCTTCTTCACAGAACATGCAGTCTTCCCAGCTGTTTGGCTAAGCCAAAAGGGAAATGGTGATATACACAAATAAAAGAGAAGGCAACAAAATGTACCTTCTCTAATAAAAAATGCTCAAAAATACTGTTGACGCAGGAATTTGTTGTAGTCAGCATAGTTATGTTTCAATAAATCTCCTTCAGCTGAACTTCAGACATTTTTGTTGAATTGTGTTCTTTTATGAATTCAGTGGAAATGAATAATCCTGAAAAATCTTCCTCCATTCACAATTTATACTACCTACATTTTGTTGATTCTAATAGGACAACTTTCCAGAAGCAACGATTCATGGCAGCGGCAGCTATGAAGAGTGTGAAGAATTATTTCCAGTGGCTTTATTTTCAATACATGATAGTTACCTGCGGCATTGACTTCGAACACTGGGAACAAATGGTGATTCACATTTTTGTTATCACTATTTTTACCATGCTGGCATACACAACTTATGTGTTCATTCCTATTCATCTGCACCTGGCTTATCAGTTCTTTGTACAATTTTTAATCAAATAGCAAAGGAGGACACCGAACTATACCTATTGCAACTAAGCTTGGGTGCTTCTGTGTATTTTTGCTTCATCTATGTAAATAGAAAATTTAAAAACATTTAATATCTTTCTTTCTTAAATTATTATATCAACTGGTATCATTAGATGTATTAACTTGGAGGAGCTGCTAAAGATTTGGATAGTTTTCACAATCTATTTTATCACATTATTTTTTTATTTTATTATCAGACAATGAAATGAAGTGAAACTAAAAGTGGGTAGATATATTGAGAGGGAAGAATCAGGGAAAATATCAAATATGTATACAAACTGATAAGTGATGGGAAAGTGAGTTTCAGTCTGATATTAGAGATGTAATTTAAAACTTCTGAACTGAAGTCTCAATCTGTGGTAAAATGTCTTAAGAGGAATTTTTATTTGGCACTTTTTTCCACTGTTAATATTCAGTTTGTGCGGATATTGTAACAGCAGAGCTATATAATAGTCTGGCAGATTGGACTGTGACTAAGAGTGTAAAAAGTCTACCCTTGTGACACAGATGTTGTTTGATAATACAGTATAAAATATGTATTTGATATATGTAATTAATGTACAATATGGACTGAGATGTCAGTCAAAGACGATTTACCGTGTTCAATGTTTTAAATCCTTTTTTTCTTTGTACTCAATAAAAACTTATTAAAAATATGTATTTGTCAAATGATTGGGATATGATCTACTTAAGCTTTATAAAATGGCTTGATTTAAATATTAGAGATGTGAATGTGATAAATTATTTCCTGATTTTAATACTGACTGGAGCAATAGCAAGATGGCAAATTTCAAAAAGCAATCATGAATATAACTGAAATAGTGTAATATGCTTTTAATAGACTATAATTGAAGTGGATGGCAATAATCTCCATAAGGGAGATAACCTTAGGTCATGATTAGTGGTATCATTGTTAAATACCGTTGTCTCCTTAGGTTGACACCAACCAGTGGAACTAAAAATTAGAATAATGTTCTGCCCATGTTGAGAAGTCCCATCAACTGGCCTTAGAAGTAGGATGAGCCCTTCTACTGATTAGTTTGGGTTGGTGCTGTGCATATCTCCTGTCCTGGACTTCAGACCATTCTTTGTTACAATGGGTGGCCCCAGGAAGTCATTGAACAATTTATGGAATGAAGAACATGAATGGTAAATGGGAGAATACATTTTTTTGGCATATTTTGATGGTTTTTCTACTTCACAATGTAGCCCTCACCACCAACCTGAAGGTCTATGGGATGAGGAGCTGTATAATAAAGCAGGAGACAATGAATTTTATGCCAACGTTTTTCTATCAACTGAAAGATATGTAGGAAGCATTACAAGTGGATAGTGGAGAAAGCCCCTAGATTTCTCCATTGTTGTTCTAATTTCTTGATTTTATTGTTGCCCAAGCTTGACTTCCTTTCCATGGATTGAAAAACCTGGGAAAATACTAGATAATATTTGAAGTTACTTAATCTTAAACCATACAGGAATTTATATTCCTGCGTGGTTTAAGATTAAGTAACTTCAAATATTATCATGTGAACTGTGAACCACCCAGAACTGGTTTGGAGTCAGGTGGTGCCGACACTGAATTAATTTTCAAACCTGAAAATTATTTTGTTTCTCATATTACAGAACTAATGCAATAGCATATTAATGGCATTAAAAGGGAGGTGTTAATCTCGTTTATATTTAGCCTTTCTCAAAAGTTTAACACAGTAGTTAAGAGTACATGCTAGCACTTATTTTATCAATGTGCTTGGCTGGTAGCTACTGTGTTTAATTATCCTATGACCCTTGAGTGGTACGTAGCTCATACAACTTGTCTCCTCTGCAAGCAGACAACAACAGTTCCTAAGAGAATATATTTAAACATGTCAAGACTCTGAAACAAATATTGTAATTTCTAAAATCATATCCATGTATTAAGCATAATTAGAATGGAAACTCTTAGGACAATACTTCAGTAGAAAGGAGGGAGATTGAAAGTATTTTCATATTTAGAATTACAATATCAGGAAAAAGTTATTTTTAAAAAAAATATTGTGAAGAAGCCCTTTGAAAGAATTAAAATAGGACATATCCTAATAGAGAAATGCTTTTGTATCATCCTATGTAGCCTATCTACTAGTGTTGCTCTGTAATAAAATATAATCCCTGACAATAGGAAAAAATTCTGCAGCATCAGAAAAATACACATACACAGACTGATACTCAATGAAAAGTGATCTCACTGCACTGTAAGTCATTACTTTAAGTTTTTGTTAAATAACTACCGTTTCCCCAAAAATAAGATCTGGTCTTAAAAAATTTTTGCCTCCAAAAGAGGCATTAGGTCTTATTTTGGGGGGATGTCTTATTTTTTTCATCACAAGGCTCAGCTTGGCCGGGTGCCCCTGTGCCCCAGGTTTCACTCAGTGGGGGAGGAAGGCTTTGGAAACTGCCTTCTCATTTATATTCATCTTCAATATTATAATCTGTACGTTTATTTATCAGAAAGATTATTTCTATTTACCTCTACCATGATTAGCCTCCTTGAACGCCAATGGGAAGGCCAAGTATGAATTCTGTGCATGAGCTGTGGAAATACAGGCATTCGCACCCTCAAAGCTTATGCTTTCTCATTTGGGGCGCACCACTGCTTTATAGGTATGTTCAATTTTGCAGCTCAAACTCTTCAGCTGTGGCTGGTAGCAGTTCCCATCACCTTCAGGAAACCTTAGGCCATGCTCCTCGCAGCTGAAGCCATTTGGCTTGCCCAGGGCAAGTTGGCTGTTTTGGGAGGCGTGGCCTATCCCTGTCCTCCAGCTCCACCACACATGCAGGACAAGCCTCCCACGACAGCCAACCTGATGCTGGATGAGCCAGACTGCTTCAGCTGCGAGGAGCCTGGACTAAAATTTCCATCGCCCAGAAAGTCTCATTGATCCCTTACAAACAGCCTTGCCTCCAATTCTTGTTACAGGAGAGGCTGCACATTGCTTCTAAGCACACCCTTCCCACGATCTACTAGGGCTTGATTATGCAAAAGCAATTTGCTCTGGAAGGGAACTGGAAAAGACGTTTCTGTTGGGAGAGGTCCTGCCCAGCAATCAAAACTTCAACGCCACACTTCAGACGTGCCTAAGCAGCCACCGATGCACGCACGCATAAATGTTGGGCAGGAGGACTGAAAAGGGCTGGCACAGATCCCTGCAGCTCATGGAGGCTCTGAGCACTGTTTTTGGCACCACTCAGTTTCCCACCCCACCCCCACAGGCTGGTCTTGTGGGCAGGATTGTCTTCCGCTTTCCCTGCCACTGCATTGGCAACCGGCGCTGCCCTCCCAAAAGGCAACGTGGTGATTGTCGGCAGTCACACCATGAATGGGGATTGACTTATCTCCCAAACCTCACCGCTGTCAAAGTTGATCCCGGGCGCTATGCTGCAATGGAGAATTGAAGCAGCCAGTATGAGGGAATAGGAGCGAGGAGAAAAAAAAAGGAAAAGCAGCTGAGTGAGAAAAGGGGCCATCCTGGCTGGCCAGGCACTGAAGTGCCACTGAAAACAGCAGAGCCCATGTGCACGCCTGCCACATGCTTGCCCCGCATCAGCATACTCTCCACACCCCAGGTCAGGTGCAGCACACCATGGAGAGCATGGCTGATGTGGAAAGGGCATGCTTAGAAGCAATGCACAGCCTCTCCCTATAACGAGAATTGCAGGCAATGCTGTTTGTAAGGGATTAATGAGACTTTCTCACAACAGCAATATTGATGATGAACATAAATGAAAAGGTAGTTTCCAAAACCTTCCTCCCCCCCTTGAGTGAAACCTGAGTCGCCTCCCAGAGTGGACGTCTCAGGACGCCCATCTTTCCCCCCTGATCTTCCACATAGAAAAGAAAGCCGGCAAAGCCCGTGGGGCAGTGCAGGCCACTTTCGGAGGCTGCTTCGGGGTAAGAAACTGATGGTTGAGGCCCCAGCCAGCTCCCACCTGCCGGATTCCCCAATCCAGGGCAGGGATAGAAAAGAGGCAGCCTCTCCTTGCCTCTGCCCCAGCTCTCTTAACATTCTGGCCACACTCTGGCAGCAAGCGGAGGCGGTGGGGGGGGGGAAGAGGCACACGATCCGGTCTGCCAAAATCAGAGTGAGATGGAGTGGGCGGGCTCTTAACTAGGGCTTATTTTGGGGGTAAGCTAATATTATGCCTACCACAAAAAATCAGGCAAGGGCTTATTTTCGGGCTGGGTCTTATTTTTGGGAAAACACGGTAAGAATAGCAAACTAAATGGAAAAAATAGGAATATATATTTCTTCTCATATACAACAAAAATCATAATAGGAAGAACATTAAATACAACTTTTAATGTGTTTTAGACATTAGGAAACAAGAAAAAATGTTGTAAAGTATTACCATTGCTGTTGTTATTAAAATGTGTCAAAACTATCACTCCAAAATGTGTCATGGCTATCAGTGGGTGGCTTTTCAGTAAATAAAAAGCAAATAAATCCCAGAACATAGTCACTGGAAACCCTGCAGATTTCACATTTAATCCTGCAATTTTTATAGGAATTGACTATTCATTTCCAGTCGTAACAGAGCAAAACATTTAATTAACTAGCCAACTACTAACGTTATGCATTGCTGATATAATCATGAAATTATGAATCATATATAGGTTGTCTATGCATAATATATAAATACAATTAAATGAATCATGGCTCACTGAATTACTGTACAATTGTTATTGTTCACACAATATAACTAAAGCACACACTAGCCAATCACAATTTCATCAAATGTTTGTGTGAATGTGATACATTTTTCGGTTGAACTACAGATAATCCTCATTGGCAACACAATTGGGATTGGCAACTCCATTGGTAGATGTTGCAATCACTAAATAAAAAGTGCAATTTTACCTTTTCTTTTCCACAAGGCAACAATGCATTCTCAGGAACATATAGCTGAGATTAATTATGTCTCAGTGCTAAGAACTTTTTTATGAATTACAGGGACTTTGATGAAAATAAAATGGATCATACAACATTGAGGTCAGACATTTAACTGTTTATGATACAGAATATATGTATGTATGTATGTATGTATGTCTGACCTCAATGTTGCACGATCCATTTTATTTTCATCAAATATATATATACTGTCCTTAATAATATTAAAAACACGAATCCCGGGTATACACATAATGTGAAGTAAAATAAGGTGACCACCAGGATAAAATCATAAACATGTTTAATCTACAAAACCAAGCTTTTGTCGGCCACACTACCGACATCATCAGGGTATAAAATGCTGGATGCGGGAGTCCGTTTTTATGTGGCTGATTGCCTCTGCGCTTTGACCCTGGATTGGGTCATAGATCTGCCCATCAGCATCTGCTGTGTAGTTCTTAAAGGAGCCGTTTCTAAAGTTGGCCCATTCCTCTCCAATTGCTCCTAAACGAATTACACCCCACAAGTAAAACAACGTCTCTAGCCCATTTAAACATGAAAGAGGAAGGATGACATAATGCCAGCAGACAACCCACCCCTAGGGGCTGATGTTCAGATCCATGGAAGAACAAGGAGGATGAGAAAAAACACAAGGGAAATATATCCACAGGCGTCCAAAGCACAAACAACTCAATCTAGTCAGGATGAGGGAAGGAGAACAATGAATAGGTACCACCGGATGGCTTCCCCCGAGGGGCATACACACATACCGGGGAAGAGGGAATGAGGGTAACAAGTAGTGGAGCCATTCCAAAGACATGCCCGGTTAGTAACCCATTAACACACACAGGAGCTCACCCGTTAGCAAGAGAGAGAAGGGGGGGGGCGCGATAAGAAACAGGAACGAGACCAACCCCCAGAGGTTTACACACGGGCAAGGAAAGCAACAGGGCTGGCAAATATAGGAACAGAGCTTGAATCACACAGGCTAAATAGCGCAGCAATATAGAGAGAAACTAAGATGAATGAGGTGGTGGGGAGGGATGACCGGGAGCGGATGAACAGCGGATCTCCAGGCACCCACACATGCACAAAAAAACCCAACAGCAATTGGAGAGGACAACTTTAGAAACGGCCCCTTTAAGAACTACACAGCCGATGCTGATGGGCGGACCTATGACCCGAGCCAGGGTCAAAGTGCAGAGGCAGCCAGCCACATAAAAACGGACTCCCGGATCAGGCATTTTATACCCTGACGATGTTGGTAGTGTGGCCGACAAAAGCTTGGTTTTGTAGATTAAACATTTATATTTATGATATTATCCTGGTGATCACCTTATTTTACTTCATATTGTATGTATGTATGTATGTATATATATGTATGTATGTGTATATGTGTAACTGCTAAAGCTTCTTTGATGTAACACTTGCTGTACAAGTAATATTTAGAGTGAAAGCTTATGAAGATTTAAATAATATACCTCCAAATATTATTATATGGATTAAGAAATGCATTTTTACTACAAAAACCGGTTCAGCAATGATACCATTTCTCTTTAATTACTCTGTAATGATGCATTTTATACCAATCTTGTATGAAATCATTTTATGGTGGTTGTCCTTATTTAATGGAATTGTTCATTTTTTTAATCATTAAAAAGTTATTCGGTACTGCCTCAACTCAAGGGAGAGATCATGAAATGCAGCAGAAAAAAAATTATTTGCGTAGACTTCTTATGCTAGTTTCCCCAAGCTATGCCACATCTGTAAAATAATTGATATGGCAAGGACAAAAAAACCTAGATTTCCCTATTCTGCTTTCACAAATACAGGTGTCATATATCATAGACAAGTAGTTGTGAAATCTCACTGCATAATTAAGTAGTATCTGTAATTATTAATTAGCATTCTAAAAGGTGTGCCTGGGTATGTATAATCAACTTAGGGAAATAAGAAAAAAAAGACTGCCTTGTTCTTTAAAGATCACCTGGAACAGATAATGCCACATCAAGAAAGCCGATACAAAAGTAATTAGCATTTTTATACCATAAAATGTTGTCAGCTTAATACAGCATATTTTTAAGAAATGCAGCATATTTTTAAGAAATGTTTTTATATGGTTTATATCAACTTCTAATTTCACAAATGAGAGTATGTTCCTCAAATGAAGAAAAAATTACAAAGAAGGAGTTTTTCAGACCTGTAATACTGATGTTCCTTTTTACCTCATGAACATATGAGAAGGCTGAAGAATCATGTCCTGTTGGAGAAGTTAACAGAGTTTATGCCAGCCTGACCCTTCTCTACCTATTTGGATTTCAACCACCATGACTCTGAAAGAATTGAAGGACACAAATATAGTTCTAAAGTACTTGGTATGCTTAACTGTGGGGTTCATGTATCACACTATCACCTTAACCCTAAACATGGTTTATTAATTAAAATTGGCTGAATTCACATACAGTCCTAAACCATAAAATATAGTTTATTAATTACAATAGCTGGGGAGAGGAGAAATGACATTTTATGGAGCATGATGTCATAATGCAAATGATATGAATTAAATAAATTGTACTATAATTATAATCTGTGTCTTTGCATCATCTGCTTGATAATCTTGTGACTCATATATTTTGACATTTAAAAGTCATAAAGCATACTAAAGTAAATCTCATTAAAACTTACTGCAATATGTTGATACATAATTTTTTAAAAACTTAATTATTATTTTTCCTTTTTTTATAAATCATTATAAACTATACCTTTCAGGAACATTTGTTTTTTAACCTCTTGCAAATCTTAGCAATCTTATTTATTTTTCATGTCAAGAATGCCTGTAATAGATTTCTTAGTGACTATTTTTCAAGGAAGAACCAAATTCAATTAGCAAGACCTCCTAACTTATCCTATTAGCATATTGGCACCTTCTGCCCCTGTTGCATCTTCAGATATCTGAAGGTCTTCAAGCATTTCAGTGAGACTGATTTGGGGAATACTATCATCATCTATGTCACTTTCCACTGGTACCACTGGATCTACAATATAAAATCATAACATATAATCTACAAAAAAAATATTACGGGACCAAAAATCATGTCTTTCTGCATGATATAGAATGTTACAATATTAAAGATTGGTAACTTAACATATTTCTATGAGGTATACATAAGATAAAAAAAAATACTGTGCTACCTTTGCATTTTCTATCATATAAATAACTTTTTAAATTATGAAGAGAACAGACACCCATAAAATCAACTAACCAATGGTAATTTCTCCCAAAGCCCTGTTGACAAATCTATTATAAAACAAAGGACATAATCTTAGAAATGGGTATGTGCATAGTGATATGCGTTTGTAATTTGCTCACTGTGGATGCCATGCCCAGAGAAAGCCATGAGCCAACATATTCTTATTGCTGTTATGATCCATTGAGTTAATCTTAATGTCTGGTGACTGCAGATACAAGACTATATAGGGATTTTTTTTGGCAAAATTTTCAGATATGGTTTGCCAGTTCCTTCTTCTTAGGGCTGAATGAAAACCTAAAGTCACCCAGCTGATTTTCATGGCTAAGGCGGACTAGAACTCTCAGTATTCCAGCTTCTAATACAGCCCCTTTAATCACTATGCCAAATTACTTCAATCCTCAGATAGTTACAAAAATGTTGGCAGTTAGAACAGAGGCATATCTTAGCAATAAAGCTAATTTAAGTAAAACATAACCCCTAACTCTCATGAATTACAGGTTCTATAGATGTAATATTCCTAATGTTGCAGCGTTCAAGAAGAATGAAATAATTTTGGGTGAGAAACTTACTTTTATAAATATTGACATTTTTTCTAATTGTTTCATCTTCTTCTAGATCTTCTAGGAAGTCTTGGTATTGTCTGTAAAAATATCACATTGGAAATAAAGTCAAATATTTTATTTTCATTTTCATCTATGCATATTTTAGATCACTTACATGCACATGCAATAACATGAAGAAAATCAAATATTTGGCTCAAAGGCATGTCCTATGTCCTATGTCAGAGGTCACCAACCTTTCTTGGTTGGTGGACCGGAGGGAAAGGGAGGGGGAAGTATTTTACACGCACACGGGGCTGCGAGCACATGCCCGACACAAATGGGCAGGGCTAATACCTGTGTGATACTCACTAGCACTGCCCCATTTTTGCGCGGCACGGTGCCGTTTCCGCACCCTGAGGCGCAGTGGGGTCCTGTTTTCATGCTGAGGCATGGCAGTGTCCCATTTTCGCACCCTGGTGTGTGGCGGTATCTCATTTTTGCGCCCCATGGCGGTGTCATTTTTGTGCCCTGAGGCATGGTGGCGGCCTGTTTTTGCGCCGCATGGCATCCTGTTTTTGCGCCGCCTGGCATCCTGTTTTTGCACCCCGTGGCAGTGGCACTAGCATGAGTGGGGTTGTGTGCGTGCATACGTGCGTGCACTGTCCAGTTTGTCCTGTGGCCAGCAGCCCATGGCCCACTACTGGGCTGCGGTCCACAGGTTGTGGACCCCTGCTATAACTGTTACAAACATATTAGATTCCTGTTCCATATGAACCTATTCTATATGGTGTTCAGAAAAAAATCAGTTTCAAAAATTGTACAGGAAAACCAAATACAATGTTGGTGATTTTCAGTGTTTTAACTTAGTTACATCCATTAGCTCTTAAATTGGGCTTATATACATGGTAGTTTACACTACACTAAGCCACAATTTGCTTCAACAGTGATTTTATACTAAGCTAAGCCAAAACCAGGCAACCTAAGTTATGATTAGGCCAATATGCAAATTCAATCAAAAGGTTCACAGAATAATCTTCCTAGCATTTGTGTTTTTGTTAAACTTCTGCTCTAACTTTAGTGAAAAAAACAGAGCAAAACTTAAGATTCCTCGCTTTCCTCATTTTATGTAATTGTAGCTCAAAAACATTAATTTCAATTTTTATATTCTTTAAATTTAGTGAGGCTTAATTTATAAATGTATATATCATGTAGATAGTTCTCACACAGATCTTCTGCAAGCAACTTAAACTGGGAGTACAAGTAGGTAGATTAAGCTGGTAGAAAGAAGAATAAGAACATAACATAAAAAAAGGAGGTTAAAAGAATTCATAACCTTTCATCATCGGTATCCATGTTATCTCGGTCTCTTTGTAATTCTTTCAGTTTCCAATTTCTGCGACGTTGACGCTTGGTGCGATCATAACTTTTTTTAATCAAAACCTATGAATGGAACAGGAAAAAAAACAAATCCTAGATCAATACAGCCTATAGGAAAATATTGAGATCTCCTGGAAATCAATGCTTTTATTAAATAGTACATTTATAAATAGTTTGACTAAAACTATTATTAGAACTGACATTTTGGTTCTTTACAGTGCAAAGGCAATATACTGTTTATTGAGAGCACTTTTACTTTTCATATAAAAAACCCTGCTAGACCAGTTTCCAAAGAATAAGATTAAAAGTCACTCATTATGTTATAGCTTCTCTATATAATCCAGCTATTTCGTATTTAGTGCAGATTATGAACCAATATTTTGATCAAGAGTAGATATGACAGGAAGCTTATTAAATCTATGTCTACAACTAGGCTATTCTATACTTTTATTTTGATCCTGGAAAAAAGAAATGACCTAAAGTATAAACAAGGAGACAATGGAGTGTGTTAATAACATTTTACAAATAAACTAGAAGTGGGAACTTTCAAAGTTACCATTTGAAAACAACTATTGAAGATGCCTGAATCTAAGATTTTTAGGTTATGTACTCTCTCTTATATAGCAAGGATATACTTGAAAGAGAAAGTATTGGCCTAATTTTAATTGTAAATTAAATTTAATTTTAATGTGATTTTTTTCATTAAACATGTAAAATTCAGTCACTTCTGGGAGACAGGGTGATCGTGTTTAAGATATGCAGAAATAAAAATGGACGTAGTGATTATTAGAGAACTGGGGCATACAAGAAAGACAAATATAATTTCTGTATCTATGATAATATAACATGAAACAAAATTAATTTCTTATGTTACCAAAATATACATATAGAAAATAAAGACAAGTCAAAATTCTAGGTACGTATTAAGATCTACTTATAAAATAAATTTTAGAATTCCTAGCCTATATGGGATTCTGTGGACTGTAATCCAACAAAACATTTGGATGTTAATATGCTATTTGTATTGGATTTTAATGTATTGTTTTTAAATGTGAATCATGTAGAGACACTATTGTAAGATAAGTGGCTATATAAATAGAAGAAATCAATTAATTAAATAAGAAAGCAAAACAAAAACTGTTAAATTTGAAAACAGAACCATATGCTATAATCTATGAATGTTCTTAATTTTAAGAAATGACTTGTTTAAAGAAAAAATATATCAAAACCATACCACATCAGGAACACTATGGGGATTCATCTTATTTGCAAATTCATCATTCAGATTACAGTTAACCAAATCAAAGCTAGAAAACAAAAATATGAAAAATGTATATTAATCATACATTGTTCTATAAATTTGAACGAAAGTATTATTTCCAAAACAATACTACAGAGTAGAATGGAGAAAATTTATAAAAGGATTAATTACCATTGAATACTTTTATGAAAATTTCAAAATGTGTCATTATGCAAATAACCAGAATATTAACAAGGGGAAAGACTTGATAGAATCTGTATCTGTCAGTTTTCTAAAGCATATAAAAGTACTGAATCCCAATGTGCTTTGATCCAAGAAATTTACCAAGACTTTTTTCACACTGCTGTAACTGGGGTGGGCGCAGCCTCCACATGATGCAACTGGCCCACCGGCCAGCAGTTTGACACTCCTGCGATAAAGCTTTCTTTCTAGAAGCAAATGCAATTTCTAGTTGCAGGAATATCCAAAAGGAGACATATTTTAATACAGGTCCAAACATCAATTAGCATAAGGAATCTGTTAAAAAACTGCAAAGATAAAGCACTTTTACCAATGAGCACCCAATCAGGTAAGATGGGAAAAACTGACTGGAATCCTTCTATAATTTTGCTACCAAATAACTTCGTTTTCAACTATTCCCTCTCCCATTTACTGGTAATTTTATCATGTGTATCAACTATATAACTGTATGTGCAGAGAAAGATGCAGAATATTACAAACCCCAATACAAGATCTCCAGGATTCAGAAGATGCCCCAAGTGAGTACGACAGAAATACTGATGGTCTGTATTCAGTTCTGATGTTTTCTGAACCCAGGCTTCCGCAAGGGAATGCTTAGAAATGTCAAAATAAAAGGAGTACATATATGAAAAGTAGTTAATTAACAGAAGCAAAACAATTGCAAATTACTTTCTAGCCAAATAATTCAATTTTTCTAAACTACATTTGGTATTTTCACATGTGGATTTTCAAGCAATTGTTTGACATTCACCACCCATTTAGTAATCACTCTGTACACCTGAAATGTACTATATATTTAGTGTACTTTCACATGTGGCTTTTCAAATAATATAACAAATTATATATTAGAAATACTGAATCATGGGTCTCATTTAGCTTGTTACTGAATTGCAACCTAAAGTAATAAAATAATAATAATGCATATATGATTAACTTGTACATCCCAAAGTAAAGCTCTGTTTGATGCAACTGTTAGTAAGCCAAGTCGAAACTGATTTCTCCTAGGATCTGCTTGGAAGATTAACCCATATGAAATCTAGCTGAAGCTGATCTCCCAAAGGAATCTGCTTTGTGGTTTTAACCCATAGGTAGCTAAGCCAAAACGTTTCCTATTGGAACTGAAGGTTCTCTGTGCAGATATGGGAGAGCTATGCTCTCTTTGCAGAGAGGGCAAATGCTTTTTCCTTTATTTCAGCACAAAGGCAACTCTACTGCTCCAGGGCAAAAAGGGGCATTTTAGGTGCTGGAGTATTTAGCATTCATTTTTTTTATGGCCTTTGGCTTCCCAGGCCTTCTGCCCTTCTTTTGGGTGGGTGGGTAACTCTTTGTACTGTGGAGTGCCCTTGCAACCTCCTGGCTGTTTGAACCTTTCTGCAGGGTAGCTGTTTGCTTTGTTGTGGGGGTTTCCTAGCATTCAGCCCTTTATTGGAGGGGCCTGCTTCTCCAAACCCTTGAGGCAATCCCGTACTTGTGCTTGTCTCTCCACTTAATGACCCATATAATTTAATAACTGTAAGGGGAATTGCCAGGATTATAGTTGTTGAGTGAAGCACTCATGTGATGTATCACTTAACGACTGCTTTGTTGAACAACTGATACTGGTCCTAATTGTGGTAATTAAGCAAGGAATACCTGTACTTTAATCCAGAATGTTTCTTCAGTGAAAACTTGCTTATTTTAGACAAAAACAAATATAGTAATTTACAACATATCTTTTTCTAAGACTAACTTGTATCACATTTATTGTCATGACATTATTGAATCTAAAGTGTTTTCATATACTTCTAAAGAAAGTGTGTGTGTGTATCTTTTCATAAATTCAAAAGACTGTGGTATAAGTTCTTTTCCTAAATAAAAGTGTTCTAATCACAACCCTAAATTATAAAATCCAAACTTATTCAAAGATCCAATCATCTGCAATCCAAGAGGGAGGTTATTCCTGATTAATTGCAAAATGCTGTTCATTTTAAAGGGTTTACCCTAAGTACAGCATGATAAATTTTGGATCAAGCCTTTAAAAAGCAAAAAAACTTATAGGGACAATCCTGAGCATAATTCTGTGGATGAAATTATAATCTTTAGCAGTTAGTCCAACTGCTAAATTTTATCCAAACAAAGTATACTACGTATTAATATTTATTGTTTTCTTGTTTTTTTTTATGTTTTTAATATATGTATAATTAACACTTATTGTGGTTTTACATGATTATTTTTAGCTTATAAATTATAAGAATAAATAATATTTAAATCATTCTGAAGAAAACAAGGACTTCACTGGAACTATCATACATTTATACAATATTCTGCAAAGTGAAACAAAGTTAATCAGCAAGCAAGATTCGCTTAAGTTTCTAGCAGAGAACCAAGCAAATATGTTTACCTTATTGGATTTCATGCCTGCCCCAGCACCTTGCTTCTGTTCATAGGTCCTACTGATATCCATTACAATAAATTCTTCTAACTGCTTTGGATGAAACAAGCTATTAAAAGGATGGCGCCAATAATTATTTCCATCTATTTCTGCAACTGAAAGAACAAAAGAAGAAAATAGGAACAAAAACAGGTACTTATGAATCAATTGCTGATATTCTTGGTTAGAAATGCTTATCTGGTTGGTAACCTGATGCTGGTGAAGCAGTTTGTAGGTTGTGATTGGGGAAATAGAATGGACAGTTTAGGAAGGAATCACAAGGAAGCATTTCTTCTAGTTAAGTTCTAATGTCTGAGAAATTCAAATTGGCAACCTAGGCCTCTAGTTGCTAAGGGGAAATACCAGGTCCATATTGATCATTCACAGCTCAGTTGTAGATGACTAAGTGGATTTGTATATAATACCAAAACCTGACGGGATGAGTTCATTTCAAGATTTGCCTTTCTGGATTTTGGGTCATTTAGCTGCTTTGATTTCAAGGGGAAAACACTCGTGAAGAATCTTGAATGACACCACAACTACGATCAGGAGGCCTGCTTTAAAACAGTTGTAAGGTGGCATCCAGTTAGCAGGTTTTCATTTATTAAATTATTTTATTATCAATTTACATTTTTAAACTTTTGAAAAACATGTTTTCAAATTTTTGTATTTTCTTTTTTTAAAATTTATTTAGCTTCCTTGTATACCCAATCATGAAAACAATATATTCATATCAAAGATGTATTTTCAACTGTAGCTTCAGTTTTTTTAAAAAGGCTTTAGGACTGTATTTAAATTAAAATTCATGCCAAGTGCTTATTATTGTATTATAAGTTTACAGTTTATAGAAAAAATATCAACAAACTTACTTTGAAGAGTACTTGGATCAATAATGTGAATGGCACTGGTTACTCGGATACAAATGCAAATCTGGCTCATATTACCAAGGCTTTGAGCCAGTTTTGGTGACAAACACACAACATTGTCCTGCAATTGAAGGAAAAAAACAACCCAAAAATGGTATTTATTTCAATTTTATATCTTAAACTATTTTAATAAAATATTGCAGTCCTGAAAGACATCTGGACATCAGAAAACTACACTGATGTGTTTCTAGGTATTAAAGAATTAATGAGGTAAGGTAAAGAATTAATTAATAACAGCTTATTAATGCTAAATTGAGATTTAAATAGTATTAAAATAGATTTGTTTAGATTAACTTATTAATTACTACCTGCTAAGTTGATCAAATAAGTACATACACTATATATAAAATTTAAAAAATTTATATACTGTAGTTGCTACTGGTCAAGACTACACATTTGGAAGTACATTCAATTGAATTCAACTGCACTTACTTATGAGATTTCATACCAAACACTGTACTGACATTAAGATGTAAACCAGGAATGAAAATAATTATCTGATGTTGTTACAGCACAACTCCCATCATCTGACTCCAAATTAATGTTGTCTGATTGAATTTAAAAGGCAATCTCGAAAGAGCCACAGATTATCCACCTCTGACAAATGCAAGTAATTTATTAATGCTTTTACAGGGACCCCATATTCAGAATCTATTGGACAGCTCGGTTCTTTTTCTCTCAAAGTGCATCCAATATTTGCTGCTCAACATTGCTCAAAGCCACCCAAAATCCCTTGACAAGGAATTAGGTGGCATATAAATGTAATAAATAAATGTGCAAGAAAAAATACAATCTCTAAAGATCATTCCACTCCAGGCAAAAAGGATGTGAAGTTTCTTAGTGTCTAATCCACAAAGACAGAAAATACCTTGCATACTGGAACAATCTCAACAGAGAAAGTGCTTTTGTAATTATACGTATTGCTGTGAATGTCATGAGAAATCAAACGCTGTGATGATTTAATTCTGTAATTAAAAAATGACAAACTCAAATCAAAGCAAATAAAGCTATGGTATAATTCTTTTTTTTTAAAACAACAACAACAACATGGTTTGCTAAACATGTCACAGTGGCCTGGCTTATAAACAAAGCCTAGCCATAATGAGCAGGTCCTCATAAGCATACAACAAATCGTATTTTGAATTAGAGTTATGGATGAATTAGATTTCACATTAAAAATCCCTCCCTCATCACCCTGTAAAATAAGTAGCAAAGAAGGCACATTCACAATTACAAATCTAAATCTTGGCTGTATTCCTTGAAACACTTCTAGTTTGTAAAAGTGAAAATTGAAAGAGGACATTTAAAAAATCAACATTCTCCAAAGATATAAACTATCATCTCCACAATGGTTAATACTTGAATAATTCCAAATGTTGAATATACATTAAAAAGTAAAATTGCAAGGATCTCATTCTAACAGTATTTTTTTGGAGCTTAAGCTTTCCCTCTTTCCAAAAGACAGCAGAAAAGCTTCAAAGATGTAATGTAAGAACATGTATTGGATTTTGCTTCCATGATATGAATGTATAACCTTATTTATTTCTTGAATTTACATTTTGCGCATTTCACTGATAAGGTGACTCTCTCAATGTCTTATCTTGAAAGGAGAAGCCTTCTTCCAATTACATTTCACTGTTCTTTTTTAGGAGATTGCCAGATCTGGTACTTCATCCTATTCTATTCTCATTGTTGGAATACGTAAATCTTCAAATATAGTATCAGGCACACAAGACTGTAATTGAAATTGAGTATGTCTGCTATGGGTTGTTAATGATGATCTGGAATACATCAGAAAATAAACTAAGTGCATGGACCTTTTTTCTTCCAAAAGTTTGACAACCTGGGGTCTAATTTTTTTTAATGTGTCTACAATGCCTTAAATAGCTATGCGATGGATGATTTAAAGAACAAAGACTTACCTACAAGGTACAGTACACTGAAGGAAGTCCACCATTTTCTGAGCATGCTGTTTGGAAGCATAATAGAAATCCAGACCATCTGTACGTATGTAAATGAAATTGAAATGAAGACCTGTTGCTTATTTATAAGAGATCTTATTTTCCTGGATTTTCATGAAAGCCTAAAAAGTGTTTTAATATTTTCATAGACTAACGTAGGTTGACTTCTTTATATAAACATGTTAGGAAAATTTTAATTCTACCCTAAAATATTTAGGCAGCAATGTAAATGTATTTATTTATCTAACAAATAATAATCCTCAACGGCTTCCTTTGTGACCCAGTTTCTTTAAAAAACAAGCATCTTATTCTTGACTGCCAGTAACTCATGCTAAAAGTATTGAGACTCTGATCACTCAAAGGCACCAAGAGCTTTACATAAAGAATGTAAAAGCATATAACTTACCATGAATCTCTTTGATCCGAAGAGTGTTCTGGTGAAGCCTGTGCTTTAAAATTAATTGCTCCAAATAATAGAATGTCTTTTTATGTAGTGTCTACAAACAAAATACGATTTATACATAAGTGGTGTTTATATTCCTATAAAGGGATTAAGATTATTATCATTTCACTTGAAATCCAAATTCTGTAGCCCATATAAAGTATGTAGACAGATATAAATATATAGCCCAAAATAAATATGTTTCCTACAGAAACCTGGAATCAATTTGTTTATTTATAGCACTCATATTCCACCATTTGGTTGAAAGATTCGCAGAGTTGCAAGAATATTTGTGTTTGGGTGTATGTAGGTAAGAAAGAGCAATCACATTTCTACATATCAGATGAAATCCTAGCAGATGAATTATGTCTTCAGCATTCACTATTAGCAATACACATGCACATATACATACCTTTTGCCTAACTTGAACCACTGCTTTCCAGAAGTCCTTAGCTTCAACTCGATGGCAATCTTCACACATTTGAGACTGAACAATATATTCTACTACAAAGACTTGCTGAAGAATTGCACCATTCATTACCTAAGTAAGAACAAGAAAGATTTGCCACCTTGAGTGAACTGGCAATTAGGTGGTTTTACAAACTCATTGAATAAGTAAATCTCTCCCTGAATTTTTTCCTTCTTCAAAACTTATGAGACATGTAGTTTATGGTTGTCATTTTTTCTTCTACTAGAAGAAGACTTTCATAAAGCACAGATAAATGATGAAATATCTAGAAATTACATACCACAACAAATGGTTAAAGATACATTTACCCCACGGAAGAAAAACTGATGGAAAATATCTTCAAATGTTAAACAATCTTCAAATATGATAAGGGGTGTCATACAGAAGAAAGAGTGGATTAATTCTCTATTTTCATAGAGGACAAGACTAAAAACAATGGATTAAATCTACAAGGAAATATTTTCAGTCTGGACATTAGAATTTATTGATTCAACATAACACAATGATGAGTTTTGTTTTGCTGAAATTCTTCAAAGGATAGTTGGTAATATGTTAAGAGATACTATAATGGGGCCTGCACTAAGTAGGGATTGGATTAGATGACAATACTATGAGTGGGTATGCTCCTAGTCCCTCCCCTAAATATTGTCAATTCATGGGAACTAAAAAGTGTGTCTTTTCCATCTCAGTTCCTGTCCCTCTGTCCCCTGAACTTTGGCAAGTCTCTACCCTCATGCCTTCTGTAAAACTTTGAAGATCTGTTTTTTCCCCCAAACCCTGAGACAAGATTGGATAAATGCACATTAGAAAGTTGACATGGCACCAACTTGGTTTTAATCTGGTTTAATATATATATTAAGACTAGGGTCCATGAGCATAAATTAGCGGTAAAAAGGGGGGAACAGCACTCCCAAGTATGGGCGCACATGGCGGATTCTGGACATTGCTTTGACTTTGACAATGTATGCATCCTGTCCGGTGACAACACGAAAGAGGGCCGGTTACTAAAAGAGGCATGGCTCTCTGACGGGGACTCTGTCAACCGGCACATCGATTTGTGCCCGGCACATCTAACTTTAAGAGCATGGAACAGGCAAGACCACCCACCCCTAAGGAGACACCCTGCGACAGTACCACATAACCCTAGGGAAGAAGTTATGGAGGGGATGAATTCCCCCCCCACAACAACAGCAACGGCCCATGGACATTCAGGAGAATAATCAACGATTGAGGGACTCCTCCCCCCCTGCTCCAGGACCATGCACACGCTCCCGGACAGTGAGAGAACGGTTGCATGATGAGAAAGAGGCAATTAGCCAACAAACAATCATTCCCGACCCCCCGAAACCCAAAACAGCGATGATCCAGCAGCATCAGGAAAGAAGGAGGATGGGACCGGCTTGCCCTGTGACGACAGTCCATCAACGGAAACAACAGAGCGCCAATCGGAATGCCCGAGAGGATATAGAGATCGAGAGCAGTGTGAATGGGGGGGAAATGCAAATAAGGGTAGAATGTGATAGAAGCTGTAAAAAAGATCACTGTGTTGATGGAGGGAGGGATATAAAGGAACCAGGCATACATATTCAAAAAAGGAGGGCACACAAGGGCTTGTATGAGGAGGAAGGAGATATTCAAGGGATTCAGTCTGACGTGGAGTCCGAGAACATTGATAATGGGGTGAAAGAGCAAGTAGATGTCAGACGGAATGGCAATGACAGAAACGGAGTTTATGCAGCCAAAGAGAGGGAAATGGAAAGCAAGGGATGGGGAGAAAGGCTGAGAGTGCGCCCCCATAGAATGAGGGATGACAATTGGGGAGCAAGTAAAGATCAGAAGAAGGAGGAAGGTAGGAGACACGGAGGTGTGAAGAGGGAACAACTTAGAGATACGAATGACCAAAAAAGGGGAGGAAAGAACCTCCCTAATTCAAGACAGTGGGAGGTAGAGGGGAATAATGACACACCCACAAGCAGTAAAAGCAAGAAAAGAGGAGTCATCAGTATGGAAGCCGTAATTAAAAAGCAGTTAAATCAATTAGGACCTACGACAAGATCTAGGAGCCGTGTGCAAAGGACGGCTCACCTATAAAGGCACTCTCCCACAGACTAGCATTAACCCTGACGATGTCAGAAGTATCTGACGAAAGCTTGGTGATCGGTGATGGTATTAAACTTTTATAGTTTATTATATTCCTGGTGTTCACGTTTTATTGGTAATTGACTATGGATTCACCCAGGAATCGTATTTTTATTTTCACTATTCTTATTAATAACCACGACAGAGCAGTATTGCTCATGGCGAGGAAGTGGGAGAGATTTGCGCACCGCATTTCGACTAATTACTGCAAACTGGCATTCTTACATGCCTGCCTCAAGGAGGACCTTCCCCCTAAGTCACTCAGGAGAAAACCTGCTATCAACTCCATGGAATGCCGGCAAGTTGTCCGTCAATATCAGCGCCGCACTATACAAGCGCTTATCAATGACCTACATAGACGGATCAATAGTCTAAAGACATGGACTCAGGAACATCGGGAACGATGCCATAATGAATTGATGGACCACCATTTTCAGGCATTAGAGCAACATATTCGGACAACTGCCAGAAGAGCAAACCAGCATGTGAAAGGGACACTCCAGCATAGGATGGACGCCCTCTGAGAATCTGGAAAAAGAAACCCCCCCCGTGAGGCTGGTATGTAATCTCTCAACAAAAGCACTCACCCCCTCACAACTTACCCTATTACAACAGAACGCAGGATGTAACCTCATGGACGCCCATACATTGGATTTTGTAGCAGCATTAGAACCTGCTATGGGCCGTATTGAGGTGGGGGAAGAGGGGAAGAACTTTATCAGACAACAAGTCACGGGACTGTTGATGAACCACAAAAACCATCAGGTACTACCAAGAGATGAAATGGAGGCTATGGAACAACTAAAGAAAGACAACTCCATTGTGGTATTACCCGCGGATAAAGGAAGGGCCACGGTCGTGATGGACAGGGTGCAGTATACCAACAAAGCACTTGAACTACTTAAGGATACTACAGCGTATAAGGTAATAGAGAGGGACCCCATGACGGCGCTTAAAAATCGCGTCAATAAGATTCTTAATGGCCTTAAAAGTGGGGGGAGGATAGGGGATGACACCTTGAGAAGGGTACGTCCCGTGGACTCGGCAATGGCCAGATTCTACGGGCTACCCAAGATCCATAAGGACGGTGTCCCCCTCCGCCCTATTGTGGCATTTAAGAACACCCCGACTTCGGGTCTGGCCAGGTGGCTGAGTAACCGTATCAGCGATAGCACTACCACTATAAGGTCAGCAGGAGAGTTCTTAGATATGATTAGGACCCTAAGGATAGAGGATGATTAGCTAATGGTGTCGTTTGACGTCGTGTCGCTCTTCACTTCTATCCCACAGGATCTCACGGTCACGGTAATAAAGGACCGCTTGAACCAGAAGGGCCTGGGGCAACAACTACAAGACTCCCTCTGAATTAACGATCTAGTGGACCTTTTAGAGGTGTGCTTAAAAACCTTTTTTACATTTCAAGGTACCACGTATGAACAGGTCAAAGGAACACCCACGGGGTCCCCAATCTCTAGCGTCATAGCGGAGGCTGTGCTGCAACAGCTAGAGCACGTAGCGATGGCCCAATACCAACCTAAATTCTGGGCCTGCTACATTGACGACACATTCGTGGTCATCAAAAGGGAGCATAAAGCTAACTTTGTGGGCATACTCAACTCGGTATACCCTGACATTCAGTTCACGGAGGAGGAGAACCAGGGGAGACTGGCGTTCTTGGATGTAATGGTCCACCGCCAGCCAGATGGGACCCTGAGCACGAGGGTATACCGAAAACCTACGCATACAGATAGAATTCTGCATTATGCTAGTAACCATCCTATGACCCACAAAGTTAGCTGCATAAGAACGCTATTTAGACGAATAGACTCCCATTGCAGCACAGCCAAAGCTAAAAGGGAAGAAAGAAACCATCTCTTCCAAATATGCAGACGCAATGGTTACCCCACCAGGTTCATCAGACGCTGTAGTATACCACCCAAACCCCGGATGAGCTCAGATATGGAGGAACTCCCGTCACAGATAACCCGTGTCACCCTCCCGTACATCAGCAATGTTTCAGAAGCAACAGCCAGGTTGTTAGCCCCGCATAAAGTGAGGGTGGCTCACAGACCTGATCAAACTTTAAGATCCAAAGTGATGCGCCCAAAAGACCCGCTCCCCAACACTGAAAAATCGGCAATCATATATAAAATCAACTGCAAAGATTGCCCCGTTAATTATGTTGGAGAGACTTCAAAAAGAATGAAGACTAGGGTCCATGAGCATAGATTAGTGGTAAAAAGGGGGGAATAGAACTCCCAAGTATGGGCACACATGGCGGATTCTGGACATTGCTTTGACTTTGACAATGTATGCATCCTGTCCGGTGACAACAAGAAAGAGGGCCGGTTACTAAAAGAGGCATGGCTCTCTGACGGGGACTCTGTCAACCGGCACATCGATTTGTGCCCGGCACATCTAACTTTAAGAGCATGGAGCAGGCAAGACCACCCACCCCTAAGGAGACACCCTGCGACAGTACCACGTAACCCTAGGGAAGAAATTATGGAGGGGATGAATTTTCACCCCCCACAACAACAGCAACGGCCCATGGACATTCAGGAGAATAATCAACGATTGAGGGACTCCTCCCCCCCTGCTCCAGGACCATGTACACGCTCCCGGACAGTGAGAGAACGGGTTGCATGATGAGAAAGAGGCAATGAGCCAACAAACAATCATTCCCGACCCCCCGAAACCCAAAACAGCGATGATCCAGCAGCATCAGGAAAGAAGGAGGATGGGACCGGCTTGCCCTGTGACGACAGTCCATCAACGGAAACAACAGAGCGCCAATCGGAATGCCCGAGAGGATATAGAGATCGAGAGCAGTGTGAATGGGGGGGAAATGCAAATAAGGGTAGAATGTGATAGAAGCTGTAAAAAAGATCACTGTGTTGATGGAGGGAGGGATATAAAGGAACCAGGCATACATATTCAAAAAAGGAGGGCACACAAGGGCTTGTGTGAGGAGGAAGGAGATATTCAAGGGATTCAGTCTGACGTGGAGTCCGAGAACATTAATAATGGGGTGAAAGAGCAAGTAGATGTCAGACGGAATGGCAATGACAGAAACAGAGTTTATGCAGCCAAAGAGAGGGAAATGGAAAGCAAGGGATGGGGAGAAAGGCTGAGAGTGCTCCCCCATAGAATGAGGGATGACAATTGGGGAGCAAGTAAAGATCAGAAGAAGGAGGAAGGTAGGAGACACGGAGGTGTGAAGAGGGAACAACTTAGAGATATGAATGACCAAAAAAGGGGAGGAAAGAACCTCCCTAATTCAAGGCAGTGGGAGGTAGAGGGGAATAATGACACACCCACAAGCAGTAAAAGCAAGAAAAGAGGAGTCATCAGTATGGAAGCCGTAATTAAAAAGCAGTTAAATCAATTAGGACCTACGACAAGATCTAGGAGCCGTGTGCAAAGGACGGCTCACCTATAAAGGCACTCTCCCACAGACTAGCATTAACCCTGACGATGTCAGAAGTATCTGACGAAAGCTTGGTGATCGGTGATGGTATTAAACTTTTATAATTTATTATAATCCTGGTGTTCATGTTTTATTGGTAATTGACTATGGATTCACCCAGGAATCATATTTTTATTTTCACTATTCTTATTAATATATATATATATATGTATATATATGTATGTATGTATGTATGTATGTATATATGTATATATATATGTATATATATGTATATGTATATATGTATGTATATATGTATATTATAGTATATTATATTATATTTTCTTAGCTTTTGATTGGGAGCTACCTAGAATTGGTTAGAAGATGGCAGTTATATTAACATTTTAATTAAACAAATAAATGAGTACAAAATTAAACAATCTATGATAAAAGTTACTACCTTTAGTGACGTATATGCAAAGTGAGAATAATTAATCTGTTTAAATTTAAGATTGTGCTTTGAAATAGAATTGTGAATAGTGGAGGCATCCAGAGATGCTTATATTATGGACCTACTACAAAAAAGAATCCCTTAATGTTTTATTGATCTGCATATATCCCAAATCTATACATGCTTCTGGGGAAATGAGATATTTTGTAATTTATTTGTTTAGAATAACTTTTGTATACTGCCCAATTTCAAAATACTTTGCAAAACTGTAACTACAACCTATGTCCACCATCTACATAAAAAAAAACTCAACGGAGCAATCTGGCTTTCAAAGCTTTGTGAATCACAGAAAAGATGGATATTCATTTTACCTCCCAGTAGTGTTTCTTCAATTAAAAATGACAACGTTCCTACATACTTAAACTGATATGAAATGGATATCCTGACAAGCCTCCTGAGAATCAATGCACAGAGTATGCCAGTTCTGGTTAGGAGAGACAATCCTGCAAGTATATGCATTCCAAACCATGTATGACTTTAAAAGTCAAAAACAGTATCTGGAATTGGGCTTGGAAGTCATCAGTATTCAGTGCAGCAACTTCAACATATCCATCACATTAAGCTTACTCCCACATTCAGCAGCCAAATTGCTGTATTGAGATTCAAATTGTACTTCTGAGTTATGTTTAAGGCCAGCCTTTTGGAGGCAGCTTTATAACATCCAACCACAAAGCTTATGGAATATACCATTCCAAAAAATACATTTAGTAGATGTGTATCTTTATTAGAAACTCAACAAGTCATGAACAAGAAAACCCTCACATTCACCTAGCTAACATAACTTGGGTTTCTGATAAGGCATACTTGTATTTCTTCACTAATTCTGTCATTCTGTAAAAATATTTTAAGTTTACTTGCCTCTTTTTGTATAGTCAGCTTTACTTTAAGTCTTTTGGAGTGTGGTTCAGTCCATACAAATCCTGCATCAATCAACCGAACCTGTTAAGAGGAAACAGTATAATTATCATATGAATGTTCAAAAAGGCAAAACATAACAAAGACAGAAATGTATTGATTCAACAGTTTTAGCTTTTAACTAATGTTACCATGTGTCAAAGTACCTGTGGTTTCTGTACATTTGAAAATAAACTCATGCCTGTTATATTCACCTAACTCAAATCATTTGTTTTCAAGTGTACAGGTACACAGCAACTAGGAATTCTGGGATTTGGAAGTAGCAAGGTGGGAAAAGGCAGAGAGATGCTGGGTACTGAAATTTGAATTTTAATTCAAGAGTGATAGCAGTATCCAACATAAGAAAAATTCATACAAAAATAAACATATGCACGACTAACCTTACTAAGAGAAGTTTTAATTTTTTTAAGGCATAATGAAAGAAGTTCTCTTGATTCCAAAGCACACTGTAGCCAAGCTGCTGGTGGTTGAAGATATCTGAAATATCAAAGGGGAAAAAAAATCAACCAAATCATTTATTTTTAAGGCAACTTCCCTCCCTAACCCCAGCAGTCAGTTTTGATGATAACAGATGCATGATATTTTTTTATTAAACATAAAAATATAGTATGTTTAGGGTCAGCAGGACTTTTAACATGTAGCAATGACTAATTTTATTAATTTTGATGGTAATAAAACATAACATACTGCAATCTTAAAAAGTTCCACTGAATTCCAAAAGTTTATTTTATTTTTTAACTACATTATTTGAATCTAAATCCGACCGATGATACAATCAACATGCTTTTCTATCAGTAATATACCCCATTTACATACATTTTAGTATTTAAATTCAAAGAGCTTAATTCACTCTGGATGAATAAGGTTATAATGAGAGTAATGATTTTATTTATTTGACTTGTTTGCTGCCCATCTCACTTCAAGGTGACTCCTCCTCTTCCTCCTTCTCCTCATACCATATTTCTACTTGGCTTCAACAAGCAAGGCAAAGTTAGGCAATTGAGAAATGCAAATATCAAAACACAAAAATTCTAGACATAAATTAAAGCTAGTTGTATAAAACATAGGGTGGTCCTTTCTAGGGTGGGGGTGGGGTGTTTGTTCATTCTTGGAAATGTATCTTCTACAGCAGAAATAATCTGTGATGCTTTCAATGAAAATGAAGTTATAAGCCTATTGCAGTCATGTGATGTTTTGCTTAGCAATGGAATCACAGGTCTCAATTGTGGTTGTTCAGTGAAGACAACCTGTACTGTGTTTCAGAAATACTGTCAAACTGTGCCAGGTATGTTATGATTCAGCAGAAGTGAAACCCAAAATACATTGGTTGTTTCAGGTTTTGGCTGAAACAAAATCTGTAAGAGTATTATTGGCAAGGGTCTTTCCTCTTCTGCATGTCTGATAAATCAATTTGCTCTCCTATTTACTAGCCCGTTTCTTTTTTCCGCTGCTGACAAAGTTGGCTTCAAGCACGGTTATCATTCCAACCAGCCAATTTGCTCCTCTTTCAATATTTCCAATGTCTTCCTTTCTTTACAGTCCCTTAGCAACACACACTATTGTTGCTATCCCTGGTTTTTTCTGTTTCTGAATGAAAATTTCTACCAGAACATGAGTTTTAGTCTCTTAATTAGATCAAATATGTTTTACCCTAACAGTAAATTTTAAATCTACATTTAATCAGAAGCAAGATTTATTCAAAATCTTAAAAGACAATGCAGTAAAAGTGCTACACTCAATTTGTCAGCAAATTTGGAAAACTCAACAGTGGCCACAGGATTGGAAAAGGTCAGTTTACATTCCAATTCCAAAGAAAGGCGATGCCAAAGAATGTTCAAACTATCGCACCATTGTACTCATTTCACATGCTAGTAAAGTTATGCTTAAAATCCTACAAGCTAGACTCCAGAAGTATGCAGATCGAGAACTACCAGAAGTACAGGCAAGATTTCGAAGAGGCAGAGGAACTAGAGATCAAATTGCTAACTTACGCTGGATCATAGAGAAAGCTAGGGAGTTCCAGAAAAACATCTACTTCTGCTTCATTGACTATGCTAAAGCCTTTGATTGTGTGGATCACAACAAATTGTGGCAAGTTCTTAAAGAGATGGGAGTACCAGACCATCTTATTTGTCTCTTGATAAACCTATATGCGGGTCAAGAAGCAACAGTGAGAACTGGACACGGAACCACTGATTGGTTCAAAATTGTGAAAGGAGTCCGGCAAGGCTATATTCTGTCGCCCTGCCTATTTAATTTAGATGCAGAGCACATCATGAGAAAGGCAAGGCTAGATGAATCAAAAGTTGGAATTAAGATTGCCGGGAGAAATATCAACAACCTAAGATATGCAGATGATACCACTCTAATGGCAGAAAGTGAAGAGGAGCTAAAGAGCCTCTTGATGCGGGTGAAGGAGGAGAGTGCAAAAGTTGGCTTGAAACTCAACATTAAGAAAACCAAAATCATGGCATCCGGCCCTCTCAATTCCTGGCAAATAGATGGGGAAGAAATAGAGGTAGTGACAGATTTTATTTTCCTGGGCTCCAAGATCACCTCAGATGGGGACTGCAGCCAAGAAATTAAAAGACGCTTGCTCCTGGGGAGGAAAGCTATGGCAAATCTAGACAGCATACTAAAAAGCAGAGACATCACCCTGCCAACAAAAGTGTGTATAGTCAAGGCCAGTGATGGCGAACCTTTTAGAGACTGAGTTGCCAAACTGCAACCCAAAACCCACTTATGCATTGTCGGATGCCGGGTGGGTGTGGCCCATAGGGTCGGCGTGGCTGCGGTGGTAACAGCAGACTGGGTGGGACTAAAAAGTTCAATCAATCAATTCCAACTCTGCAAGATCTTTTTTTTCCTGCGAGAAGTTGAAATTGACTGATTGATTGAACCTTTTTTTTTGTATATGGCGGCGGAGGCCTAAAGCGAAAAGGTTTTATACAACCCAGCTGAAGGCTTAGGACTGGGGCGACAGCACGCATGCGCACAGAGAGAGCTCTGAGTGCCGCCTGTGGCACCCGTGCCATAGGTTCGCCACCACTGGCCAAGGCCATGTTTTTTCCAGTTGCAATGTATGGATGTGAAAGTTGGACCATAAGAAAGGCTGAGCGCAAAAGAATTGAGGCCTTTGAACTATGGTGCTGGAGAAGACTCCTGCGAGTCCCTTGGACTGCAAGGCATTCAAACTAGTCAGTCCTAGAGGAGATCAACCCTGCCTGCTCTTTAGAAGGCCAGATCCTGTAGTTGAAACTCAAGTACTTTGGCTACCTAATGAGAAGGAAGGACTTACTGGAGAAGAACTTGATGCTGGGAAAGATTGAGGGCAATAGAAGAAGGGGACTACAGAGAATGAGGTGGCTGGATGGAGTCACTGAAGCAGTAGGCGTGAGCTTAAATGGACTCCAGAAGATAGCAGAGGACAGGAAGACTTGGAAGAATGTTGTCCATGGGGTCGCAATGGGTCGGACACGACTTCACAATTAACAACAACAAAGGGGAAATAAGCTATAATTATTCATTTGCACACAACATTAAATAGACCCTATGGTTTTCCAGGTTCGTTAAGAGTACTTGCTGGCAAGTGGAACTAAGTGGGAATGTTTGAGTAGCATATTAGAGGTTTGCAATTCTAGTCTAAGTTATTTAGAAAACTGAAGGAGAATATTTGTAGCTCAGGGTTGAAATGAGAGTCTATGGTCGTCTCTGAGCTTGCTTGTTTTCTTGCAGATGTTTCATTACCCTAACTAGGTAACATCATCAGTGCATCAGTATAGCACTGATAATGTTTCCTAGTTAGGGTAATGAAACATCTGCAAGAAAACAAGCAAGCTCAGAGAGCACCATGGACCCTTATTTAGAAAACTGCCCTATTTTAACATCCAAACATAGTTGTTAATTTAAAATCTAGAAAGTAGGTGGTACCTTTCACACTGTTTGCAGAAATGAATAGTGACTTGCTTAGGAATCCCCTCAGTGATATCCACTTGAGTTCTTAAACAGGCTACACACATGTTGGCTGGGTTTGGTGGGATTGCAATGCCACACTGGCAACATAAGCTATAATACATAAAATTATCATTAAAATAAAACACATTATTTGTTTATTAAAAAAAGAAAATAATACATAATTTTGCTCTCTAGTGTTAAGAGTCTAGACTAATATCAATACAATGCAATTTTGATTCAGAGATTCAAATACGAGGGTGGTTTGACTGAAGCCCCACATCAAATCATATTTCTGAGTCAAGACAGAAAATCTACCTGAACCAGTGAATCAAACCAGATTATTTGAATCACAAGCAATCAGTAACATTCTTACTGAAAAAAACAATTTTATCATGTTTTTAGTACAAATAATAAGAATAATTCTGGAATAATAATGCCTTTTACACTGTTAATAAAATTGAGTAGGCAACATAAAAATCTATGTATAAATAATGGTATTCCAAAGATCACATCTCTTACAGTTTAAATCTCATTTCCAGAATATTTTAATTTCCAAATGGCTTATATTCAAAATCATTTGAGAATATAATCCCAATTCAAAGAAATGAGAGGATATTTAGGGTGTAAACCAAATCCTTCATGCAGATACTTGATAGACCTCATTGGACTGTACCCTCCTCCTCCCGAAATCAAAGAATAAAATTAAGGACTTCTTTAAGTCAACACTGACACCTAGTTACTTTATTGATATGTCCATGTTCTTGGCACCAATACAGAGATAACTTGTCACTTCTTTTTTTTCAATTTTCCAGTCTAGCCTACTGATGTGATTGGCATTGTCTACTATTCAATTCTACCCAGGCAGTGCACTGCATAACAGTCTGAAATCATTATAACACCCTGATCTAACAGAAAATTGTCATATAAGCAAGTTTGTCATCTAACAATTTATATTTCAATATGCAATGATAGTCTGATAGGCAATTCCCTATTTAATCCTAGGACTTCATATATTCTGCATGTTTAGTTTGACTTTTTAAGTCATGCTACTCACATGTTCCCCTGGTGAAGAGGAGTATACTCTTTCATATATTCCATTTCTTGTTGCACACGTGATTCTCAAAAGATACAGACACTGTCACCTAGTGGACGAAGGTCAGACCCTGGTAAATGGAGAATGATGTAAATCTGTCACATTCTAAAATTCTTAAGGTGGGAAGAAATGTGCTTCAATTTCAAACAAGAGATGGGGATCCAATAATTCCATAAATACCAAGTGTCAAAACAAAATGTAAAAGCAATTATAGGACTGGTTTCAGCTCTCTATTAAAAATTAAAGGAAGGAATTAAGTTATAGAACCAAATGTCACAAAATATCACGATTCAGATGCAGATACTGCTGCTGGGGAAGAGATATTGGACACCAGTGTACTTATAGAAAATGCCCCATTTTTATTTTTGCTTTTTTAAAATGGCAAGTTTGCATTCTGGTAAATCAGAATTTTTTTGAAATTTTCACATACGCCACAGCGTATGTCATTATGTGAATAGCAGTATTTTTTAAAGAACCATTCAAAATTTATCCATAAAATTTCAAATATGCACTCCATTGCAAAATATTTATAAGCAGCAAGAGGTGACTTACAACAGTGACCGTTCAAAGTTACAGCAGCACTGAAAGTGACTTATGACTGTTTTTCACACTTATGACTGTTGCAGCATTCCCATGGTCATATGATCAAAATTCAACATTTGGCAACTGAGTCATATTTATGATGGTGTGGTGTGAATGATGTGATCACCTTTTGCACCCTTCTGATAAGTAAAGTCAACCTAAGTGCCACATTTGGGTTATTAGTTAGGACTTTTCTTTCTTAGCTCAAGGGCAAAGCAGGCAGAAACAGTTCTTCCCAATTTCTAGGCTCATTTCTCATATTTTGGGAAAAGAAAATAGATGGGAGGTTTGAATTTTTGAACTGTAAAGCAGTGTTTCTCAACTTGGCCATTTTAAGATACGCGGACTTCAACCATTTTAACATGGCCACAGTTGAGGAATATTATAATAAGGCATAAAAATGTTTCTCCCAGAGATCCTCTTGCCGCACCCACCCTCTCCAAGTTCTCCTGAGCCCAGATCCTGGGTTCAATTCCGAAGCTACCTGGGGCTGGAGAAGGGAAGGTTTTCCTATCAGCCCATCACACCCCCCTCAAACTGCACGTGGCGGCTGAGCTGTTGCGGGGACGCCAGTCAGCGGCCAGTCTGGCACGAGCCCTCTCTCAATCCTTCCCCTTCCTAATCGCGCAACCTGCCCAATGTCCCAACCTGCAAACCCACCGGTCGCGTCCTTGCGTTCCCGATCTTAACTTACCTTCCCTTCACAAACACCACTTCACCGCTTACAACAAACCCCTGGACTGAGAAACGAAGTAGCTCTCGCGAGAACGCCTGTTACTCCATTTCCTCTCCTCAAAAAGGGGAAGTAGAAAGTTCGATGCCCAGAAGAAAGAAATAATCACTTCCGAGTTTTTGACTAATTTCCTTTCTAGGCAGATAAAACTTTATCATCCCGTACATACCGTACAGACCTCGTGGGTCGTCTCGTGTGTTCAGTGGAGAGCCGAAAGTGTTGGGTTTTGTGTGGTTTTTTTTTTTATTACTTTTACCGAGTTTAAAAGGAAGGCTTGTGAAAACGCAGCGTACGGGCAAAACCGTTACACAAAAATGATGAAACAGTTTCATTACACAACGTTTCCTCTTGGTTTTGTACAAGAAGCATTCTGGGATCCCATCTTTGACAGTCACTTAAAATAATGAGAAAAGCCCGAAGATGGATATCATTAAAAAAAATCAACGTGGGAAATAATCTTTAGGTTTTATAATACTAGATTTGAAATGATAATTTGAGGAAGGAACGTCACTGATTTCTACCAAAAATATTTCAAATATTTCGATTAACCCTGAATACGATTTTAAAAGTTCACATTCCAGAGATATGTGATATGATTCATAGGTAGTGGCAGGGCTGAATCCTTAATCTTAAAAACATGCAAAAAAATGAAAGAAATTAAGCATGGATCTTTTTTTTACAAATTTTCCTATTCTAGAGAACAGATGCCTTTTGCATCTCATGTAAGCCTGTTTGGGCTTCTTAGTACAGCTTTAATAAGCTCCCTAATTCCTTAAATTCCCTAACTCCAGTGTATTAATTGGTTATGTGCCATCAGATGGTTTCCCCACTAGCGGCCACATATGCACATTTCTATGTGTGTATGAACTAGCTTAGCTGGAAAAGAAGCCAGCTTATTCACACTTCAAGTTCTGCTTTCCACTTTGGCCCCAGGGATGGCCTGATGTTCTTTTTAGGCTGTTTACCATGGCTTCTACTTGGTAGATTCCCTGGTTTGTTCACTCCTCCCACCCTGGCCAGAAATCAATAGCAATGGTTTTCTTTGGAGGAGAATTCTTTGCATACGTTCACCAGCCCATTGACTGAACTAGACACTTTCTTATCTGGGGCATATAGTGGTGTACCATTAATAACAAACTCAGAGTGTACAATACCATCTCATGTTTATCAGTTTCACTTGATTAAAAAAAAACAATAGCTCACATTGTTCCATCATCCTACTTCTAAAAAAGAAACAAAATCCAGCTGATTGCCATTCAACTTGTAATTTGGATTTAGCGATGGAGCAAACAAATTTGTGAAGACATTTATCAGAAACTGGAGGAAAAGGGTCCTTGCCACACGGCACAATAACCAGTTGAACTTGAGGTGTTTGCATATCATGAAGTGAAGTTTTGAGGGTGATCTGTAGTAATACAGTAGTATTACTTATGCCAGCACAAGACAGAACATTCTATTTTGGAAGTACAAACAAAATATAAATAATTGTATTCAGCATAATCTAATGACAACTGATTTGCCATGGTAGGAAGTCAGCACCCCCCTCCCACCAGAGAATGAAATATTTTTGGGAATATTAAAAGAGGCAGGATAGAATATTTCCCCTAAAGGAGAAATGGAGAAAAAAAATCTTAACAAAGGCAGAAACAGCCCCAGTCTTCCTCTCTCAAGCAGAAACCTGCAAGGCTAATCTTTAGAAATGGAGTTTTTGTAATCCAGTCAGAAAGACTGGGCCACCCTATTCACAAACAAAACATCTTCAACCACAGCTCCCACATTTCACAAGGAACAGGCATCTCAAACACAAAGCCCCAAAGAATGTATAAAAACCCACCTACTCTCAACTTCATTTTATCAGTTGTCCCAGAACTGCATGCTGTTGTTGGTTCTGCTTCTTTTCTAAGCAGCCTCCATTTTATTTCCAGCATGTCTCTCCCAGCTTGGAACAGAACTTGATTTTTCTTCTAACACCATGTTCTGAATCAGACTATGCTAAACTACAATCCTTTTTTACATGTTCCAGAATTCTGGAGAGAATTCTGATAATTTAGTCACAAACTGTGATGTCAGTCTAATTAAGGACAACTTGTAAAGAGAATGTTCTTAATATTCCATTGCTCAGTGATGGAACACTGCTTTTATTTACAAGGTACTTTGTTCCAAAGGTTTCAAGGAAGAATAAAAACTTCCAATATTGTTGGTTTAATACACCTAAGAAAGCAGTTTGTGTCTGAACCAAAAGAACTTCATATCTGTAGAAGTAACTAGCTATTTGTATGTTTTTAGAGATAAAAGTATTGAAATAAGTGTGGGGAGACTCAGGTTCAAATCTGCTCTCTGTCATGCCATTTCTTGTGTGTTGTTCCTTTGGAACAGAAAAAATAGGAACTGCTATAAGAGGACTATATGGATGAATAGCAAGTCCAGTGACAAACTGAGAAGCCAAAATGAGATGTACAGAAACTGGAAGCTAATTAAGATGAATTATCAAATATAGCTGAAGCCTTATAGTTAAAAGAGTAAAGCTCAGAATGGGGTGAAGCTGCTGAGGAATGCAAAGTAAGAGAAGATTTTGAATGGAATGGACATGAATTTTTTTTTAAATAAATAGGGGATTTTGGATGGAGGGGACATGAAATTTTATTTTGAAATAAATAGGTTGGGAAGTTGTTCATCTATTGCACAGGGATGGTTGCAGCACCTATCATCTCCAGAAAAGGGAATGGGGTCTTTTGGATATGTTAAGAAAAGGCCAAAACACAATTCAATACTAATAAAAATGCACTAAAATCCCGCATCATTTTCTTTAATTAATTTGTATCCCAGGACATTCAAATTAACATCTCAGTGTTGAAGGAGGCTGACTGTCAGGCATGGGTTACAATGTTGCAGCAGCTAAAAAAGCAGTTTGGGGCTTTTTATAGAAGCATTGCATACAGATAATGGGAAATAATTGTTCTACTGTACTTTTGGAATAGTATGTCCAGTTCTGGACACCAGATTTTAAAAGGAAAATGAATAAATTGGTGTGGATTTAAAGGATGTTAAGGGCCCTGAATACCAAACCCAAAAAGGCACAGTTAAAAGTTGCTGGGCATGTTTAATTGGCAAATGAAAAGAGGAAGTATGATAATGTCCTAGATGCATGAAGAATCAGACATGTTTTCTGCTAACTCAAAAACAGGCAAGGATTGAAATTAAAAAAAAAAAGATTCAGGCTGAATATTAGGAAGAAACTTCTGACTTTAAAAGCTGTTAAATATACAAAGTAATGATTAAAACAATGGTGGACTCCTCTCTGGAGACTTTCAAATATTTCTAAAAGGCTATCTGTCATACATATTTTAATTCCTGGATTGAGCAAAGGATTGGATTAAATGATTAAATAGTTCTATTAGATTTATTCTGATTTTAGATAGCCAGAGCTAAATTGTAATATAAATGATCCCAGCAGGTGGCAGAAGCAGGTTGTTTAAACAGACAAGTCCACATTAATCCTTTAAGTTTAAACTGAACAGTTTTATAGTAAACACACTTCTAGGTTTGCCCATTTTATAGTAAACACACTTCCTTTTTCCTCTTCCTTGATGATTAGATAAAAATAGATTATAAAAAGAAATGAAAGTCCTGTAATAGGTTAATTTACACTTATACTGTAACTGTTACAAAGAAAACCAGGAGCCTTTTCTTTATATTTTCTTTTTTTTTCCTGCACTTTTGGCTTTGCTTGCTTTTTTTCTTTCTTTCTTTCTTTCTTTCTTTCTTTCTTTCTTTCTTTCTTTCTTTCTTTCTTTCTTTCTTTCTTTCTTTCTTTCTTTCTTTCTTTCTTTCTTTCTTCCAAATATTATCCCAAAGGTGCTTTTTCAAGAGGCAACTAGATTTTCTTTCTTTATTTGTCGAAACAAAGAAAGTCCAGTTGCTTCTTGAAAAAGCACCTTTGGGACAACCATGACCTGGATGACTAAGAATTTCTGTAGACATCCCAAATATTAGTTTCTATTAGTTTTTAATAAAATATGTATACATGCACGCACACACACACACACACACACACACACACACACACACACACACACACACTCTCCCTTAAAATACATATGTGTATGAATTTACTTCAGATCATGCAGTAAAATAAAATAAAAAACCCTGAAACAGAAATGTTTGACTTTCATATCACTTGATATTTCAGGTTGCATAGAAGGTAAGATAAGAACATTAACTTGAATCAATAAAAATGCTCAATGTTCTAGCATGCAAAGTAACCACGTTGTTCTGTTTCCTCAAACACTCACATCATTGTAATGTATCAACATGGGATTACTTGGATCATGAATCATCTGAAGGAGGGCATACTTTCCAGAGCTGAATGTTGCAGCTAACAGGCATAGTGGACTCTGTTTCTTACATTGATATGGATCCCACTAATACAGTATATAGCTGCTGTTTTGGACTAAAATCAGCAGAAAAATTTCACATGCTAGCAAGGGGAAATGAAGTTTCTGAGATGACATATGCCCTGCTTTCCAAGCTACTTGTTTTCCACTGAGATTGGCTGCCTGTAGCTTTAGTTTTGTCAGTGTTTTTCTTTGCAAGGCAGCTGCCATAAAAAACTTCAAAGCAAGTGTAACACTTTTGTGGCTTCCGTACTTAGTTGTCATATCAGGAATCAGTGAGTGATACAAATACATCCATTCACAGACATGTATCTACACTGTATATCCAGTGGTGGGATTCAAATATGTGAACAATCAGTTCTCTGTGTGGATACCACTTCCAGAAACCCATTCTGGGCCTGGGCAACAAAAAATTAGCTACCGGTTCTGCTGAAGTGGTGTGAACCGGCTGAATCCCACCACTGTGTAAATCTCACATGTATAGGCACTCCCTTCTTATCTTCTTCTCAGCAATCTTCAGGAAAAGAAGGAAGAAACCATGACATTCTCCTTCCCATTCTCCAGTGGTCCTACTTTCAAATGGCTGCTTTCCCAATGTAGTGAGTTACAGTCTTGAGCAATGTTGATCAGAACATGCTGAGAAGGGATACTGTATAGGTCTGGTGGGATTGGATCAGAACTGACACCTCCTCCTTCCAGCACACTTGGATTTCTTGCTAATGAAAACTAATGATGTTGAAAAAGTTCTTGAAGTGAGAGCCCATACCCTCACCATACCTTCTAGCAATCTTGTTCAAGACATTGCTTTCTTTGTGCCAGGAGTAGCTAGATAAGTTCTTCTTTGATGCCTAGTTAGCTCATCTGATCATCTGATCAATAAGAAAATCAAGATGGGCTCTCTGAGCTGCATTTTTGTGTGTGTGACACTGAAGACTATGATTGACCACTGTTTTAAAAAAGATTGCTCATTTGTGAGTCAACTTATCTACCCAGCGAGACATCTAATTTATCCTTTTCTCTGCTTATTGGTCTTCTGTTTCAATTATCTCTATCCAGTTAAAGATATTTATGATGGCCTGTTGATGTTCTTCTCCTTATTTTGGAGCTTAGAAATTGGAGAGATAATTTCATCTGGTTTTTTCCCCAGAGGGGCAGCGGCATGGAGAGGAGAAAACTTCCAGTACTTCAGTCATCTGAGGTATGAATGGAGATTGTGTTTAGCAGTGACAACAACATGGCTTTTTTCTTTTGGGAAGTGGAGGAAATCTGGCTACCATTTGAAATCTTTCAAATATCCTTCCCCACCAGAAACATTACTGTGGGGAAAGGATACTGGTTGATGTATTCCTATTGTAAACATTACATAAGTGCCTCCAGCCTTTGCAGACATTCCAGAAGAGTGGTTGCATAGTTCTTTCTTTCAGTTTTAATAAAGGTAGTTCATCAGGATAATTAATATCATTTTCCCTTCTCAGGCCTGATGCCTAATTGCATCCATAACATCTGTTCCTCTAGGATCCTCTGAATCTGCAGACCTTCCTTTGTCCAAAATTTTATTCAAAGATTCCAAGGAAGTAGATACTTTACTGAGGGGTCTAAGCACTTACCACTTGTGAACTGGACCACTACCCTATGTGGATCATTTGGTCAATGTTAAGATTGTTAAATGGATGAAGAGCATTGTCAATAACTCTACGTGTGGGGAGATAGTGTGTTGAAAAACATTGTAGTGTGTCTCCTCCTTAAAAGGATTTTCTATATCTAGACAGAATCAACAACTGACATACAATATCCTACCTCTTGTTATAGGAAAAGCTGTGGCCTTTTAGCTATAGTGCCTACAAGTGTTGTGGCAGATTATCTGGATCCTTTTCATTTGGGTTCGCAGTTGGGCATGGGGAGGAACTGCATTTGTCACACCAATGAATGAGCTAATAGGAGACCTGTGTAGAAGGAATGTGACCAGTTGTGGGATTCAAATGTGTGAACAACCGGTTCTCTATGTGGATTCCCCTTCCAGAAGTCCATTCTGGGCCTGGGCAACCAAAAATTAGCCAAACTGGTGCGAACTGGCTGAATCCCACCACTGAATGTGACTCTCCTAATTCTTCTCAATCTCTCGGTCATATTTGGTATCATCAGCTACATTACAGTATTCTTCTGGCATCAGGTAACACCTTTTCTGACTAACATTTTATTAAGTGACATATATTTTGTGAGCTGTGGTTCATTTTAATGGTTCTTCAAAAAATTTATGCCAAATTAATAAAAAGTACCACCAGACTCTTCTTGATATTTTGGCACCAGAATAACATACTTTTCCTGCAGAATCCTTGGGGTCTTCCTTCAGGGGTTAAAAGTTGAGAGCATTGTTTTTCAGACCTGCTCCTTCTTGAATGGACAGTTCCAGTTGATGGTAATGGGTGAGGAGGGATTCAACCATATATATTCATTAGCTGTCACAACGCAGAGTTCCATATAGATCTCTTTCTTCCCTGCTGTTTACCTGAACTTCCTGGAAAAGAATATCCATTGATTTGGAGTACTGATGATATCCAAATATATACATGAATCCCAGGCAGAACTGATGATGTTCCTTACACTCACACAATCTTAATCCAATTTAGCAAAAATCTAAGCGAAGAAACTGGAGCTTAAAAGAGGTTAGCTGTTTCAGCAATACACCTATTTGAAGCATACTTCAAATTAACAACAAAGTATTTACAGGGAGAAAAGAGAAAGAATGGTTTGCAATTCCTAGAAAAGAGTATGATTAAAAATCTGTGGGAAGATATCAAGCATGCAATGGATGCCAAAAATAAATGTTTCTAAGCTAGAAGAGTTCTGCAAGGAAGAATAAGAAAACCATTCTAAAAACAATAACAGAAAATTAGATGGCTGGGGGAATACTTTTTTTTCTGTTAGAGGTGGTGTTTTTATATATTTTTGCTACAGGTGGTGTTATAAAATATTGAGTGAAAAGGGGTCCACATTTGTGCCACATTTACCCTTTGTATATTTTAGAATTATGCAAACTGCACTAAGTATGCATCCATATCCGCACAAGGGTATTTACATTTAGCTCTGAACCAGGCAGAGGATATGTCAGCGTCTGCTCATTTAGTGACTCACCAAAACACATAATTTGACCAAGAGTAGCTAATCTTTTTAATACTGTTGTATCTTTTTTTCAGATTCCTTCTTTACAAAGGGCTTCAATTAATAAGGTCAAAGTTATCCCTTATTGTTTCCTGACAGGAATAAAAGTGTGAGATGGATCCTGATACCACAACTTTGATTCAAATAACTTTTTCCTTTAGGGCAACTTTCTTTCTACTGTAGCAGGAGGGTTGTCTTTATCTTTTTGCAACCCTTAGCTAATAGATTAACAGAATAGCAGAGTTGGAAGGGACCCTGGAGGTCTTCTAGACCAAGACTTTCTCAAACAAGAAACTCTATACCAGGGGTCCCCAACCCCCCATCTGTGGACCAGTACCGGTCTGTGGCATGCCAATAACCCGTCCATACAAACAAGCGAAGCCCCATTCGCGGGATGCAGGAAACATACAAAACCATGTAGCCTCCAGTCTGCGGAAAACCTCTCTCCGTGGGAGATGGAGAAGAGAGTGTGAGAAAAAGGAAGTACTTCAGTGAGTGTTAGAGAAAGGCTTACTCATGAAGGCATTTTGTATTAATCCAAGGTATAATTTAGTTGGGAATTTTGTAGACATCACAAACATCAAGTAATTCTTCATTCCATGAAATGAGTTTATAATTAAGTATCAGCAATTATGTCTCTTGTTATAAGTCAATGATAAATATTTTATTCACATTTAATTACTTTTTAAAAATCTCATCACATCTTCAGTTGCTAGAAGATGGAGACTACTGTGGAGCAGAGAAAGAAATAAAATGCAAAGGAGGGAGAAGAACGACAAAGAGCCAGGAGGCAATATAGTTACAGAAGTCAAAATTGAACTCAGGCCAAATGCAAGCCTATTAACACTTGCATTTAACAAATATTTAGTTAAGGTTTATTGTTCTGCTTATAGTTACCCACATTTTTTTATCTACATTTTTTAAAGAGGTGGATTAACTGGAGTAAAGAGAATTGAAGATACATTTTTGGCTTCAGCTACACTTGCACATTTGCTAGTATTTTGCTGTTCTAAAAACGAAACAGGTGTTTTCTGAATTCTTGTCACTTCTTTAGAACTATAATCCCTTTTACCCCAGCCAAATAATAAATTCATCTAAATTTAAAGTTAAATTAGACATGCCATTGCATGATATGAATATCTACAGTTAAATGACTCAATATCAGATCACACCAAGTTTGGAGATTCTAATCCTACACATTTGTCTCTAGCTGGATTACAATATACCTGCTATTCTACTTCTCACTGTGAGGAAATCCCTATGTATTAAAAGAATACTAGAAACACACATGGAGTGAATTTTGAAGAAGTACCCTCAAGATGCACCTTTATGGAATGCATGAGTACTTTGATTGGCACAATTACTTCTTTTACCAAAAAGATAATTCTCTCACCCCAAAAGAAAGGGTAGAAAGAAAATAATTTAAAAAATCATACAAAAATGTGGATAATGCTTGGTTTGCCATCTTCTCAAGTTAGGTTTGCCAACTGCAGCTAAAATCAGTCCTATACATTTCTTTCTTCTCTTCTTCTTGTCTGTATCTGTACGCAAACACCCACCCACACACCTAAGCATACATACATTGTCGAAGCCATACTGCAAAAGAAGGGCTAGGGTGATATAAATATATTATTCATAAAAATTGCCTGTAAAATAAGGTACCTATTTAAAAATTGATCGCTATCTGCCTGTATCAACCGTTCCCTCTCATGCACACATAAACACACACACAAACACACACACATTCCTTTCTCCCCAGCAGAACCAGCATAAGAGAAAGAAACACCTCACCTCTCCTTCCAGGAGTGAGGCAAAGGTGACCATGTGACAGGGAAGGAAAGACAAAGCAGGGAACAGAACCTGGTGTAGATAAAATGAGGGGGAAAAGATAACTGGACAGCAAAAAAACAGAGAAGTTATGTTTAAGCATTACTAAATTATTAAATTTACCAGGCAAATGGCCCTACTCAAACAGCAACTTATCTTTGACTTATAGAACAACCATCAAGTTTTTCAGCAGAGTAACAATAACAATAATAGACTTGGAAGGGATCTCTGAGGTCTTCTAATCCAACCCCCTGCTCAGGCAGGAAACTCTATCCCATTTCAGACATTTGCAGCCATATTTACTTTTTCTTCATTCATGTGGCAGCATCTGGCTGACTTAGACTAATCCAGAAGAAAACTAAGTGAGATCAACTCTGTTATTTACTTAGGTTGGGAAATCCTTGGGAACTCTCAGGACCATAGGCAGGACTGTGAAATCAACATCTTTCCCAGGTAACTATTTGGGAAGGGGAAACCCTCATTTTCCTATCCAGTCAGTCTTTGGTCTGCAGTTTCCCCAAAATATGAAAAACTGAAGCATATTGTCATGGTTCCAACAGATGAATCTCTTCAAAAGAACTTCGAGGCATTGTTTTCCTTACAGAATCTTTTATTCGAGAAACAAAGTATCGGCACTACATAGTTGAAGCCAAAAACTGAATTCCCTTCCCCTGGCACAAAGTAGCAAAGCACAATTCCCTTCTCCAATTAACAGTCATAAATCACATTCCCCAATTAACTTGAAGCACGAGCTTTCTCCCTATCTCTCCTGCCCGCCAAATTTCGATCAACTCTGGACCTAATAACCTTGGGTTCCCACAGCTGAGTTATTATTGTTATGACTAGCTGGACCATCATCCACATTCCCCCTCCCAGCATCAATGAACTCTAAAAGCGATAGAGAAAAGATTGCTACATTTCCATCTGTTGTCAAAGCAAGAACATCCGATGTTAACAGCGTTGACATCCGCCCCCCCTTACAAAAAGGACAAAAGCTATAATGTAAACAAAAGCACAGGTTAGGGGTTGCCTCTTGGTTTATTAGGGTGTTTCTTATAGAACCTATTAATGAATCTGTCAGCTTTTACATCACTAGATTTCACCCAGATGGCCTCAGACAACGGATATCCCTTCCATTGCACTAAGTACTGCAATTTCCCCTTAAAAATTCAAGAATCAAGAATACGCTTTACTTCATAGTGAATCTGTCCAGCCACCATGAGGGGTCTGGGTGCCTTCTTAGGGGGAGATCTTAAGGTGGAACCTCAAAAAGTTTTCAACAGGTTACAATGGAAAACAGGGTGAACTTTTTCTAAGAGCCTCAGAAGTTTTAATTCCACCGTGACTGGGTTAATGATCTTTACAATGGGGAAGGGTCCTAGATACTTTGGTCCTAACTTCTTAGTAGGTAACTTAAGCCGTAAATATTTAGTTGACAGATAAACCTTTTCCCCAACTTGGAATGTTCTTTGAGGAGCCCTTTTTTTAATCTGCCTGCTTTTTGTATGTCCCAGAAGCCTTTTTCAAAGCAGTTTTCGTGGTTTTCCAAACTTCCTCCCACCCCCTCACACATTGATCAAGAGTCTGGGAAGCGGAGAGCATTTGTGGGTATTCGGGTATTGGGCTGAACTCTTTTCCTGTGGCTACTTTAAAAGGTGTGAAGCCGGTGCTTCTGTGAACAGAGTTATTGTAAGCCACCTCTGCGAAAGGGAGGAGGTCACTTCATTTGTTGATAATTAACATAGCATCTGAGACACTGCTCCATAATTGAGTTTGCGAATTCAACTGCTCCATTAGTAGATGGGTGAAAAGCAGATGATAATCCTTGAGATGAGCCAATTAGTTTAAGAAAACTTCTCCAAAACTTAGCTGTGAACTGCACCCCCGTCAGAGATTATTCGTTTAGGTGTGCCATGCAGTCTGCAGATGTGTTTCAAGAACATTTTGGTTAGCCGTTGGGCGGACGGGAGCCCTTTGCAGGCAATGAAGTGAGCCTGCTTTGAGAACAGATCTATCACAGTCCAGATAATTGCATTTCCCCTACTTTCAGGTAGATCTACTATAAAATCCATAGCAATTTCTTCTCATGGTTGGGAAGGGTCTGCCACCAGTTGCAATAACCCAGGGGGGTTCCCTGGAATTCTTTTCATGGTGGCACATACAGCACAACTCCGGAGACAGTTTTCCACATCCCGTTTCAACCCCGGCCACCAGAATTGATGGCGGACGAGGTGTAGTGTTTTTAAACATCCAAAGTGTCCAGCCTTTTTTTACATCATGGCCATGACGGAGGGCATTAAGGCGGAGGGTCTCGGGCAAGTACAGCTTTCCCCCTTTGTAAGTCAAACTATCCCTGCATGTTAGGGAGGTTTGATTGTCCTTGAACCATTGGTTAGTGAGGAGCTCTTGTTTTATTTTCTTTGCCCCAGGGTCATTGGGATTAGGGGCTCTTGAAGGTGGGATTCTGCACGGCGTAAATTGAGAAGCAGTTTGTGGATTGGAGATGATTGCCTCATTAACCTCTTCATGCTGGCTTTTGTACTGGGGCAGTCTGGATAGAGCATCAGGTAAGAAGTTTTTTCCTCCTAGTATGTACTTTAGGGTTAAAACGGTTAAAGTATTGTGCCCATTGTACTTGTTTCGGGGACAATTTGCGTGGAGTCTTTAGTGTTTCTAGGTTTTTGTGAACAGTCCATACCTCAAAAGGCACCTTACTCCCTTCTAGATCAGTGTTTCTCAACCTTGGCAACTTTACGATGTGTGGACTTCAACTCCCAGAATTCTCCAGCTAGCATTGCTAGCTGGAGAATTTTGGGAGTTGAAGTCCACACATCGTAAAGTTGCCAAGCTTGAGAAACACTGTTCTAGATCAGTGGTTCTCAACCTTTCTAATGCCGTGATCCCATAATACAGTTCCCCATGTTGTGGTGACCCCAGGGGCGTGGCCAAGTGGGCGTGGCCAAGTGGACGTGGCCACCCATGTTGTGGTGACCCCCAACCATCAAATTATTTTAGTTTCTATTTCATAACTGTAATTTTGCTACTGTTCTGAATCGCAATGTAAATATCTGATATGCAGGATGTATTTGCATTGAACATAATTAAAGCATAGTGATTAATCACAAAAACAATATGTAATTATATATTGTTAAATATTTATTTTTAATTACAAAACAATGAAATTTTGTGTTGAAGCATGGTGTAGCATGGGTAACAGTCTTAATATAACAACAGTAAACTACATTGCTACATTTTTCAACAGTATGCGTAAAAAGCCAACATCAGTGTGAAGGTTGAGGTTGCTTACTTTTCACCAGATCAGAAATTCTCGGGGCAGTCTTTGCAAGAGCACACCGAAGATCATCTTCCACAACAAGTCTATTTCTGTATTTAGACTTGATAACCAACAAGCGGGAAAACCCTGTTTCACAAAGATATGTTGTTGGAAATGGAAGAAGAAGGCGCAATAGTCTCAGACAGAACAGGATATGACTGCAAACATTTGATCCAAAACTTTGTAACTGGCATTGTGGAGAAATCAGTTTTCGCTGCATCACTGTTAATAAGTTCAATGAACTCCTCTTGTGCTGTCTCAGGAATATTTTCAACGTTGACTGTGAATGGGCTTCTGGCAAGTGCAAATGGGGTGTCAGGTAGATTTGGAAAGTACGATGAGGTTTCATCTGCAAGCATGCGCAGGTGTTCTTTAACAGATTTTATCAACGTAATCCTGTTGTCTGGTTCAATGTCATGTTCCTCAAAGAAAGCAGATAAGGTAGGCACCATGAAAATTTTATTTTCATCCAATTTTTTTTTGCCAAAGCTGCAGTTTCATTTGGAATGATTGGATCTTTTCAGACAAATCAAGGCACGTTGCATTTGGTCCTTGCAGTGATAAATTTAACTCATTCAAGATGGCAAAGATGTCAACCAAGTAAGCTATTTTCTGCAGTTCGCTGTTATCGCTGAAAATAGCTTCAAACTGCAGTCTTTCTTTCTGAATAAAAAATGTTTTGAGTTCATCACGAAGCTTAAAAACATGTTTTAAAACTTTTCCATTCGACAACCATCTCACTTCAGTGTGAAATAGCAGAGCATTGTTTGGCGCATCCAACTCGTTGCACAATTGTGAAAACAATCTTGTGTTTAAGCTGCTTGCCTTTACAAAGTTGACACAATTTATGATGCTTTTCATTACTTCTCGTAATTCTTGTGGCAGCGTCTTTGTTGCTAATATTTGCCAATGAATCATACAGTGAGTTCCGATGACTTTTGGTGACTCATTCCATACCAAATGTTGAAATCCAGATCTACATCCTAGCATAGCTGGAGCACCATCTGTGCAAACACCACAAACCTTTTCCCAAGATATGTTATGCTCGTTCAGAAATGAACCAATTTTGTCAAATACATCATGTGCAGTAGTTGTTGTTTCAAGAGGTTTGCAAAACAGAAACTCATCTTTAAAGTCACCATCGTTAATATACATCACATAAACCAGTAACTGGGAACAGTTTGCAACGTCTGTAGATTCATCAAGCTGGATACTAAATATTGGAAGTGGAGCAGATTTAATTTCTTGGATTACCTGATCAAGAATATCAGCAGACATGTCATCTATTCTTCTGCGGATAGTGTCATTGGACAAGGAAACTGCATTCAATTTTGTCACAAATTCATCTCCGATCATAACTCGAAAAAGGTCTTTGGCCGCTGGCAACAGTAACTCTTCTGCAATAGTGTGAGGCTTCATGGCTCTGGTGATTCTGAGTGCCACTAAATATGACGCTTCAATGGCTGCTACATTTTGCTTGTGGTACTTGCCACCAGTGTCAAGTCTGCCTTTCTTCAGTGCATCAGCTTTGGATCTGAAAAAGTTTGTGTCCTTGGCAGCATAGCTTGGATGCCTGGTCTCAAAATGGCGTTTAAGTTTGTTAGGCTTCATTTATTCTGCTGACAAAACTTCAGAGCAAAGTACACACTGCGGTTTCTCGATTCCCGCTGTATATATCGACGTGAAGCCATATTGTAGGAAATCCTCACTATATTTCCTTTTCCTGATGTTCTTCAGATCCATTGTCTTGAATGGTTTGCTAATGAAAATATGTAACAATAGCTTCAATAATACAAAACATGACACATGGCATAGTTCAGTCAAAACAGTTCATTAAAGTTTCCTATGATTTACCATTCTCTGTGTTATTCTAATTACAAACCCAGTGTTTCTCAACCTTGACAATTTTATGGCATGTGGACTTCAACTCCCAGAATGTAACAGCCAGCAATCACCAACTCCATGGGAGGAGTCTTACTCCTTTGGTGGAAAATCAACTCAACTATCCTGGGAAAGAAACCAGGCTCATGCAATTCAGATTTTTAGCCAGAGATCTGAGACCATGAGAAAACACAAGTCCATATTTAGGTGGCCACATAACTGAGTATTCATCATGATTTGGGAGCCCAAGATGCACCACCCAATCTCAGGGAGTGTAGGCAGAATCTGCCCAATATATAGACATATATATGTACTTGAATTGAAAAAATGTTGAGTTTTTAGACTGGAACTTTGAAGTGCTTAAATTAATTAGGTGATTTTTGTGTATAATAATATTATCTGATAAGGTATCATAATTATTTGGATGTGATTTGAAGTTTGTGTAATGAATTGAAATGAAGTAAGGTTTAACATTGTTTCTTTTTTTTTAACTAAGTTAGTTTTTATTGGAAGAAGATATAAATGAGACTGGTGATTAAAAGAGGGATGAGAGAGATTAAGAACTTGAACATATCTGGAAGAGATAATTGAAGTGATAATCTGTTGAAGTAAAACAATATTTGATTATGGAAATTGTAAATTGATAAAGTCTTAAAACAGGTTTAGTAGTAACAGAAACTTAAACTAGAAATGGAATACCGTATTTTCCGGCGTATAAGTCGACCCCCAACTTTTGAGAAGATTTTCAGGGTTTAGGATTCTAAACCCTGAAAATCTTCTCAAAAGTTGGGGGTCATCTTATAGGCTGGAAAATACGGTATTTCCTAGTTTGATGTTACCTAGTTTGGTAATGAAACATCTGCAAGAAAACACAGAGATCACCAAACCACAAACCAGAAGTCATAGGCAGCACATTGCAGAAGTTACCAAAACTGTATCAAAGATCTGTATCTCCAGATCACCAGTTGATAACATCAGTTGAGGCAAATTCTAATCCACACATCAAGAGGGCATCCAGGTGAAGAAGATTCATTCAGGAGGAAAGGAAAGCAGTCTGACACCATTTGACTGCACAATCAGCTCAGCTAGTTGACTGGCTCCCTCCCAACCCCTTACTGATCTCAGACACTGATTCTGGGCCAAACACAAGGCAAGCAAAATGCCATCAACATACTGATGCTACCTCCTTCCAAAGTCCAAGCTGATTTCTTTGAGCATTTGTTTGTACTTGGAAAAAAGCAGAGTACAGGAATATTTTTTAAGTTGATCTGAGTCAGTGGGAGACAATGGAAGATTGCAGGACCAATTCTGGGTATCTGCAGCTCTGCACCTGGTGGACATGGTCACCCCCAAATGACACAGGTTGTAATTAGAAAAAAACTCCATTTCTCTAGATGTTTCTAGGGAAACTACAAAGGTGACTGGAATTACTTTTAAAATAGTCAAAAGAGTTTCAACTTAAGCCAAGATTTACTGATGAAAAAGTTGCCAAGTCTAAACCATGCACCACAAGCTTCTTTTGGAAGAGAACAAAGTCAAAAAAAAAAGAAAGCCCTTTAAAACCAGACCAGAAAGGATTTTATCATTATGCTTAAAAAATAAAAATCCATTAGTAATACTATATCACTGCTGCTTGCAAAGGGCTCCCCCTTATGCCGAACCAGGCACCTGATGAACTCTGGCAAGACCAATCAAATGTGTGTAAACATCTTGAAGGCTTCGGGATGTTGAAAGGGGTGATTTAAAAACCACACCAAGCCTCTGTATCAAGGGCCAGTTTTCCCACCATGAGGCAAACGCTTCTTACCACCCACCTAGAAGAAGCCCACCAGTAGCAATTTCTAAAACGCCCAGTGTGCCGGCTACGCATTCTGCCAGGTGCTTAAACATCGGAGTTCAAGAAAACCCACATGATAGATGAGCTCTCCCGTGTGGACATCCCAGCTTGCAAATCATCCATGCCGTTCAACCCAAGACTGACGAGCCGTGCCCCCGCCCCCTCTCAACTTCTGAAGGCAACAACACCCTCCTCTGCCACCCAGAACCCAAGCTCTTTCCCAGGGAGTCCAAAGTCTGCTTAACCAGCTACAGGAGCAGAGCACACACAGTGTCCTCTGCTACCCCTCCAACCTACTTCACCGGCTTGCCCTTTGCAAACTAGACGCTCCAGGTCCTACAGGTGATACCTCCCGGTAACAAGGGGGGACCTTAATTTCTCCAGATGCCACAATCTGCAGGCGGTCGGCTACAAGGAGCAGAGCACGAACAGCACTGAATGGAGAGAAGCGAGTGGTGAGTGGAGCGTGCGAAGGGGACATGACCAGGGCAGTGGGCGGAGGGGAGAGTCGGCTCTGGAGGCAGGGTTGACGCTCAGAAGTGAGGGAGGGGGCGGTGGCGAGACAAGCCCAAAACAGAAGTCTGGAGAGCGCAACAGGCAGTGAGGAGAGAGGCCAGAACAAAGAGAGAAGCAGCTGGGAAGCCGGAGAAGCGGGGAAGCTTCCTACAAGGGAAGTCAATGGGGAAGCTCCCCCTGCTTTTTTGCCTACCCATGGCCATTCGATTGCACTGTTTAGGTAAGGAAATATCTCACCTTTGCACTGATTTCCATGATAGGATGCAAAAAAAAAAAAACCCTTGCCATGGCACGTTGGCGTGCCTTTGCCCTTCCGACCCTAGGAGAAGTTGTCTTGCAAACTTGTTTGCAGTTGGTTTCTCAGTTTGGGAGATTGCGTGCATGTGCAGCTATTCTTTGTCTTGCCGTCCCCACTTTGGAGCAAATTGTGGCCTGTTGTCAAGCAGCGATACCTGCGACAGAACATGCACCACGCAGTACAAAAACGGTACGCTTTTTGTCCACTTTATTGGATAAGAGGGGGAAGCCATTCTCTGGTGGGATGTTCGCAGAGTGCGCGTTTGTTGCACATGCCTTGTTTCTTGCACGATTGGTTGCTGCATTTTGCTGCACGGCACTCTTGTTCCGCAAAGGCTTGCATGGAGAAGCAGTGGCTGCTTCCTTTGCAGCCAGCCAGGCTAAAAAACCTGGGAGTCCCACCATTTTTCTGCAAGCAACGGACAAAATCCTTCCCACCTGGAACCTACAAATTCGGGACACGTTTATCACAATGGGAAATAGTGAGAAATTGACGCACAAAAATAATTTGGGGCTGATGTTGCTTTGTGATCCTTGATGCTTAGAGAGATAAGTAAGCAAGGATTTTTGATTCATTTGTTTACCAAAACGAACTACAAACTTAAGCTCCACTGAAATAATTAGAGTACCCGTATACGCTGGAAAATACGGTAAGAGGAAGCTCAGCGGCAGGCCAGAGAGGAAACTTACCACTTTTGGTTGTTTCTCTCTTGCTTTCTGCTGCTTGCTCTCTCTCGCTTTCTGCCGCTTGTCCTCTGTATCGCTTTCCGCCACGTGCTCTGAAACCGAAACTTCCTAACTTTATATAGAAAAAAGCTGCGCATGCGCAAAGAGGCAGGAATGGCACTTTTGAAAGCCAATAAGGAGTAGGACAGCTAGGGAAAAGGGAAAAAAATGGCAGACAGCATGGTTTGGCGACCCCCGTGAAATGGTCAATCGACCCCAATGGGGTCGCGACCCACAGTTCTAGATAGTGTTGATAATAGAGCCCAACAGATTGCAAAAGCTTCCTTTTCCCACACAGCCCACCTCCTCTCACAGTCAGTAATTTTTTTTTGAGGTGTAGGCGCAGGGTTGTAGGGTCTCACTCTGATTGTTTTGAATAATACAGCTCCGACGGCCATATCACTGGCATCAGCCTGAATCACAAAGTGCTTCCCTGGGCAAGGATACTTTAAGACCGGTTTGACCGCAAATAATCTTTTTAAATTTTCAAAAGCAGTTTGACAGTTCATAGTCCATGCTAGTGGTTGGCTTGGACATGCTTTCCTCCCTCTTTGCCTGTTTTCAGTAATTCCATAAGGGGTAAGGCAATTTCAGCAAAGGAGGGGATGAATTGACAGTAGAAATTGGTGAATCCCAGAAAGCTCTGGAGCTGTTTGCAAGTCTTTGGGGTTGTCATTCAATTATGGCTTTTACTTTGGTTGGGTCCATTTCAATGCCCTTGCTGGAAATTCTGTAGCCGAGATAATCCAGTTGGGTCTGGTGAAACTCACACTTTGATAGTTTAACATAAAGTTTGGCGTTTGACAGTTTCTTTAGCACTTCTCTCACTAGTTTTACGTGGTCAGCCATGTTTGTGCTGTATATCAGGGTGTCATCAAGGTACACCAAAACCCCTTTTGTATAAATGGTCATGTAGTACCTGAATAATCAGCTGCATGAAGATAGCTAGAGCCTCTTGCAGTCCAAAAGGCATGACTTTAAATTGGTAGCTCCCCATCGGACAGTTAAAAGCATCTTCCACTCATCTCCCTCCTTTATCCTCACCCGGTAATAAGCCTCTCCCAGGTCCAACTTAGTAAAGACCCTCCCCTTTGCCAGGTGGGTCAGTAAGTCCTTCAGAAGGGGGACGGGGTATTTGTTTTCCATGCTCACCACATTCAGACCTTTATAATCTATGCAGAGATGAAATGACCCGTCTTTTTTTTCTTTAAATAACATCGGGGCTCCCACAGCAGACTTGGCACATTTGATAAATCCCCTCGCTAAGTTTTTGTCCACATACTGCTGCATCTTCTCCATCTCAAGGGCGGACATAGGATACATTCTCGGTCGTGGGAGTTTGGCTTGTGGTAACAGTTTGATAGAGCAATCATTGGGTCGGTGGGGAGGCAGAGTGTTGCATTCTCTCACTAAATGCCTCTGCTAGATCCTGGTATTTGCTGGGATGAGTGGCTCACCTGGTTGAGTCAAGATAGCCATTTGTGCTAGCTCATTGGGTGGGCTAGGTTCTCCTGTAATGTCCATTAAGTTAAGGGGGGCTTGGGTCCTTTACAGTCCTCATTCCCTTCTCCCACACGATAAATGGTTTCCATTTGTCTAACCAGGCTAGTCTTAGGATCATAGCCTCAATCATTTTCGGAGCCACCATGAAACAAATGAACTCCCAGTATTCACGTATTTCTAAGCATATGGGTTTGGTCAATTGCGTGACTAAAGTTCCTCCCATTAGGGAGCATTTGGCTTGCTCAAACCTCATAGGTTTGGAGAGCAGCCTTGCTCGCATGCCCATTTTCAGGGCAAGTGATAAGCTAATAATGCACTGGGAGCATCCGGAGTCAACTAGTACTTTCAAATCTACCTGTGCCCCCATCTTAGGGATTATGAGTTTGGCAGGTAGTGAAAAAGTGGGACATGTGTACTCACCATCGGGTCGTTCTCTTCTTCGTTGTCGCTGTCGTAGGAGGGTAGAGCGATGGCAGGTCCGACTGCATGGGGGATGTGACTTGGGCGACAGGTTCCTGTGTGATCCAGTTGGATTTCTGGGCTGGTTTCTTTCTTGCTGGTGGTCACAGTCTATTCTGTTGTTGAGGGTAAGGGACTGGGCAATTCACTGCTCGATGTCCCTGTTGTCCACATCTGAAGCACTTGATCAGTGGGCCTGCAGGTAGCCTGGGATTGTCAGTAGCCGTGGCGGTTGGAGGCTTTCGGGGGTGGTGGCTATCTTTGGGTTGATCTGGCCTCAGCTTGGCTTCTTGTAGGGGTGGCTTCTTATAACGGGCGAGCTGAACGTCTTACTGCTGCCTGGTACCATTCTTGCAGCTGATAAGGAACTGCTTGATAGTACAAGCCTGGGAGAGGTGGTCATCCAGTCCCTCCTTGAAGTGATGGACTAGGGATTGCTCGGGCCATCTCTTTATTCGGCCGGCTATCTTGCAAAACTCTTGTATGTATTCCAGTGCAGGCCTGCCAGCTTGCTTTATCTTGTAGACTTGCTCCTCCACTTTGAGGCAATGGATGGGTCCTTAAACCTTGCTCTCAGTTCTAGGAGGGAGAAATTGGGGTCCTTCAGCTCGGTACTTGCTTGTTATATAGATTGTTCAACCACTTGGATATTTCTCCTTCCAAGCTGGAAGCAACCACATTGACCATAGTAGCTGGGTTCAGGTAGAAATAGGTACAGTGGTTCAAGTGAGAGTGCACCTGATTGAGGAAAAAGATCAGCTTCTCCAGGTCCCCATCAAAGGTTGCGCTAAGAGGTGGCGCCATCAGTGGCTGCTGGCCTCCCTACTGTGGATGTTGCACCCCTACCGATTACTGCCCCTCCATGGCAGCTGCTGTATCCCCAGTTGCTGCAAGCCTCCCAGCAGTTGTTGCACGTTTGGAGGCTGTTGCCACCCCCATAGCTGTTCCTGCATTGCTGACGGCTGCGGCATCCGCAATTGCTGTACGATCCCCAACGGTTTCAGCAGCTGCTGTGTTGGCACCCCCAGTTGCTGCGGGCCTCCCAGTGGTTGCTGCATGTGACGGGGCTGCTGTCATCCCCACTGTTGCTGACCTGCAGATGGTTGTGGTATCCCCAGTTGTTGTGGGCCCCCCCTGTGGCCTCGGAGGTGGTTGTATTTGGATCCCTATCGGTTGCGGGGCCCTCAGTGGTTGCTGCACAATTGGAGGTGGCGGCCAGCCTCACTGCTGCTGCTGTACTTCCAGCGGTTGCAGACTTCCTGGTGACTGCATCATCCCCTGTTTTTACAAGGCCCCCATATGCTGCTCACATTCGGTGGCTGTGGCCATCCCCAGTTTGGTTGCTGCATAGCCAGTGACTGCTGGCTTCTCATCTGGGAAGGCTGCGACATCCCCCATTGCTGTATGAGACGGGGCTGGGTGGCCAGTAAACGTGTTGATCTGGGGTTTGGTTGTCCTGGTGATAGCTCAGGTTTCCAAAGACAAACAAACTCACTTGGGACTCCAGGAACAAAGTTTTATTGAAATAAAACTTTTGCAAAAGCTGGTGGACTGAACTCATGCAGGAGAAAAAGCCACATCCATAATTTTTAAAGGCACATATTTATATCCTCACATGAAGCTGGTTCCTCCCCACCCCTATTACACTCAACAGCCCATCTGCTTATCTCGATTAGCTAATCCGAAGCGCCTAAACAGTTCATACCCTCCCAGGAAAAAGCCTCTCTCACCTGTTGTATCTGTACTGTTTAACCATAACATTTTGCTGGCATAAGCTCTATCTTTATTTTTGTGTTTCCTCTGCTTGTGGTTAAGTCTAGCTTCTGTTGACGTACTTATATGTACCACAACAGCTATCTTGCATGTGCCAAAGCTCCTACTGTTAAAAGCTTAAGTTACTCCATTTTATAATTGTTAAACTCACTCCTTAAATCTTAGCTAAGATTACTAAGATTAAATGTCATTAAGCAATTTCTAATATATATATATTTACCTCTTACAATCTGGTAATTGAAAATGTGCAACTGTTGTTCTTCTTCATTCTGAAGAACAGAACATCCTGCATTTCCCCAGAACGTTGCGCTGAAATTGTTTTGCACATAGGTATTTATAAGCCAGTTTTCTTTCACGAATAACTCCGAACATGATAAATAGAAGATCAGTATTAAAAATAATTCCACATTGCTGATACAAAACAAGTAGTTCTCTGTAAATGTATAACTAGACAATGCATTAAAATCCATAAAAAGTCGTTCAGCCATTCCCAATGGAATAGTAACAATCACATGCAAATATCAAAACACTCTCTTATCTACCAAAGCTACTAATACACTCCATAAATAGAATTAACTTTATGAAATCCCTGAAAACAATAAAACACTAATAAAATAAAAATGCTAATAAAACCAAATAGTTTGTATGTTCATAGGAATATTACTGTGATCCTGTTTGGGAGGTGCATGAAGAAAGCTGGACTGCAGACAGGAAAATAATACTCAAATGCATTTAAAGATAAATTCAACTTTTATGGGTTTTGCATACATGTTCAGATCTTTTCAGTACAATTTGCTGAGAGAGATATAGCACGTTCTTTAAAGCTCACAATCTAATGCCATCAGTACAAGGGACAAATATTTCATTGCATGTAATTGTGCAGACATTTGATGCATACAACCACTTTTATGGGAAGCTTTGTGAGCTGCAAGAATACACTGATATGCAAGCTTGCTCTTTGGCATTCATATTCCATCTATACAAAGTACAACACTGGCATTTTTCAAGAATAAAATATAATCCCGTTTGAATAAAGATTATTTTTCTGCTTTCTAATAAGAAGCAGTACCATAGTGCTGAATCTTCCATGTACATCCTTTAGAGCAGGGGTCTTCAAACTTGGCCCTTTTGTGACTTGTGGACTCCAACTCCCAGATTTCCTCAGCCAGCGTGCCTGGCTGAGGAATTCTGGGAGTTGAAGACCACAAGTCATAAAAGGGCCACGTTTGAAGTCCCTGCTTTAGAGCCCCTTCAAGTATTAGAGTATTACTTTTACACACACTTGTGTGCACATGCATTTCTCTCAGCAACAATAACAGAATAAAAAGTAATTCTTGGCTGGTATTAAGCAAAATTAATACAAGTTTGCAAAATCATCCAAATAAATATTAGATGAGAGTCTAATATTACTTCTTGCAGAAAGCCAAGGAAAATGGCTTAAAATGGCTTAAAATGGAAAATGTTAATTCTTCTATAGAACTAAAAAAAAATAAATTAAGATGTTGGAATTCAAGGTATTGCTAATATAATGGTTGATGAGCCAGAAACCCCCCCATGAGAGAAATGGACACAATAGTTCTTTGGCCAGTCTCCAGTGTCAAAACCAATTTCTTATGAGGGTTGGCAAAAATATATACATAAAAAGAGAATAGGAGAAAATGTCTTACTGAGGAGAAAAGGTCTATCAATATTTATCTACAACTGGCTCTGTGTCTTAAAAAAAATTACTTTTGGCCTTTAAATACAATGAGGCCATCTCTCTAAATTACAGGGGTCTTCAAACTTGGCCCTTTTATGACTTGTGGACTTTAACTCCCAGAATTCCTCAGCCAGGCAAATTGGCTGAGGAATTCTGGGAGTTGAAGTCCACAAGTCATAAAAGGGCCAAGTTTGAAGACCCCTGCTCTAAAACTAAGTTCTCTGTTAAGTTACTTCATCAGATACTAATTTGTTATGTTTTCATAGGGAACATAGGGGAGGCAGGTGTCATCATCAAATTAAAAGTGATTGCATGTTTTGAAAGCCTTAACATATTTTTCCTGATATTCTCCAATTAAAACATTTGCAGCTGTATGTCCAATTAAAACATCAACAAAACCCAAATCCTCAGCTTACATAATGTGAACCCAGACAAGTGAAAGATAAAATGCAAGTCAATTGTTTCTTGCTTGTGTTTGATTGCAAATCTGTCATGTGTGAACTCAGTTCATGAAACTAGTTCCAGAGACTGACCCATGATTGGAATGAAGTTGTGCAAGCATGCATTTCAGTGAGGACCAGCCTGTCAGGGACGCAGCATGGCTGAATATGTGCATTTGAACCAACAGGCTCACAATCACATCCACAAGAAATCTAGGCAGAGCTGAGTATAATAGTGTGGGGAAGAGTATTTCCAGAGAGGGCAAAGCCTTGAGTCAGTGCTGAAGGTCAAAGTATATTTTCCATTTGGCTTCCAAAGACTTGGGAGAAAAAATCAAAAGCCAAGCGGACATGGATGGGGATGAAAACATAGGCTGTGTACACCACCATAGCAACAACAGTAATTATGATAGTATTGAACATGGATCGTTCCCAAGGCTCCAGGACATAACTGCAGGTGACCAGGAGATACTGAAAATGCAGCCAGTAAATGTAATCCTTAATTTTCTTCAGATCCATTGTTGGCTCAAATGTCAGGAAACCTAAGAGAAGATAGACAATGCAGAATCACAGTGAAAAAAGAAAACTGATTATCTGGTTATCAGTGTTCTAAAAAAAAAAGAAATATACTTCACCCGATGTATTGCCAACATATCAGAGCTGCATTAAATGAACAAGACCACCACAAATACCTCAAGCCAAGACATAGGTAGAAATATCTGTCTTTAAATTTCAATTATATTTTACATCCCCTCTTTTCTACTGTGAGAATGCCCCAAGGAGGCCAGTTTATTCCTTCTGCTCTGCGTATATATCAAGCCAAAACCCTGGCCCAAACTCTTTACGGAATTCCCATATGGATACGAGGTTTCAAGGATTGTACTGAAAGTACCCAGGCTGTTTTTCTTAGGAAACTTCTGGGTTTTCCTCCCTGTGTTGGATTTGCTTCGATGTACCTGGAACTGGGCATTCATTCAGTCGAATGCATGGTGTGGATTAACACCTTCAAATGGTGGTTTCGGGTGCTCTTTTTGGCAGCCCCTGGTAGCTACCTTCCCTTGTGTTTGCTGATTCTCATACTTCTTGTTGGGAGAGGGAACTGACAAAGAAACTCCACTTGCTAGGTTTTATGGGGGATGCTCTGGGAGATTATGGTCTTAAGGACGCCCAGTTTAGGGTAGTCCAACGGCTTGTGGATATAGATTTGCAATACTTAAGAGACAGAGCCAACAAAACCTACTCCCCTTTGATCTTTAGCCATTCTAATAATTATGGATTGAGGATGGCCTCTTATTTCTATACTCTAACCATCCCCAAGTATAGAAGAGTCTTTTCCCTAGCCCATTTCAATGTCTTGCCCTCAGCACTACTCAACAGGCGATTCAAGAGGCTCCTGTTTAGTGAGTGACTATGCCCCTGTGACAGGGCTGAAGTTGAAACTGTGGAGCATGTCTTATTATACTGCCCTATGTATAACACAGCCAGAATTAAATTATTGCCTCTCCTTAGAATTGATCCCTCTGGTTCTAATGTTAGTAATTTGGTTTTATATTGTCTAGGGGATGGCTCCTCCTATATTACTTCTCAGGTTTATAAATTTCTTTTAAGAGCTGTAACTATTAGAGGAGAACGTTGTAATTCCCTTTAGCCAAGGCTTCTGGTGTTAATTGTTTGTGATTATATTTTTCTTGTGTTTTCTTTTGTTGCACTTGCATTTTGGTCTGTGACCGCAAAATAAATTAATAATAATTAATAATAATAATAATTACTGTGAGAATGGCTGTGCCATAAAAGAGTATCTGCCCTAGACCATCACTGATTTTGAAACCCCTATAATCTTTTACCTCCCAGCAATATTTGGCAAATGAATCACTGGAAACATCCAGAGATGCTGAGCCTGAGCTTCTCCTTCCTTCAATGCTCGTAGGGTGCAAGCTTCTGCTGCAATTTAGCTCAGAGGAAATATCACTGATGTAAAATGTAAGATTTGCTTCCCTTTAGTATAGTCTCAGGGGACAAGCCATTGCAGAAAGCTATAACTGAGTTGGAAGGACCTTGGAGGTCTTCTATCCAACTCCCTTCTCAAGTAGGAAATGCTATAATAGTTCAGACAAATGGTAGTCCAATCTCTTCTTAAAAACCTCCAATGTTGGAGAATGCACAATTTCTGAAGGCAAGTCATTCCTTGCCTGAGTAATTGTTCTAACTGTCAGGAAATTTCTTCTTAGTTCTAGATTGGTTGTCTCCTTGATTAGTTTCCGTCCATTGCTTCTTGTCCTGCCTTCAGTTGCTTCGGAGAATAGGTTGACCCCCCCTTTTTTTGTGGCAGCTTTTTTGATATTGGAACGATGCTATCATGTCATCCCTAGTCCTTCTTTTCTTTAAACTAGACATAACAAATTACTGCAACTGTTCCTCATAGGTTTTAGCCTTCAGACCCATGATCATCTTTGTTGCTCTTCTCTGCACACTTTCTAGAGTCTCAACATTTTTTGTATGTGATGGTGACAAAAACTGGATGCAATATTCCAAGTGTGGTCTTACTAAGGCATTAAAAAATGATACTAATACTTCACGTGATCTTGATTTTATCCCTTTGTTAATGCATTTCATTCAGTATTCACTGAATAATACCGTTATTATAGTGAACAGTATTCACTATTCTATACAGTATTCACTTCCATCTCAACTATTTCTGAATCAATCTTACTTCTATTGTACACAATAAGCTGGCAGGTTGGAAGAAAGAAAGCTGGGATAGTTTTCCATGGGAATTCCATGGACCCAAATTAAGTATTGGTTCCCAGTTTAGTATTTGTCTCCAGAATATTTGAATTATCTGACCTCTTGCATCAGACACACAACTGAATAATGGAGTCACTTTTCCATACAGTTACACTGCCACAACAGAATATTGTCCAGTGCAAGAAACCAGAAACAATACAATACAAGGAGCTATTCAGGGTTTCATGTCTATTGTTACTTGCATGTAGATAAGAATTTTGCCAGACTAAAGTACTACTAAACAACTTCTAGATAAGCAGCCTCTTCCTCCCTATCAGTGAATCAAGACTAGCTAGACTTTTCACTCTTCAGACTCCACCACAAATGCCAAAGATTGACAGGAAATATATTATATGTTATATATGTTATGTTTATTATTTATTGTTGTCAGGCAAAAACACTTGTACTTATCCAATTATTTTAAAACTGAAAGGGTATTACAACCCCCCCACCCCCCTGTTTCACTACCCCACTTCTAACATTTCACAAAAATATTTTTTTGGAGCAACACATAATGGAAAACCTGAAAAACAGCTTCACCTTCTTCTGTGAAGACTGGTTTTTCTAGCTCATTTGATTCTTAGCATATCTAAGATTGGTTTGATCTATAAAGATAAAGTCAGAAGACTTGTTTCCAATGAGAAAATAATGTACATAGAAGCAATACTTTAAATGTAGAATATCTACTTTGTTTGCAGATGTTCTTCATTTTAGCATCCCCAACTACATATTGAAATACCGGTATTCCTTCTAATCATTGTGAACCAAATTGGAATACCAATCTGGTTGTATATATTTTCCTATGTATTTATACTTTTTCAATATTAAGAGTACCCAAAGAGCAGATTGTTAAAGAAAGACTTTGTTAGAACTGAGTAATTGATATGGTCCAAAATGAGTGTCAAATTTACATAACCTTTTGTAAAAATGTAGATATAACTCAAAGAAATGATTCTAATACTCTCAAGCTGCATGTATGTTTAAAATCCAAACCAAGTTCAATTGTTTCTTATGGACGGAACATTGTAATAGTAAAGCCACCACCCAATTAACGTTATCTTAAACTGCTCCCTACGTACATTGTCTGGTTTTAAAATCTACAACCAGACAAAGTACATAGACAGAATTACGCCCAACAGAACTCCTTCTGAATAAGTTTTATTGAATTTTTATACTGCCTTTCTTCCAAAAAAGAAAGTGGACAGTTCTTTTTCCATACTGTGCCTTTACTTGCTTACTCTTCCTTACTACTTTACTCTTCCAGTCAATATTCTGAGTGGCTGTCTTAGAATTATTTATTAATCCATTTGCAGAGCAATCTTATGCTCCAGTTGGATCTCTCCAGCATATCTCAGATCTTGTTAGATGCAGCCTGGCAGGTCAAAGAAACCTTTGCCTTCATGTTTTTCCAGTTTCTTTCTAAAAATGTATTTCCATGCCTTCTGTGTAACAAGCGGACAAGTCAAGATTTCACAACCCCATTAATGTCTTGGAGCAAGTAGCAAAGCAGGTCCTGAACATTGCTACCCCAGAGGCCAAAATGGCTTAAATTTAAAAAGAACTCAACAATCTTGTTTTTAAATGATACTCATATGTAACAGAGAGCACGCACCATTTTAGATGCTTTCCCACATATTCAAAGCCTGTCTGTCTGTCTATCTCTGTCTATCCATAAATACACCTACCACTGTACTGATTGTACATTCTATCCCAATAACCTATAAATCAATAAATGACCTCTATCCTGATAGATGATGAAAACATTTTAAACTGAATGAAAACATAGCAACCCTGAACAACGTATCAACAAGTTATGATGAAAGTTTAAGTGAAAGAGACTTCTTTAAAGCTGAAGCTTTTGTTCAGTCTGGCCTCTGTATTATGCCTCTTATCTTATACACTGACTGACATCTTTTTACTAGCAAAGATAGGCAAAATAATAGAAACACAGCAAGGATGTTGATTGTTCTTCAGAATTTTGCCAAGGATATATAGCAAATGTGAAATTTTTCTCTATCCAAATTGAATTTTTATAGATATTCTGCTCTACATTTTTTTCCTTTTTCAATGCCAGTTAAATCTTGCAGATAGTCAATTTGCATGTCAAAATATAATACAAATAAAAGCTGTCATTTATCTCTGAGTTGTTCTTCCAAATATCCTATTAAATGAAAACAACATAATTTTATTCACTGCAATGGAGGTGGTTTTTTTTTTAAATATTTTTTCACATTTAAACCAAACCAAACACCCAGAATCATTATGTGGAGGGAACAGGTCATCAAGAAGGAAGTTTCAGTGTAGTTCTTGAAGTAAGGATTAATTTTCTGTCAGGGAGAACAATTAATCAGTGGAACAACTTGCCTCTAAAAGTTGTGGGTGCTCCATCACTCAAGTTTTTAAAGAAGAGATTGGACAATCATTTGACTGAAATGGCATACAGTCTCCTGCTTGAGTAGAGAGTTGGATTAGAAGACCTCCAAGGTCCCTTCCTACTCTGTTATTCTGTTTTAACCTGTATTCAAACGTCAACATACAAATGCCCTGCGAGGTTATGCACAGTTTCTAGAAAAGTTTTAAACATTTGTCTAAAAACTTCTCTGGAGTTATACTGAATAGGGTCTCCTGCTTCAATAGAAGATTGGATTAGAAGACCTCCAAGGTTCCCTCCAAATCTATTATTCTGTATTTTGTTCTATGTATTTGTTGATGTAAGGAACTTTTTTTAAAGGCTCAGGAACAGACATTCTAAAATGAAGTTCTCCATTTAAGATGGAACTTAATTTTTTTATTACTACATTCTATCCAACAGTTGCAAGAATTAAACAGCAAATGTTAAAGAAGACATTAGTTTGGTTTGGAGCCTGAGGAAATCTTTTATTTCCTTCTTTTTAAAAATGGAAATCTAGGTTATCATTCGCATCAAGTCCAAGTACGAATTTATCTAGATCATTACTATCTCTACCCCATCATTGTGCAAACTTTTGACTTTCTAGGATCTATTGGAATCCTAGAATTCAAAAGTTCTAAATCTGACTAGAAGTTTCCAGACTTTCAAGTGGGAATCTTTCCCATCCCAACATAAATTCCTGAAGGATTGACTGGAATTTCTACATACAAAGAAGGACGTTTACTATGGTTTTCTCATACACAATAAACTGATCCTTCCAACAGAAGAAAATATACTGTATGTAGCTCAGGACTGCACTGAAGAGTCCTTGGTGCTCTCTGACCTTGGTTATTTGCTTACAGATATTTCATACCTCTCTAGGTCAGTGGTTCTCAACCTTTTTAATGCTGCAACCCCCAACCGGTCGTAAGTCGAGGATTATTCAACCGGTTGTAAGTCGAGGACTACTCAACTGGTGCAGCACCATTTGCAGACTGGGACTTTTGGCGGGCTCAGCAGGGCAGAGACAGCCTGGACAATTCCTATTGGCTTTTGAAAGCCAATAGAATTAGACTCTATTCAAGAGAGTCTATTCTATTGGCTTTCAAAAGCCAATAGAATAAACGGGAGTAGCACAGCTAAGGAAAAGGGGAAACAATGGCGGACTGTGTTGTTTTGTGACCCCCGTGAAATAGTCGTTCGACCCCAAATGGGGTCCCGACCCACAGGTTGAGAACCACTGCTCTAGGTGATGAAATCATCAGTACTTGTAAATGGGGGCTTGCTCCCTGTTTATATACAAGCTTGCCTTGCCATATTGGAGGGGATAGGGCTTTGGTAGTTCCTTGATTAGGGCATTGTTTTCTGCTTATTTTTTTGTCTGGTGTTAATCCCTGCTTATCTGGTTGTTGACTGTTGAAGGCGTGTTTTTGTATTTATGTTTCCTTCTCAGCTTTTTTGTGTTTTTTGAATGGTGTATAAATGTAAATGTCTCTATGTGTTTTTTGATGCTGATTTATCTGAATGCCAAGCTTCCAGGAAATCCTTAGTGTCTGGGGATTTAGTCTGGACTAGGATGCTCAGTTTCCCAGTTAAAACTATGACTGTCTATCCATGAGTTATGAGATTAAGAAGTTTTAATTGTGTCTCTTGACTGCTACTTGGTATTCATGGATGCATTCTGCTAGTCATCTGTTTGTCTGTACTACATGGTGGCTGTTATAGTCCTTGTAGTGTACATTGTATATGAGCTTCTCTTTCTTCTTCTTGGGCTACTGGGTCTTTGGATTTTACCTAAGGTGTTTTGGAAGGATTTGTAGTATGTTTGTTGTTTCTTAGACTTTTTTATGCCTGGCAGTGTTATTATTCTCATAGCTTGTTTTGATTGTGCTGTAGTGGATTTAGTGGTTGGATACTTTTTGATAAAAGTTCTATGGATATCTTCTTTGTTGGAAGTTGTATAGTCAGTCTGTTTCCTTTTTCTGGGTTACTGCAATGTGTTTGGACTTGTCTGAATAATGTGCTTACACAATTCTTGTTATGCGGTTGCGTTGTTGAGTAATTGAGCACTTGGTCAGGGTAGGTTGTTTTCTAATACACTTGTGTTTCAATACACTTGTTATCTCTGCTGATAAGGATATCTAGAAAGAGTTATATGCTGTTGTTTTCTTTTTCCCTTGTAAATTTTATTTATTTGAAGATGTTGTTTCATGTGTCTTAGGTTTATTATTATTATTATTATTATTATTATTATTATTATTATTATTATTATTATTATTATTATTATTATTATGGTGAGGGAATTGTCTATGGCTAGTTGTCTGTGTAAGTTGAGTCGTGTGTTTGTTAAGCAAATCACATGGTCATTAAGCAAAGTCAGCTTCCCCAAAGGACTCTTTTTGGAGGAAGACTGCAAAAAAGATAGATGGACAGTTTAGAAATAAGAAATATCAATTAATCAATCAACAAAAGAGCCGAGGTGGCGCAGCAGTTAGAATGCAGTACTGCAGGCCACTTTAGCTCACTGTGTTCAGCAGGTCAGCGGTTCAAATCTCACCGGCTCAAGGTTGACTCAGCCTTCCATCCTTCCGGGGTAGGTAAAATGAGGGCCCAGATTGTTGGGGGCAATGTAAATATATATATATACATTGCTTACTGGTGTACACCGCTTAGAGAGTGCTTGCACTTAAAGCGGTATATAAGTCTCATAAATAAATAAATAAATAAAGAAAAAAGATTGCAAAACATGACCAGGTGACTACAGGATGCTGCAATCAGTATAAATTCAAGCCAGTTGCAAAGGGATCAAATTATAGGCACATGACCGCAGGGGGTAATGCAATGGTCATAAGAGCAAATATCAGGTTGTAAGTCACTTTTATCAAGACGATCATTCTTTATAAAAAAAGAATGGGATAAATTGACAAAGTCAATTTATTTGACCAGGATTAAAATGGGATAGATTATTATTTTGGGTGGTTCTCTTTGGATTTACTGATATCTTAACTGGTAAATATGGTATACTGAATTTGTTTACATTGAATATGGTGCTTAATCCTACCCCCCCATTATTATCTTACGTCATTTAATTTTATAGGATTTAAACTGGCTCTATATCTAAATGATAACTAAAAATTAAGAATGTTTAGTAAATTTGTCTTTTTAAAGGAAAATTTTGTTGTTAAAATTAAAATAAAATAAGCAAGAAAAGATCATCTGTCTGACCTTGATGAATATAAATCATCAGGACCAAATGGATTACATCCCAGAGTGCTGAAGAAGCTGGCAGATGTTATTTCAGAACCATTGTACTATATCTTTAAAAAATCCTGGAGCACTGGAGAACTACCAAAGGATTGGAAAAGGGCTGATGTGGTTTCCATGTTCAAAAGAGGAAAAAACAAAAACAAAAAACAGACTCAAGAAACTACAGACCAATCAGCCTAACATCAATGCCTGGGAAGATACTGGAAAAAATAATCAAAAAACAGATCTGTGAACAGCTAGAAACAAATAAAGTTGTAACTACCATATATGCCGGTGTATAAGGCGACTTCCGCAAGTGCTAAAATCGGCGTCAAAGATGGGGGTCGTCTTATACGCCAAGTCGTCTTATACGCCGGAAATACTGGTAGTTTCCGGCATATAAGACGACGTTCTAGGAATGCGGCTCGGCAACAAAGACGGGGGTCATCTTATATGCCGGGTCGCCTTGTACGCCGGCATATATGGTAGTAGCCAGCATGGGTTTGTTAAAAACAGATTATTTCAAACCAATTTTACTTCATTCTTTGACAGAGTGACTAAATTGTAGATCAGTGTGGACATAGTATACTTAGACTTCAGTAAGGCATTCAACAAAGTAGACCACAACCTATTCTTGGTAAACTAGAAAAATGTGAGATAGACAACATCATCACCAGATGGATTTGTAGTTGGCTGACAAACCATACTCAATGAATAGTCTTAATAGTACTACATCTACATGGAGGGAAGTAAGCAGTGAGTTACCATAAGGTTCCACCTTAGGCCCAGATGCTTTTCAATATTTATGATGGTCGCAGTGGCCTGGGGTCATGTGATCCCCTTTTGCGACCTTCTGACCACCAAAGTCAATGGGGAAGCTGGATTCACTTTACAGCTGTGTTACTAACTTAACAACTGCAGTGATTTGCTTAACAATTGTGGCAAGGAAGATCATAAAATGGGGCAAAATTTGTTTAGCAACTATCTCAGCAACAGAAATTTTGGGCTCAGTAAGTCAAGGACTACCTGTATATAAGCAGAGCTACCACTGTAATGGATTCTGCCTATCACAGTTACCGTATAACTCATGACGGTTGCAAACCTTTGCTTCATTGGGGTGAAGAGAAAGGATCTTCTTTGTATAAGGGGAATTCATCAAATTTGCAAATGACATTAAGCTGGCAGGAATAGCCAACACACCAGAAGATAAATTCAGGATCCAAGAAGATCTTGTAACTGTCCCATTTTCTAATCAGGAGCTAAAAAGTGAATGGCAAAGCTCTGTTTTAAGAACTTTTCAGGTGAACAAAAGAGCTTTGAAGCCAATTAATCTGAAATTGCCTCTATCTTGCTTTTAAAAAGGCTCAATTTGATCCAATGGTACTAATGATAGGGTAAATCACAAGTATAGATATTAACCTGAAAAAGTTTCTGTAGGAATATTGGATATTGCCTCTGTAGATCTGACCTCCCTTCCAGAATTTTTCTTGGCAGGATAAGTACCTCTACATTATTTAATTAGAACTCTTTGGATCTAAGAAACAGACTGTTTACCTATTATGATTTCCTATCAGTCATAAAAAGGTTACTCTATTAACACTAACCAAATAGGCCGAAAACAGTCAACAAGTTTTTGAGTTCCACAAGGCTCTTTATCTGGCTGGATGCAAAAATGGAAGTTGGGAAGAGGAGAAGAAAAAAAAAAAAGCTGGCTTATTATTACAGGACAAAATTGAGTCTTGCATGTATTCCTACTTTTTTTTTAAAAAAACTTTGCCTTTATTGATACAATTGTTTTGATGTGACTTGGAAGAATTTGTATTCTGTGAACACGTGCAGACTACTTTATGCACGGATATGCATCAGGCACCACACACACAGCAAGATTGAGGTCCAAGTGTCACCCAAAGGCTCAGAGCCAAACATAAAAATTTAAAAGAGCTCCTGCATGAAAGAGGTACTCACCTTAGTGTTCCAAAGGGATAGAAAGGAAATAGACGGTGCTGGAAACTCCTTTGCTAGCTGGGCTGGCTACTAAGAATCAGTGGTTTAATAAGTTAGGGTTTCTTCACTAATCTCTAACTCCACCCTGCTACAGTAAACTCCCTTCTGCAGCCAGCCCAGTTCCAAAGATTTGGTCATTGCTAGGGACAAACTTTCCCATAGCTCCGCTGCCTCCTTTTTACAGGAAATAGGACGGGATCAAGAGCAAATGCAAGTCTGTCCACCACCTCCCGCTTTAGACTTCAAGCCTGCTGGGCGCCCATCAGCATCTCAAACAGAAGCGCTGCTAAGGTGCACTGCTGCTGAAACCCATGCCGGGAAGCCACCGCTGTCACTTCTGCAGTGCCGCAGTGCCAGGAATATTTTAAAGACGGCTAACCGACCGGGATAGGATTATCCCCCCCCCTCCCCTTTCCCTATTTAACGATTTCTTCCTTCTCAAATCGTTAAGGTATTTTAACGGAGATGGCGGGAGTGGGAGGCTGCGGAAAGATCTTCCCGCCGTTAGTCCGACCTAACCCCCCAAACGGTGGGATAAAGCAGCCCTCCGTCACCGTCTGAGGAGACTCACGAATTTAGCTGGGCTCGCCATAAATTGCGGGGAGATCCATTGGAAGGTATCTCTCGCCTCGCTGCTCAGGCGCTTTTACGAGGCTCTGAGCGTCTTTGGCATTTTTCCCCTCCCTTCTTTCTTAGCCGAACGGGGCGGATAAAGAGAGGAGGACAGCGGCATCGCTGCGCAGGAGCGGCAGCTATTTTGTCAGTCCACGTTGGTCAGGCGAATGGGGAAAAAAAGAAAGCAAGGTTAAAAACAAACCAACCCTACACCAGTATCTGCAGCCTGAAGGAAAAAGCTTTCTCCCTTCTCAGGAATCGCCGGGGATCCCGGTTAACTTTCCATGCATTTTTAATAATAATAATAATAACAGAAGGTGGGGACGAGAGAGGGTTGGAAGCGGCGCAGAGACGGAGGGCGCCGAGGAAACGCCGGCAGAAGTCGGATGGAGAAAGCGCTGGGACTGCGGAGCCGCTGAGTGCGGCATAAGGGACGGGAAAGCCAGCCGTTCCCTTCTCCGCCAAGGAAGCCCTATGCGGCCGCAAATCGCTGACCTCCCGCAGAGAGTTTCCGCCTCACGCTGGGAGACGAAATTCTCACCTTCCCCCTCCCCACGGGAATTCTGTGTTTTTGGAAGAAAGAAAGAAAAAGAAAGAAAGAAAGATCCAACCATCTAACCTTTTAACTCTATTCAAAACATTCCCCCCCCCCCGTTTTTAGTTATCCACTGAAATTTTCTTAAAATCAATTACATTTAAATATCTAAAACATGTGTTTTATGTTGATCATCCCACACAAAATATTGCACCTGTTTATAAATTTGTTCTCTTCACTTATTGCAATGACCCTTGTTGAAAGAAAAGTTTTCATCATGGTTCAGTCCAAGCTGGGAATAAACAACATGGCGACTGCTTTAGAAAGAAGGTTGCAGTTTATTGAAGAGGAGAGCCAGACAAAAAGATGGCTCTGGAAGAGAGAGAGCACATGTAGGGAATGCGTTTTTATACCCTCCAGGGCTTTTGTTTGGAGTTGTTTCCTGTTCCTCTTTGAGGCTTTGTATTTCCTGTGTCATGTATTCTGACCTGAGTCTTGGTGTGCCCTTTGGCATCTGTGGGTTAATCTTATTATGTCCTCTGTTAGAGTTTGGGTGGGGTAGTAGTAGATGTCTTTGTTTTCTTAATCTTCTAGCTTCAACCTTCCTGTATGATTTTCATCTGCATTTTTATAGAAATGGTTTCTGCTTGGGGGAGGGAGACTTGGGGATATTAAGCAAAAAACTGGGCATGCTTTTCTGCCTCTTTAAGATCCTTTGAGGAAATATTATTTTCTGCCCTTTTAATATTTTCTTCTCTGGGGTGGGCTGACTTCCTACACCCTGCAAGAAATAGGTGGGGAGTCTCTGCAGTGTTACCCAAGGTTTAACTCTTCTTACATGAATGCTATGTAGCTTATGAGAAAATATAAACCAATATCTGTTTCATGCTTATTAAATGGTACATGAATGAATTCAGTTTTTCCAAGTTTGTTTTACCGCAACACATAACAGTTTTAGCTGGCACACTTGCATTTTAACCTTTAATTTGTATATTACATTTACATTCTATGTTTTGTCAAAGAGAGCAAGACATGTTGCATCCATTTCCAAATTAATCCAACAAAAATTCTGTAAAAAAAAAAGAATATTTGTATCTCATGGACGAATTGTTGGGTCCTTGGTGCTCTCTGAGCTTGGTGGTTTTCTTGCAGATTTTCAAACCAGGTAACATTATCAGTTCTAGAAAGGAATGAGATTTGCTCTTATTTTTATATACTAGTGGCTTGTCCCATCAGTGCTAGTGGGAGTGGTCTTAGTGGTTCTTGATTAGGCAGTTGATTACTGCTAGCTTACCAATGTAGACAAGCTAACAATAAACAATAGTCTAATCAAGGAATCACTAAGAAATTATCATAAACACTGACAGTGCAAGCCAGTATTTATAAAAATAAGAGCAAACCCCACTCCCTTGTAGCACTGATGATGTTACTTCATTTGGTAATGAAATGTCTGCAAGAAAATCACCAAGCTCAGAGAACATCAAGAACCCCCACAACAATCCTATAAGGTAGTTTGCACTAAAAGAATGCCACTGGCCCAAAGTTAGTCACTGAAGGAGCACTTGAGGCCAGATCTTCCTGATCCTATATCAAACAGTATAGCAAAACACACTGGCTCTCTCTTAACTTCCATCCTTGCTGTATATAAAACAACAGAAGAGGGAGGAAAGTCTTCAGTTTGCCAGCCTGTACTGATTGGAAGCGCATGAGAAGTATTCTGAGGTCTCTATGGATAGCAGCCAAGTTCTTTAATTTGATTATATGCTTGCGATGGACCATTTAAGTATAATCCCCTTTTCTTCCTCCAAAAGGAACAAGTACAAACTAAACAAATAAATAAACTCACCTTATCACCAGCAAATTGCAAATGCTTATTAATTGCCATGCTTAAGTGCAAATCTAAGCAACAGAATTTTGCTATTTAAGATGAGACACAAGACATCAGGTGATTTGTACCTGTATGGTCTGCTACTGTCCAGCTGTCAATTATTATAGATGGTAATTCCAAAGCCCAGCTCCTTTTTTTTTGGGTCTTTTATCCTTAGTTCTTATTTGAACTGCATAACCTTTTAGAGAATTGTTCATTGTAATGTAACAAATACAGTACTGTTGCACCTCTTGACAGATTGCTGGCTTTACATATTTTTTCGACAAAGGTTATTGTGAAATGTCAGGTGTATATCACATCCAAATGTCAATAGACAGAAAAAGTGTCTATACAGTACTTCTATACTCCTAAAAAGAGTTCAAGCCTACTTCTCATCCAGCCCAGGAACCACTTGCACTCATGTGTAGATTGTCTGGCCTTTCCTTATCTGGCTACAGTGCTTGAGAGATACAAAATTTTAAGTCAGTAAGAAAGTCAAAATATAAACCTACAACTTAATACCACTTTATAATGCCTTGGTAAGGCCACACATGGAATACTGCATCCAGTTTTGGTCACCACGATGTGAAAAAGATGTTGAGACTCTAGAAAGAGTACAGAGAAGGGCAACAAAGATGATTAGGGGACTGGAGGCTAAAACATATAAGGAACGGTTGCTGGAATTGAGTATGTCTAGTTTAATGAAGAGAAGGACATGGGGGGACATAATAGCAGTATTCCAATATCTCAGGGGCTGCCACAAAGAAGAGGGAATCAAGTTATTTTCCAAAGCATCTGAAGGCAAGACCAATATGGGGCTGCCACAAAGAAGAGGGAATCAAGTTATTTTCCAAAGCATCTGAAGGCAAGACAGATGGAAACTAATCAAGGAGAGAAGCAACCTAGAACTAAGGAGAAACTTCCTGACAGAACAATTAACCAGTGGAACAACCTGCCTCCAGAAGCGGTGAATGCTCCAACACTGGAAGTTTTAAGAAGAAACTGGACAGCCATTTGTCCAAAATGGTATAGGGTTTCCTGCCTGAGCAGGGGGTTGGACTTGATGACCTCCAAGGTCCCTTCCAACTTTATTATTATTATTATTATTATTATTATTATTATTATTATTATTATTATTATTATTATTATTAATAAACTCTCATCTCAATAAAACATAGGGCTGCACTGTATGTTGACATTTTTATAGGTCCTTATAAGTGGAAGATATGAATGCAATGTCTGGATTTATTTGACCCTTTGATTTGAAGAAATGTGATACAAGGCTTCTCGGTGTCAGAATGAGTAATATTACTTTTGATGCTAAAATGTATCTCCAATGACTTCATTGAAGTTTTTGTGACAACAGCATGGAAGTGATTTGCTATTGACTTCTACCAGGAAATAAGGTGACAATGCCTTGCAAGGGACTATGTGGTCACATTAATGAAATTTTCTGGCAACAATGCAGAGGTTATTTGTCTTTGCCTGTTTCCAAGAGATATTTTTTCAGCTTCCCAGTCTAGTCCACAGCCCAAAGATTTCTCATTACTGAGTCCAGAGAAGTTTGGCTAAGTGTTATCACTAGTTATTGAATAGCCTGAAAAAGCTTTCAGGTTAAGGGAAGATAGGCCAACCATTGTGTTCAGTTACAGTGGGAAAAATCATAGCTGTTTTTTAATACTATGGGATGAAACATAACACTTCAAGTTTCACTTGTTTTCAGTAAGCGATTGAAGATATTGAAACAAATAAGTGTGCTCCTGGAGGGAAAATAGGCATACTTGCACATATATGTTAATTTATTAATTATATGTATATCTATATTTCTAAATTTGTTAATTCTTACTTTATAGAAAATAATTATAGAATGAACATTCTTTTATTTTCCTTATTTTTATACTAAGCTGCTAATTTTAGTTTCCAAGAAAGGTAGCAACTTATTATAGAACATATGAGAAATTCATCAGAAATTGTAATTTGTTATGCTTATTTGGAAAGATAAAAAAATAGGCCAATAAAGAAAGCCACTGTCTCTGTCTTTTGATATATTTCCTAAATTCTATATGCTTGTACAATATACTGATGTAAGTACCATTAATTATGGGATATATGAATAGTTTAAATTAGCCTGCACCAGAGTAAAACTCTACAAATTCAAGACTGCAACAACTTCATCTTTTCCATCCAGCATGGTTTGATGGTAATAATAGTAAAATACACGTTGGAGATGCTCCAGGCAAGAGTGATTCCGGTAGGAACCAGGAAATAAGATAAAAGTTTCATATAAATGTCTAGAGTGTCCTCATCACCTGCATCTTATTTTTATATCATTAGATCATAAAACATTCCTTTCTCTTTTAATTAAGCTAGCCCAATGCTCTTTTCTTTCGTCAAAGTGATTATTTTAAATATGTTTTATCTAGGCAGCCCAAAATAAAATAATGATTTTAAACTATAGCTTTTTAGATAAAATGTAACTTAATATAGTTTAAGCTAGGAGTGCAGAGAATAAGTCTGTGGAGATATGGATAGAAAGGTATTCTTTTGTTTTCATTTGAAGAGTCTTGAAGATGATTAAAAAGTAAAAAGGATTACTTTAAACCTTTCAACATATCATTGGCAGCCCTCCATTATCATCTCAAAATAAGCGAGTCATGGACAAGGAAATAAATTCAGTACATGTGTCAAGGGGATTTTAACATGGGAAAATAACAACTTGGTGTTTTTAAAATAACAAGTCATCTTTTTTATAGGAAATATATATGTGCAATGATCTAACTGTCAACGCTGCTAACATCGGATGTTCTTGCTTTGACAACAGATGGAAATGTAGCCATCTTTTCCCTTTCGCTTTTAGAGTTAGATGATGCTGACAGGGGCATGTGAATGAGAGTCCAGTTAGACATAACAACAATAACTCAGCTGTGGGAATCAAGGTTATTGAGCCCAGAGCTGATAAAGATTTGGTGGGTTGGAGAGCTGGGGAGAAAGCCTGTGCTTCAAGCTAATAGGAGAATGTGATTTATGACTGTTAATTGGAGGAGTGAATTGTGCTTTGATACCTTGTTGGGTGGAATTCAGTTTTTGTCTTTAACTATGTTTCTCTGTAAGATCTGTTTCTCGAATAAAAGATTCTTTAAGGTAAACGATGCTTCAAAGTTCTTTTAAATAGTTTCATTTGCCAGAACCATGACACTGATACAAGTCAGTAACATGCAATGATATTGATAACTTTTAAACTCCAATACTTGTCCTGCAGGGTGGATATCTAACAATTTTTATTTTTAGAAATTAGTCTTTTCTGTTCATTGGGTGTTGTCAGGGAAAAAACTTGTTAAAGAGAAACAAGAGACAACCCATGACAAAATTCTCAGTTTAGGATGCAGAGGTTTATTTACATTTGACACACAATTCAGTACTTACATTTTAACAACTTATTGCAATAAGGGCTAGATTAGTGGTTCTCAACCTTTTTAATGCCGCGACCCCCAACCGGTCATAAGTCGAGGACTAAACCGGTCATAAGTCGAAGACTAAACCAGTTGTAAGTCGAGGTCTACCCAACCGGTCGTAAGTCGAGGACTTTCCCTGCCCAGGAGCGCTGCGCATGCATGGTGCCGCCCCCTGCACCAGCCGAGGCATAGCTGGCAAGCGGCAGAGACAGAGCAGGCCAACCACCGGCTGGACCACCAGCTGCCCCAGCCCAAGGGAGTTAAGGCACGTGCCGGAAAAGGGGAAAAATGGCGGACAGCCTTGCTTGGCGACCCCCGTGAAATGGTCGATCGACCCCAAATGGGGTCCCGACCCATAGGTTGAGAACCGCTGGGCTAGATGGACAGGCAGTCATTAAGTGTGATGGCTGGGCCAAGTGGCAACACTCAGATCTTTGATCTTTATACCTTAGCACTATGCCCACCCCTTGATAGTCTGGTGTCACCCAATAGTCATCCCATTTCCCTATTCTTGTTAAACCCATCATCATATGATTTTCTGAAATGCTTTCTTTACTACTTCCCTTTCTTGGGACTGACGTCTTTGTCAGTTCCCTATTCCTGGAACTGACCAATGTGTTAGTTCCTTATTCTTTTTATGTTGCCCTGGCTACCAAGCCAGTTTTCTGTTCTTCCTTATTCTTGCTCTAACCACTACTTTCCTCATTACCATTCTTACTTTTGTTATTTTACTAGGAACAAAGTTCAGTCCCTCAATCCTCTTACATTCTTGTTCCTTGTTCTGCTTATATTAGGAAATGTGGGCCAGCCACCATCTTTCACCATCATAGTTCTTCCTTTTGCTAAGTATTTCTCAGCAGACACCGCCTTTATTTTAATTGATATCAAAGTAATATATTTGATTTATACAGAAATACAGTAATTATTAAGATATTTTTTTCCTTTCACAGTGTGGCATTATTATTTCACAAAAATCTTGACTTAAACTTTATTATAGGGATAGACTTTTCAATGAACAGGTAAAATGGTTACACAATCGTTAAATGGGTTTGTTTATTTTTTACCCCACCTTCTTCTTTAAAATATTACAGTTTTGTAAAAAAAATCATTACAGTACAATACACACACAAGCTCGATAAACTGATAAGAGATTAATATGGTCCTAAACTGTTCCACCCATGAAAAGATAATGTATCACTTGAACTTTCAACTTTTGAATGGCTAGAAGTATTCACATTAGGAGAACAAGTTTTCAAATATTTACATGTGAAAGAATCTGAAATAACAAGGAAGAAAAGGGAGCGGTAATAGTTACAGACATACAAGAATGTGGAAATGTACCCTGTGTAAGATGAACAAACTGTACCGATATTCCCTGGGGTTTTTCATGGAGGGTTAGAGTTCCCAGATTTTTTTCCTTTATAACTGTGAGTCCCTTCACCAATATAGCCTTTATTATCTAGCTGGTTAACGCTCTTCTCATTGACAATAGTCTTGCATTCCTTTGTGGGTGTTCAACCTTTTTGGCTTGCCTGGACTGCAATGAGAGAAGAGGTATTGTCTTAGGCCCCATATAAATATATATAATATAGTTTTATAATATAAAATGATATAATGAAGTTTATGATCTTGTAGAGCCACATTACTAGCTGCCCAAGGACGAATTGTGACCTTCAGGTCACCAGTTGGCCACGCTGCTTTAAGGTTTGTCGATCCCTTCATCTCCCAGTCTCATCTTTCATAGGGCTTCAGATTTTCCTACAGCTACTTATAACCTTCTGTATCTTCTCTCTTGGCAATGGGATAATTAATACAATGGCATATTGTGGTAAATGGTAAATGGTAAAAGAGAGTACCTATCATTGAGGAAAGAGCTTTTAAAGGTCTTTGAAACTGGGACAGATAATGGATATAAATTGAAACATAAAATGGTTCATAAAACATTGGAGGAAGAAACATTGAAGGGGAATGTAGCATTCATTGGAGAAATAGCATTTAAGCAGCATTGATGGAGTAGTAGTGAACAATACCTGGTAGCTAACAAAAAAACAGCACACAGAATGCAATGTTTAGGGGAAGAAACCAGGCCCAATGCATGCCTATATAAACTTGTGCAATAGAGAAGTGGAAAGAGCAAGAGGGAATGAACACATGAATATTAGAGAGCAGGGACCCCTTAGTGTTGGTTCACAAAAATTGAGGGTGAAAGAAAAAAGAAGCCAAGAAGCTCAGCATACTTCTTGACTTCTAGAACTCATAATCCTTTTAGAGCTGATGACTCATAATATGGGCTACTTTTCTGATTTGGATGTAAATGCTGAGGTGAAGCCCTTCCACACTGTGAAATCTCAAATCAGCAGGGTTGCTCCAAGGATCTGGGAAGGCAATGACTGGAAGGACTCCTAAAAAACCTAGCAAAGGGCTGTAATTGCACTTAAAGCTCAGAAAGCTTTGCTTGCTTCATGGTCAAACTCAAGTGATTCAAAATTGTTCCCTGCAATAGACCTGCAAGGAGGGTGAGAAATCAGAGCTAGTTCCACAGCTTCTATCTTGAATATCTTTAGTTACAGCTGGACATCACACTATGAATTTTGTCTTCAGAAGAAATACTTTTGGTGTGCAATTGTCCATCCTTGGTAAGATGGACAATTCAAAGTTAGATGCCCAGTGAATGATGTCAACTACAAATGGATACAAAATAAAAGGAAGACTTTTTCTTCTCTGACTCGATTGCTCCAACACCAGGATTCTATGATGTGTCTGGTTAATGTGAGTAATCTACTTCTCAGTGAGATGCATAACTTAACACTCCATCTCCTCAAAGGCAAAATAATAGAACAGAACCAAACAGAACAGAATGGAACAGAACAGAATAGAATTCTTTATTGGCCAAATAAGGAATTTGTCTCCAGTGCATAAGCTCTCAGTGTACATATAAGCAACAAGTGATAAGTCATGATCATAATCATAAAGTACAATAATCATAAATCATAAAATACAACACTCATTGATAGTTATAGGATACTAAATAAGCAATCAACATAAATCATACTAGAATATTAAATAAACAGTCAATCTAAATCATAAAATACAAGCAACAAAGTTATAGTCATAAGAAGATAAGGAAATAAGTAATAGGAAAGATTAGAAGGATAATAGTAATATTTAACATTGTCAAAATATTAGATATTTTGACAATGTTGTGGGAATTAGTTGTTTAGCAGAGAGATGGCATGGGGGAAAAACTATCCTTGTGTCTAGTTGTTCTGTATACAATGCCCTATAGAATTGTCTTGAGGGAAGAGATTGAAATAGTTTATGTACAGGATGTGAGGGGTCTGTAGATATTTTCACAGCCCTCTTTCTGGGTCGTGCAGTATACAGTTTCAAGTTTTTGACTGGGGTCATCAAGTTTTTGCTTGTCAAAAGGTTGCAAAAGGGATCACATGACCCTGGGACAGTGTGACCATCATAAATATGAATCAGTTGCCAAGCATCCAAATATAAATCACATGACCCTGGGCATGCTGCAATGGTCGTAAGTGTGAAAAATGATCATAAGTCATTTCAGTGCAATTGCAACTTTGAACAGGTTTTTTTTGGGGGGGGGGGTTGGTCATCAAGTTTTTAACACCTTGCTAGTTGGTATTTGAATATTGCCATATCCTAAAAGTGGTACAATTGGTGAAAAGGTTGAAAAGCCCTGTACTAAGCCATCTACTACAATAACCAGTGTTGTGGCTTTGCACAATATAATGAGCTATAGATTAAGTAAATGACTAGATTTGTACACATACACACACATTCAAACATACAACACTAATCAAGATTCACACTAACCAATCTTGGCAAGTTGAGCAAATACAGCTATCGCTGATCACTTCACAATGGGATGTGAAGATGGTGAAGATGTTCAACTGTAGAGGAAAGCTGTTAGAATAACTGCTGAATGAGGTGCGCAATATGTTTGCTTAATATTTTGATATTAATATTTTGATATTTTACTTTGGTATTTTAATGGTCCCTGGGAATGTTGTATAGATATGATTTTGAAAACATGGAACTGCAAAGTAGTTGCCATGTATTTTTAGTTATTTATATACACTGACCAAGTCAAGAAAAAAATGGCATTTAATCATCTTCCTCCTGCTATTCAGACCATCACTTGATAGTATTAAGAGCCATGATCTTTACAGATATTTTAGGCTTTTCTGCCTGTATATGTTTTTCATGTTTTCTATTTCTTACAAGTACATAGTAGATTTTTCAGAATCTTGTTTGTTAATTCTCATTGTCATCCCATTAGCATACAGGTGTTTTCCCATTAGTTATTTAGCAAGCCACTATTACCATATTAAACCTAACACTTCCATGTTAGTTCTTCTGTAATCGTATGAATAAAACAAACATTTAAAGTCAATTACATGAATATTCTAGAATTACAAATAAGTTTGTAAAGAAATTTGTTAGGGATGTTAGGAAGTTGGTTCACACACTCTATTGAACCATGATTTAATAATGCTTTGCTGAATATAGCAAACTAGCTTTCTGCAGTATATGAAAAAAGGATGGATAAATATCTAAAATAAATGTGGATCTTATTGGTAACTACTACATATAAGGGCTCTTGTCCTTTAGGTAATCTCTGCAGTTTAAAGAAAATGTTGTTCAAGGGATAGGAAATATTAAGAGTAGAGGGGTGCAGGAAGAGGGGAGATGGGAAAGCTTGCAGAAGCATACATTTGTGTCTTATTGCCTTTTACTACTACTACTACTACTACTACTACTACTACTACTACTACTACTACTACTACTAAAGTTGTAAGGGACCTTGGAGGTCATCTAGTCCAACCCCCTGCTCAGGCAGGAAACCCGACACCATTTCGGACAAATGGCTGTCCAGTCTCTTCTTAAAAACTTCCAGTGTTGGAGCATTCACCGCTTCTGGAAGCAGCTTGTTCCACTGGTTAATTATTCTGTCAGGAAGTTTCTCCTTAGTTCTAGGTTGCTTCTCTCCTTGATTGGTTTCCACCCATTGCTTCTTGTCCTGCCTTCAGGTGCTTTGGAGAATAGCTTGATTCCCTCTTGTTTTGGCAGCCCCTGAGATATTGGAACACTGCTATCATGTCCCCCCTCATCCTTCTGTTCGTTAAACTAGACATACCCAATTCCAGCAGTCCTTCCTTACAGTATATGTTTTAGCCTGCAGTCTGCCTGGGCTTTAATGAAGCTAAATTTTTCTGGTGATTTTCCCAAATGGGAACAGAGCTTTTCATGTCAACATCAAGTTGGAGTAGTGGTTGGTGCTGACCTAGAAACAAAGGAGACTGTGACTGTCTATGGAGATTCTCAGTCATCCAGGTTATGGTTGTCCCAAAGGTGCTTTTTCAAAAGGCAACTGGACTTTGTTTTTTCCTTGAAGATGTTTGCTTCTCATCCAAGTTTCTTGGATGAGAACTGAAATATCTTCAAAGAAAAAATAAAGTCCAGTTGCCTTTTGCAAAAAAGCACTGTTGGGACTAGAAACTGTGAGTTCTAGCCTGCCTCAGGCATGAAAGATGGCTGGGCGATGTTGGGCCAGTCACTCTCTCTCAGCCCAATCCGCTTCACAGAATTGTGATTGTGGGGAAAATAGGAAGAAAAAAGAGTATTAGGTTTATTGGCTTCTTGAGCTATTTATAAAAATAATAAAGGCAGGATAAAAATCAAATAAATAAATAAACAAATTATCCAGCATGTCGGAAACTTGCCTGCAATGCTAGTTGTCATGGAAAAGTTCACATCATGAAATAATATCTGCAAATCTCATCTTCCCCTACAATCACGTTTATGACCAAAATTTACAACAGCATGGTAAACTGCAACATTAAGCTGCAGGCAATAACTACCTTCTATCAAGCGGGATCAGCAGTGGTATTTATGTACAGTAGGCTGAAAAATAATTAATATGAATTGTCAAATCTCTGTTTTTCTTGCTTTAAAGAAGAATGAGGAGGAAGATTTTGAGAGGAGACAGAGAATAAAATTCAAAGGCATCAAATAAAGAATATTAAAGGAATAGTAGAAGGGCAGAGAAAGCCTGTATTGAGAAAAGACTCTTGTATGAAAAAAAAATTGTGAAAAAATGATTAACAAAGAAAGAACTTACATTACAGCATTACAGCACAATGCTAAGGTATGAAGCCTGCCTCAAAGATCTTCGTGTTGCCACTTGGCCCAGCTATCACACTTAATGACTGCTTGTCCATCTAGCCCTTATTGCAATAAGTTGTTAAAATGTAAGTATTGAATTTTGTGTCAGATGTAAATAAACTTCTGGATCCTAAAGTGAGAATTTTGTTGTGTGTTGTCTCTTGTTTCTTTTTAACAAGTTTTCCCCCTGACAATGCAGAATAAATGGTATATGAAAAAAAAAACACTGTTTGCCTTAATTTCAAGTATTTCTTGTTACTTCCATTTGAGATTGCCAGGTTTGGTGTGGTGGTGTAGTGGTTAAGACATCAGGCTAGTTTATAATGCCATCTTAGGCACAAAGCCAACTGGGTGAGTTAGGGCAAATAAACTTCCCTCAGCTCTAGCTAAAAGGCAATGGCAAACCACTTCTGAAATCTTGCCAAGAAAACTGCAGGAATTTAGCCAGGCAGTTAACAGGCATCACCACTGACTTAGTCTCACATAGGATAAGATGGTTCCTCTTATGAGTATTCAAGGACTTTTCTTCCCTGTGATATATATGTACAATGAAGGCTTTACTAATCTATTTGCCAGCTGTATAGATAATATAATTATATGTTTTAGTCAGCAGGTGATTGAAACCACTCTTCCATTATAACAGCTAATAACTCATAGTCAGGCAATACACTAATTTGTCCTTGCTCAAAATATAATTATAAGGTTTCAAAAATGTAGTGTTTTTTTAATAAATAAAGAAGATACAGGATTCATTAACCTATTTGGGATCTATTACAATGTAAGGAGCAGAAGAACAATACCTGAGGCTTTAATAAAACTTTCTCTATGCAGCAGAAAAACAGGCAGAATGAGGGAAGTTTCATAAGTACTAAATGTCAACCTATATATGGCAGAAGTGGCCACTCCTTGTTAAGACTTGGAAGATAGAAGGTTTTTTAAATTTGGAATATAGCTTGGCTCAATATTCCTAAAGGGAAATGCATAGCTCATCTATAAGCATATAAAAAAGGCCATACTGGATCACATCATATCATATCATCTGGTCTAATTTTTACATTGGGCAAAATTAGAGCCATTTGCAATCTAGACTGGTCCAATCTTCTTTTTTCAATTGGTGGACTTCATAATGAAATTGGCACATACACATTCAGCCGGCAGACAGAGAGCTCGATAAATCAAATCTGATGGAAACAAATTCCATACTTTAATTTAGTTTCGTAAAGATGTATTTCCTTTTCTTGTTTTGAATCTTCTTTGAATAATCTTGCTTGCTAACCATTGTGTGAAAATGAGAAAAAAACTTTATTATCTGCATTATTCTATAATATGCCTGATTTTATGTATCTATAGCATGCATATTTTACTCTGAACTAAAGTATTTCAAGTAATGGAGTCTTCTCTTGCACAAGAATTTATGTAGCCCTCTAATAATTCAATTATGTATATGGGGTTTTTTTGAATTTTTATAGTTCTATCCAGTTTCAGGGAACCCACATTTGTTTATGCCTGACAATAAATTTTAATGCATTGAGAGTTCATCCTCAATGGGCCAGTGTGGTCTAGTGGTTAAGCCATCAAGCTAGAAAGTTGGAGTCCATGAGTTCAAGTCCTGCCTTAGCTATGAAAGCCAGCTGAGTGGCCTTAGGCCAGTCACTCTCTCTCTCAGCCCAACCCACCTCACAGGGTTGTTATTGTGAGAAAGATAGGAGGAGTGTGTGTTGGATATGTTTGCTGCCTTTTGTTATTTGTAAAAATAATGAAGGCAGGGTACAAATATTAAATAATAATAAATAAATTAATTAAATATTAAATAATAATAAATAAATAGATTCTCATATCTCTAAAATCATAATATTATATGTCCCACTAACTTTTCATGTCATTTATGCACAGTGTTGCCTTAATTTTATCCCCAGTTCACAACTGTGACTGTCAGAACTGGGCGGTAAGTACCTGTTGGGGCAACCTATCATAACTTCAACCAGTTGCTAAGCAACTGGTTTTAAGTTGAGACCTACCTGTGCGTGACTGAAACCACTTACATGAGAGCCTTATAAGCATACGCTGAACTCTCTAATATGCTGTGGACTCATACAGGTAGTCCTTGACTTAGGACTACAATTGAGTCCAAAATTTATGTTGTTAAGTGAATTATCCCCCTTTATGACTTTCTTGCCAGAGCTGTTAAGTGAATCACTGCAGTAGTTAAGTTAGTAACATGGTTGTTAAGTGAATATGGCTTCCCCATTGACTTTGCTTGTCGAAAGGTTGCAAAAGATGACCACATGACCCTGGGATATTGCAACCATCATAAATACCAGTCAGTTGCCAAGTATCTGCATTTTGATCACATGACTCAGGGGATGCTGCAATGGTTATAAATGTGAAAAATAGTCATAAGTCACTTTTTCCCCAATGCTATCGTAACTTTGAATGGTCACTAAGTGAACTGTTGTAAGTCAAGGACTACCTGTACTTATTTGTGATTTTGGGCTATTTATTTACTTGGGAACAGGGATCTTTCAGAAGACCACTCTATATGCAAAATATCCCAGTGGACAATGGACACGGTGCACCTCTGTCCGGCAACTTGATGGGTGATTAAATACACTGCTCTGACCTCTTGCCTGTACTTGCCAGTCCCCACGCATTTTAAGGGGAGTGATTAGTGGTGCCTTTTCTGCCAGTAGCAACACTTGGTAAGAGGACAAATGAGGCTAGAGGAAGCCTTCAATCTTTTTCCTTCACCTATCCTAGAATAAAACAAGAAAGACAGCACTGTCCTTGTTACCGTAGTGGAGAAGAGCTGACAAATAGGGCAGCACGTTTTCTGTCCATACCCTCTTCTGACAGCCAGCAGAAGTGTAGTACTTTAATGTGATGCTCTGGTTGTGCCCAAAATCAACCAGTCTGTGAAATCAAACAAAAAGCTCTGGATACAGTGATTTCTTACTCTTGATCCTTCCAGGAAAGAAAATCATGAACATCACATATTTCAATTCCCACACAGCATCCCACTGGTTCAAAGAGTTTAGCTAATGTGGTAAGGAATATTAAAGATAATAGCAACAACTCCTCCCTTCTGTGTGGAATGGATGGATTAACCTAAGCAGGAAATATCATTTAGATAAGGTAGCAAAGTGCGAATTACATTTGTTTACTCCTCTTTCAGACAATAACATCTGCCTCCCATGGTAGTGAATTCGATCTCAACTTACAACCATTTATTTAGTGATCATTAGAAATTGCAACAGCATTAAAAAAAGTGAATTATGACCATTTTTCACACTTACGACCATTGAAGCATCGTGGTTAGGTGATCAAAATTCAGGCAGTTCGCAACTAGCATGTATTTATGACAGTTGCACTATCCCTGGGTCATGTGGTCACTATTTGTCACCTTCCTACCTGGCTTCTGATAATCAAAGTCAATGGGGGAAGCCGGATTCCCTTAATGATTGCATGGTTCATTTAACAACTGAAGCGATTCACTTAACAACTGTGGCCTAAAGGCCATAGAAAATGCATTTCTTCTAGCCCTCGCCAACCCAGCATTTTTTAGTCAAAAGGAGGTGAAGATGGAGAAGCAATTCTTCTAGTAACTTGATCTTAAGTCATGAAGGTCTTTAAAGATGGCAGCCAGAACTTTGAACTGTACCAGAAGGACAATGGCAATCAATGCAGTTCATGTAATAAAGGCATTACATGTGACAAATAACTGCCCAGTAATTGCAACATCCATGAAGTTGCATGGGTTAGTAAAGTTCAGGATATGATTCATCTTATTTTATACAGTTGTATGATTTTATTTGACATATAGATAGATAAAAGTAATTATTTAAAAACAAGTGTTATATTTATTCCATGCCCAATCCTTGCTCTAGTGGAATTATTTTATTTACTTATTTCTTTGTGTGTCTTATTTTATCAGCCTAGGAGTCTCAGTTTCACATTTGAGAATCATGCCTTGTAAAAAATCAACTCAAAGTTCATATGACTAAGGGCTTGCATTTGCTATATTAGTTAATTACATTAATTATAATAGTTAATTCCAAAGAAGAAGAAAAAATCTTGTTGTATAAGGTATTTTGAAACAAAGGCATGTTATATCCATGTTTGTCATCCTTACACTATGTTCATACAAGATAAATTGAATGTGCCAGGAGCCTGTGATTTTGGTTCAGTCAGTCTCTCTCAGTCCAGATCACTTCACTGGGTTCTTGTTGTACAGGAAAATATGAATAGAAGGAGTATTGTGTGTGTTTGCCACCTTGAGTTATTTATAAAAATAAAAAAAGATGGGATATACATAAAAACAAATAAATCAGTTTTTATACCATCAGACAGAATGAATGCTAAGGTATTCAAATAGATTTGCATTATATATACATACGTAACAGTAAGCATGGAATAACGGCAATAGGTTTTACTGTGTAGGACTTAAGTAAAATTGCCTGCTTACAGCAAAAACATTTCTGATAGTTTAAGGCTGCCCTCTGCTGGATAGCTTTCATTTTAACGTTGAATCTGTCTTCACAAGAAGGAAAAGAAAAGAAGTACATTTTAAGATGATGATGATGATCTTTGTGTTGGGTTGAGAAATCAGTTAATGTCTTAAGCAAGAGAATAACTGGCAGAATTCCTGCCACTGAACTCTATGGGAGTTTCTAACCTAACTGCAATTCATCTGGATTTTGACTTTTTTTGACAGCTTGAAAATGTGTTCATTTTCCTTCAGAGTACGCATGGCAGATGAAAATTAATAAATTAATTAAATTGTATCCTAGAATGCCTGCAACTTTTAAGTGTAATAATGAAGTAGCAATAATGGAGAACATCTGAAACTCAGGATTGAAATATTGGGTTGTTGGTGTTTGCTGAGCTTGGTTTTTTTCTTGAAGATGTTTGTCCCACTTCTGAAAAAAGGCCTTGCTAACAAACCTGCAGAGATTAGTCCAGACAGTTGCTAGGAGTCAACACTGATTCAAAGGCACACTGCTGCCAAATAATATAGGGAAGATTTTAGAAGGCACCAATAACATTAATGGAAGATCAGGCATTCAGGGATACTAGTCTTGATCTCTGTGAATTACCTCCATAATTATGGGTGATCTGCCTTGAATACCAGTGGAGAGCAATGATCATCCTATTCCTGTCTTTGAGGTTCCTGTATGTTTTGCGGCTAGCTGGGTAACAAAGAAAGCTGGTGTTCTTTTTATTTTTAAAATAAAATTAGCCAAGTCAGAGAAAAGTTATGGGACAAATGAGCCGTTGTTTATTGTAAGCAAGAATTCCAGTGAGTTTCAGCACTTTTTTTTAATATATTTGTTCTATAGGATGCAAATGGAGTATACACAAATGGAGTTTAGAAGCTTTTTGTATTAATGCAGCACATTATTTTAATCAACAGTTGCATTCCCTTGAAAAGTGGATACACTTGTTAGTAGTGATGAGTGCACCATTGGAAAACCTAAAATTCCAGGTTGTACGATTGATAAAATTCATCACCGGATTGATGGTACATAATAGGAGGAGCACAGAGAAAAAAAATGGACCAAGGTTAAATATAAAGAAGAAATAACAATAACAGGTACAGCTGTCACCTTTGAATTGACATTAAGGACACTGAAGTAGTGAATTACTTCTGTCAATCAATAATAAAGGAACCAGCAGTCAAGAAATATTCCACAGACAAGTACTTGGTAATGCAACAATGAGGGCCTTGGAAAAGATAGTCAAGAAGCCATGACATGTGGCATTCAAAATGTTTTCCTTGTGACATTCTATGGATGTGAAACTCTTTGAAGAAGCAGGACAGAAATAGTATTTGATGGTTTTGAAGTTTGGCATTAGAGGAGATTCTCAAGAATACCAAGTCAATCAAGGAAACAAACAATTAGTTCATAGAACAAATCAGTGCAGACATCTCATTTGAAATACAAATGTTCAGGCTCAAATCATCTTATTTTGAATTATATGAAGTTCCAACTTCCTTGAGAAATTTATAATGCTGGGAAAGATAGAATGAAAGGAGAAGGAGAAGGCAACCAGCAGCAAGGTGAGTGGACATGACTACAGCAGTGATGGGTGTGCCATGAGAAGACTTCCAGAACAACATTGCAAAAAATTATCTATCAGTGTGGTGGGTTAAGAATTGAAACCAAGTTGGTGGCCCATATTCTAACCTGTAAACAATATAGCTGCAACATTCTGGATTATCTGCATCTTCTAGGCCTTGCCAAAGGCTGTCCCATGTGGAACATATTACAGTAATCTAACTAAACAGTGGTCAAAGTGTTAGTTACCATCAGGCCTCCTACTTCTGTAGGATCATAACTGGCATACCAGCTAAAGCTAGTCAAGGGCCATTGTGGCCACAATTTCCACTTGCCATTTGAACAACAGCTGCAAATCCAGGAGGACTTTAGTTCACAACCTCCTTGTTCATCAGGAGTACAACTCCCTCTGGTATAATTATTATGGTCAAAATTTCTGAATGCTGATTGATGAAAAGCAATTTATTCTTGGAGTCAGTCTGAATCTATTTTACCACATCCAGACCTGACAGCCTCCAAGAACAAGTTTCAGGCTTTCCTATATGTATGTATGTTGTATGTATGTATGTATGTATGTATGTATGTATGTATGTATGTATATAATTGCATATTTGGAAATTATAATTTAAATAAAATGTAATACTTTCCACCTGAGTGGAGAAATTTGTAACCATATTATCTCTCTGTGTATGTGTGTGCTAAAGCAGGCATCCAGGTGCTCACTGTGATAGGCAACTATTCTATTCTTTTTTATGGTTCATTATTTTTAAACAAATGTTAGTCTGTGCACTCTATCGAAAAGGCCTCAAATGGAGACCTCAGATAGCTTTTCATACAGAGTGCTCTCCTCTTCAAATTAGAACACATGGTTGCCCAATTTCCAGTTCATTTAAGGATATGTTAGGTAAAGAAATAATATGTAAGAAGAAATGAGTTTGATTTTAATGCTGACAAGTACTGTTGTGATAATCATAGCCCTGCCATTTGAATGTCATGATTGGGGAAAAGTTGATTACTGTGATTGACTTTGGTTCCAAGGATTAATGAATGAATATACAAAGAAAATAATTTCACCTTAGTTTTCTAAAACTTCTTGGTATCTGAATTCATGTAACCTTCCTATTTGTTCTCTCTGACTGTAGCCTTTATTGAAGGATAACTCCTCTAAATGGTTTATTATCAGGTGATGTGGGCCAAAGAAGCAAATAAAATGTAGACTATGTGATCTTTCTTAGTATGGTTAATTACACTGAAATGGACTGGGTAAGTGAAAAAAGAATCAATATGTATACATTAAATAAAATAATTCTATCATGGGAGACAATAGTATAGTTCCTTTATAAAAAATTCCTTAGAAGTGGGTTCGTTAGGAGATTATATGCAATCTAGTTTGACATTAAACATGTGTTTGCCCTAATGGACTTTTTTCTCTTTAAAGTGAGGAGGAATTTAACCTGACCACATTAACCCACCACAATCACTTTGTGACCATTTGGTATTATTCTGAATCAAATTTATCTTTTTTTAAATAAAAGTTTTATTATTATTTTTTAATTACAGTCTTTAGTGCTTAGTAAACAACATGTTGTCTGGGTTCAAATATTTAACTTTTAACTTCTTCAATATAAATCTGTTCAATATTACACAATACAGTATTTTTTCCCTGATCCTCCTTTCTTCTTCATATTTTTTCCATTTTCCCCTCATTACACCATTACAATTTTTGATACTGTTAATGTATACAAAGCTAGATATAAGCATCTTCATCATATTTTACTAATATCATATAAATAACAATAATATCAATTCATAAATCAATAATGTCAATTCATTAATCAATATTCTGTTTATTGTGCTCTTGTTAGGATTTGATTTCCCATCAGTATTTGAAATATCTTTATCAGTTATGATTTTCTCAATATTAATTATATTCATATAGCTAAAAGTTTTATTCAAATCAATCCTCTTATCTTCATATTTCCCATATCAAAAAAAGAGAGAAAAAATGCTATCTTAATTCTAAGTCATATCTTTCATTATAAAAGTCTAATTATATCTAAAGTTCATCTGTTCTTTTAATTTTATTCAAAGAAGTATTTAAACATATAATGCCCCCTCTAAAAGGTCAAATCTTCTGTTTTTTTAAATCTGACTCTTGTTTTCTTTCTTTGCCAAGTCGCTTTCCAAGCCAGGCCAATTAGATTGCCCAGGAATTTTTTTTCTATTTTTGTAAAAATTGCTTGGTATGAGGAAGACAATTTAGGTAGGATATTTTTTGGGGGAAATTCCGCCCATTTATATTCCTTAAACAACTCCCAGTTCCTTTCTTCCCCCATTTCTCTTTTCATTCCGTCTCTGAAGTTGTGACATTCCTTTAATAGTTTTATATTCCATTTAAAAAAATCTTCTTCCTTGCCATCAGATATATTTTGCAGACCTAAGGGGTAAAAGGTCTTTGCATTTTCCTGAATCAAATTTATCAGAGCTATAGAGGTATATTTATACTGTTTTATCTGAAACACTCAATTTGAAAGGTAGGACTGAGGGATATTGAAGTTACCCAAAACATATCTTTAATTGAGAAGTCTTCTTCCATCAGAACTAGCACTGTTGATGTCATGGTTCCAATAGATAAGACCAACTAAAACAGAACTCCAAGCCTTGAGTTTTCCTCCAAAAACATGTTTATTGGTTACAAAGTATCAGCTTGGTCAAAAGTGAAACCAAGACTCAAATTCCCTTCAAATTGTTACATTATTACAAAGTTAAACTTCCCACCCCAGTACTATGAAATCAACTACGTTTCCCAATATAATAGTTTGGCAGGCTCTCTAACATAAAGCTCAGCTCCCAGTCTACTGAACAGAAATGATCTTAGTTCCCATGGGCCAGAGAAATGTTTAGACTAGCATAAAACTCCATAACCCTCCCTTCCATTCTTGTGGCAACCAAATATGAGCAAGATGGCTTCAGCCAAGTTTGCTGCAGACTTGACAGTTATCTAGCTTAGGTAATGAAACATCTGCAAAAAAGAACCAAGCTCAGAGAGCACCAAAGACCTCTCAGTTCAACCCTGAGTTACAAATATTCTCCTTTTTTGATATCTGTAATTTTGCAGCAAGAAGCTCACTCCATTGGGTTTCTGTGTTTATATCCTTCCTTTTTTTATTCCCCTGGATTTACAACATACTATAGAACATAGAATCATAGAGTAGGGACCTTGGAGATCTTTTAGTCCTCCAAGATATCTTGAATGATTAGAAGACCTTCAAGGCTTGCACAGATATGACGAGATGTCCATGTAGGTCTCAAATCACTTTTTCCTATTTTGAATCTAGATTGCTGACTAGCTTTGAAACATATACAACGGTATATATTTTTAATAATATTGCTCAGTGAAGATACAATAGATGAACTTTACTAAACATAATGAATAGGTGAAGTTACTAAATATTCTGTGTTCAGTTTTCTTCTACTTTTTATCAGCTGTTGCACTGATAGATGCCAGTTGCTTTCAAACATAAAATATGTTTAATGATGGGGCAATTTGGCTGCTTCACATTTTGGAATTAAATCCTTTAAAATTAAGTTCTCTTTTTTCTAATAATGCCCTCTGTTATTCCAAATTACAGCTGTTTGAAATAATCACCAAGGTGGACAGCTAACATATCATTTCATATATAACGAGAGATTATTAAGAACAAGTTTTGTTTATGAAGATACAACAAAGAACTGAATGTCCTCATCAACCTTTCCAAGAAATAATAATTTATACCATAGACTGTCTAACTCCTCCTGCTCGCATTTATGATTGTGCAAAATATATGCTTTTGTTTTCATTCTTAGTATTTAAGATAGCTCAGAACAGCTTGATTTTTCAATCTCATGGATGCACTGGAAAAGTCTTTCCTGCATTTGAAGACTTTTTTCAGGTAAACCTTATTTCTGTATTTACTACTTGTGTTTATTTCCTATTTTCACTGGAATTCAGAATTATGTTTCAATGGAAGAGCATTGAAGAATTAAGCCAGAGCTTAATAGTTAATACTATCTGTCTATTGTCTTTCCATGTCTAGCAAGATAGTTTCTAGAAACTAACCAACAGGGCAGAATGCAATTTCTTTTCCTGATGGTTTGTTGATAATATCATATTCAGATCTGTTATTCTTTATACAACTTTATAAAGCCTTAGTAAGACCACACTTGGAATATTGCATCCTGTTTTGGTTGCCACATTATAAAAAAGATGTTGAGACTCTAGAAAGAGTGCAGAAAAGAGCAATAAAGATGATTAGGAAACTGGAAGCTAAAACATATGAAGAACAGTTGCGGGAACTGGGTATATCTAGTTTAATGAAACAAAGGACTAGGGGTGATATGATAGCAGTGTTCCAATACTTAAAGGGCTGCCACAAAGAAGAGGGAGTCAAGCTATTTTCCAAAGCGCCTGAAGGCAGGACAAGAAGCAATGGATGGAAACTAATCAAGGAGAGAACCAACCTAGACTAAGGAGAAATTTCCTTAGAACAATTAGAACAAATAATCAATGGAACAGTTGTGGGTGCTCCAACACTGCAGGTGTTTAAGAAGAGTTTGGAAAACTACTTATCTGAAATGCCATAGGGTTTCCTGCTTGAGCAGGGAATTGGACTAGGTCCATGGTCCCTTCCAACTCTGTTATTCTGTTTTTCTGTCATCAAGATATTTAAAGTTCTGGATGATACTCAGTTCTATACCTTCTTTCTACTTTATTTAGGAGAAACTGAACAAATGCTTGACAGTTTCCTGGAGACTGTAGTGAAATGGATGGCAGTCAGTACATTAAAACTAAATCCAGATAAGGTAGAAGTACTATGGATAGGCAGTTCTCTGACTGGGGAATTGGGAAAATAGATAACAGATAATGTAGCATTCCCATCAAAGAAGCAGATGTGTAACTGGTGATTTATCCTTTAATCAAGTCTATAATTTGAGGTACAAGTGATCTCAATGATGAGAAGCCCTATATCACGCTTGCTGGTGTGCCAGTTATGACTCTGCATACTGATATTATTTCAGTAATTCATGTCTAATAAACTCTCAACTGAATTCTTAAAAGGTACTTTATATGGAATTGTATTTGATTGAAAGTTGTGATTCTTGTTACTCTTCACAATAATTTTGCTGTATAAATTAAATGTGATAACAGGGATTCCAAAGGTATAAATATAACTCTCTTGGGCTCATAGCAAACCTCTCAATTGGCTTATTCCCAATATTAGTCATCAAGACTTGATGGCTGCATCTGAGAGAACTCATGTTGGTTTTGGTCTTATATATACAAGTGGTTCTTGGGGACAGAAGGACAGTAGAAGAGCAGCTTAGGATGGTCTTTGAGCGGCGAAACAGTACCACTATGAGAGCTACTAAATCTGGCTTGCAAAAACATGATGATCAATAGATGACTGAAAAGAGGATTTCTATGTATACCTGAGGGTCCATATTGCACACAGATCTTCTACTTGTGGCCCAGCCCTATTCCCATGCCATTCTGGCAATTGCCTAGGTTTCTCTATGGAAGTATGGCTGCTTTGCAGAAAACCATTGACCAGAGTTGAGTTGTGAAGGCTTGGCTGGAGCCCTGGTTGCCATCTCTCCCTTGACTGTGTGTGACTCACTGATCTTCATGGCTGGGGAAGACTGTGATGATTTCATCTCTAAGCTTGACACATTAGTATATTTTTTATCATGCCTTTTGTTAGCCTGAGGCTACCCTACTTCATACAGATCTATGGATCAGCATTGCTCCAAATCACTAGTTTTGTTCCTTTTGCAATTTAGTAAATTCATACATACAAACAACCTTCACTGCAGTTGTTCCCTTTTTGCAATTTCAGGCATGTTGTCCTTCCTTCTAATTCAAATGTTGCTGTCTATTGTCTCCTGGGGTCCTGTGAATATGACAGCCATCCTTAGCTTTTTGCCCTACCAACTGTTCACAATGGAGTCTCTCAGCAACATGATTGAAACCGAAGCCCCTAAACAAGCCTCCACTGTTCCATTTGGTAAGGACCCAGAGAGAAATGAAATTGAGCCAGTCACAGATGGTGGGAATCAGGCAAGTTCCCAGACTGTCATAACATCACTGGCAACCTCTTCCTCTAACGGAGTGGATGGAGTGGTAAATAAGAACCTTCCAGAACCAGCAACCATGACTGTTGGACCCAAACAACAGATGGCTTTCAAGCTGTTCACAGCTGCAAATACAAGACAGGCTTTTCCTGGAAAAGGTGATTCTCGAGATGAGAACAGTGGTAGCACACGTAGGCCATTTGCTGAAACTAACAAAGGCATTACATTTGACGGCTACTTAGTTCCTGCTGTCTCAGATACCCCAAAGGGAAATGGCAGTGACCCAGAGAAGCACTGCTTTTGTAAAATTCCAGGAGCTGAAGGACAAAAGAGAGATCAAGGTAAAAAAAGAAGCAGGTAATTTTATCACTTAATGCTTTCGGGTTCTTGAAAACTTCTTCTTTTTAATGAAGACCATTCATTTATTTCCCTAATTAAAAACAACCAGATCAGTATCATACTGAAAATCCTCCAAATCCAAATTATCTGGGCAATGAAGAAAAAAGATATTCAGGAATGGTAAATGACCAAATTGTGTTCCTTGCAGTGGGCAAATCACCAGCGTGCAAAACTCTGAATGTCTACTAATCTGTGGGTTGCCTTTATCCCCTTGTGCTTAGCTCTTGGATCACATGTCTCACCCACAGCACTGTAGGATAATTCTCATAATCCGATAGTGCTTTGGTTATATATTTTTTACAACTGTATAATAAATCCAACCTTTCTGTTTACCCCAGGATCTATCTGCAAGCATAGCTTGATTTGGCTTGAAGTAACTATAGTCTGAGGCAAAGGAAAGTAAATACATTTTGAATGTGTTCTGGGAAGCCATGGTATTCCTTAGAAGGTTTAACAGGAATAAAGTAAGAAGATAAGAAATTGTTCCCTAAAATGTACAGCTGTAACAATGTTGGATATTTTATTTATTTATTTATTTATGAGACTTATATACCGCTTTAAGTGCAAACACTCTCTAAGCGGTGTACACCAGTAAGCAATGTATTGAGGAAAATTATGAGATCTAAGAAGCTGGTCAGTTCTATGAATGAATTATTTATGATCTTAATCTCAAACATTCTCAGGATGGGCACACACAAGAAATCCAGGCAGATAAAATGTTTTTTTTAAAAAAAATTGACAGAAATAATAGGATAAGTGAAATGAAAGCATATCTTCTCCACAGAGTAAATCAGATTGGATGTTGAGAGGCTGAATCACCTACTGCTTGTTGCTTGAAATTGCTCTTGAAATTCAACACATTGCTCTTGAAATTCAAACAATACAAAAAGTGAACTTTGTGCTGAATTTAAAACTTTACAATGAAATAAGATGAGATGACATAAGCAAACTAACTGAGCTGTTCTTCCCTAAACTGATGCTTTCCAGAAGTTATGGATTTCAAATTCAAAATTTCCAGTGATTATGGCCAAGAGCTGATATAATTTATTGGGCTGTATGTATTCTACCAAAGAAGTATTTTGATGTTTCCATAGGTCCAAAGGTAAAACTATTCAACAGCGGTAAAGTGAAAGGTTTAGAGCCAAATAATCAATGCAGTCCTAGATGCATGGCTAACTTCACATTACCCTCTTTTGCCAATTTACGCTCCAGATTGCTAGCTGCTGTTGGCAGAAGATGGAGAAATACTGAAATATCATTAGAAAAATCTGCTAGGTACTGTCGAATTTCATGTTCCTATAACCATTATTTTGTTCCCTTTTGTGGTAAGAAAATTATGCATAGTGCAGAAAGAATCTAAAGAAAAGAAAGAAGATAAGGAAAAGGAAAGGAAGTATAATTATTCTACTTTTTAGCAAAACTTTTAATTATTTCCCTCTCTACTTTTCTGTCCATTTTTGATTCTAGCACATAATGCTTTAGAGATTGCCTTTGTACTTTAGACTTCTCACCTTTTCCTTTTAAAAATCTTATTTCATCAACTCCATTCAACCATGACATTTAAAAAAACCTTTATCCTGCCTTTATTATTTTTTATAAATAATTCAAGGCAGTGAACTCCTGTTTTCTTCACAACTATCCTGTGAGATGAGTTGAGAGAGAGACAGTGACTGTCCCCAAATCAGCCAACCATCTTTAATGACTAATGCAGGATTAGAACTCATCGTCTCTTGCTTTCTAGCTGCTGATTTAACCACTAGTTAATTCTCAGTATTGTCCTCTTTCTTCTAAGCTTATTCATGCTTCCATCATGGAAGCCATCAATTTTGCGTCCCTTGAATACTTCAAACCTATGGAAATTGATGAACATGAAAGATTTGACCAAGAGAACTTGTTTCATCTTCTAATACAGAATCCAGTAAACTTTTGAATATAAGTCAATCAACATTAGCTTTCTTCTAGATTGTATTAGACTTTGGTGTTCCTTACAATTTGCCATTATATTTTTCTTTGTTAATTAATGTCTCCCCAAAAATATTTTAGGAATGTCACCATTTTCATTATGGTCAAAAGGTTGATAGCTCATGGAAGAATTGTCTCTTGTCCTGCATGTAGTCTCAGCTTCGCTCTTTGCTGCCATTATTCATATGTTAGGATTGGCATTTCTAGATAATTACTTCTGAGAAACTCTGCTATTCCTTTTGTCAGGGAAAAAACTTGTTAAAGAGAAACAAGAGACAACACACAACAAAATTCTCACTTTAGGATCCAGAGGTTTATTTAAATTTGACACACAATTTAGTACTTACATTTCAATAACTTATTGCAATAAGGACCAAATGAACAGCAGTTATGTAGTGTGATGGCTGAGCCAGGTGATAACACCCAGATCTTTTGAGGCATATTTTATACCTTAGTACAGTGGTTCTTAACCTTTCTAATGCCGTGACCCCATAATACAGTTCCCCATGTTGTGGTGACCCCCAACCACTTATACATCACTGGGTGCCAGGGGCGTGGCCAAAGAAAAGGGGGAAAAAATTGAGGACAGCCTTGTTTGGCGACCCCCATGAAATGCTCGTTCGACCCCAAATGGGGTCCCGACCCAAAGGTTGAGAATCACTGTCTTAGTAGTATGCCCACCTCTGACATTCTGGAACCATCCATTAGTCATCCTATTTCCCTTTTCTTGTTAAAATCACCAACACGTGACTTTTTGCTAATTCCCTTTTCTTGGAACTCAACCTCTGGGTCAACTCCCCATTCCTGGAACTGACCACTGCATTAATTCCTTATTCTTATTCCCTTGCCCTGGCTGCCAAGCAGTTTCCTGTTCTTCCTTGTCCTTGCTCTGAACACTACTTTCCTCACTATCATTTCTACTTGTGTCATTGTACCCATGAACAAGGCTCCGTTCCTCAATTCTTATGCTATTTGGTTCTGCACTCTGTTTCTGTGGAGAAATGTGTGCCAACCACAATCTTTCACCATCTACTGCAAAGGTTATAGTTCTTTCTTTTACTAAACATTTCTCAGCAGACACCAGCCTTTATTTTAATTGACTATCAAAGAAATATGTTTGATTTATACAGAAAGAATTATTAAGATATTTTTTCCTTTCACACTTTCTTTCCAAAATGAGAGTGGCATATGCCATCCAGCCAATACTACGTATGTTAAGGTAGCATATATGTATATGTGTATATGTATATGTACCCGGGGGGGGGGGAGAGGCCCAAAAAATATTTTAATCCTATTTAGGCTATCTTAACACACACATATATGTATGTGTATGTGTATAGGTATATGTTTGTATGTAGAAATTGTACTTTCTATATTTGATTTTTTCCATTCTTAATTTGATAATGGATGAATATGTTCTTCTCTTTGTTTTTAGATATGGCAAGACTAGCTATAAGAAAAGGACAACTACAACATTTGACAGGAATTGGACAAGAGCTAATAGCAGAAAGGGGGGATTCTAGTTCCAAATTACTTAGTGGTCAGACAGAAGAACTTGATGGGTCTAATAATTCTCCTTGTCAAAGAGGTGACAAAGGTGAGGTTGGGAATCGTGGCCCCAGAGGCTTTCGGGGGCACAAAGGAGAAAATGGAGAACTGAGTACAAAAGGTGATTGTGGACTGAAAGGGAATTCTGGAGAAAAAGGAGAAAGAGGTTTTGTGGATAGAAAAGGAGCAAAGGGCTTAGCAGGGACACCAGGATCTTAAGGGCCTCCTGGTCTCAAAGGAGATCCAGGGAGACAAGGAAAAATGGATTCTTCTGGATTCCAAGGAATGCCTGGTCTTTGAGGCCAAAAAGGACAAAAAGGGCAAAAAGGGAATTGCAAAGCAGTTGAACCAATTGCATTTTCAGCTGGTTTTCAGAAAAGGAGAAGTTTCCCATTGCCAGGATCTTCAATGAGATTTGATAATATTTTTCTGAATGAAAATGATGGGTTCCATATAGAATCTGCATATTTATAGCCACCACTGGAGGCACCTATTATTTTAGTTATCACCTCAGCATTTCTAGCAAATCACTGAGGGCTGCACTATTTCATAATGGCCAACAAATTGAGCAAGTGTCTGCTGTAAGACAGTCCCCACATAACAGTCAGGTCTCTGGGTCAGTGTTGTTCAATGAAATTTGGCTTCAAATTTTGAATGCTTCTCAAAATGGCCTAATGGCTGATGAAAGTATTGATTCGATATTTTCAGGGTTTTTATTATATCCTGATTAATAAAACAAATGAAATATTAATATTAATAAAAATACAATATCCATCAAGTAAGGTAGAGCACAATATCAGTTTATTTAAATCAATAGATTTTATGTCTCCAATTGTATTTATTCCTATTTATCATACTGATGGTATTTTCTAATTTTTCTCTATTGCCCATTTTCAAATGCATTGCTAAAGTTATATTGTGCTAGTAGCAAGTTCTTATAATTAACCTAATAAATTTTCAAATCAAGCATGACTTTGTAGACACCATATAATTTCTCATATTTACTTGTCTCTGAACAATACAAAACTAGTTTGTCATTCAGGATTTTTTTTTAATTTCTTGGTTTAGTTTACAGGGCTGGTCGTCCCATACAAGTGCCAATCAGACTCCTAATGCTGCTTTCAAATTTGTACATGATTGTCCAGTGGCTTCCACTCAAAACTCTAAAATAAAGTTATTGATATTATACAGTACTGTACTAGATTTCTAGTTCTTTAATGTTAAGGATAAATCCTTTAATTTTTAATTGACAACAGTTTAATAGCCTGAAGTTTCTGATTAGCCTGTAATCTCTGTGCTTTTCAGATTAGTACACTATCAAGAAAAGAATCAACGTAGTGGTCATAAATTTAGACCAGAGGGGGAAAAAACAACAACAAACCAAAGTTCAAATTTGCAGTTTTTCTGATTAGCCTGTAATCTCTGTGCTTTTCAGATTAGTACACTATCAAGAAAAGAATCAATGTAGTGGTCATAAATTTAGACCAGAGGGGAAAAAAACAACAACAAACCAAGGTTCAAATTTGCAGTTCTCCATATTATTCACTAGGCATCCTCAGTTTTGTTGCCATCTTTTAGCCTACCGTTTCTCACAAAACTGTTGTAAAAGATAAAAGAGAAGAGCTATGTGTCCTGGAGCTGCTATAGGGAAATGGTTATAATGTGTAAATAAAAAATGAAGTTTTTGATTTGATTTAGAGTTGAATATATTAGATGTGATTTTGTTGAAAAATTCTAGGAAATTGGGGTTTTTTTCTTTATTAAAAAAAATCCAAAACATGACTTTTGATTTTAATACCTTTCAAATTGTATGTGATCATGTAATCAAAGTTATCAAAATTAAGGTGACCAACTTTTTTACAATGAGAAGGAGGACACAAATAAATTGAAGAAAAAAATATGAATAAATAAAATTAATTATTAAAACTGAAACAATAACATAAGCGAATAAACTTGTAAATAAAATTATACATATTTGGAAATTATTAAATAGATAATGAATTAATAAAATGTGAATTATTGTGCTCACCTGTGTATGATTGAATATTCACTGAGAAAGAAGTGAGTCTAATGCGTGCATGTGTGCTGTGTCGTGTTTCGGTAAGAAGTAAACAAAGCCACTTGCATGTGGCGCACTCTTGCGCGCAGCGCACTTTCTCAAAACAATTCTTCTGTATGGAGCGCATGCGTCTCATAATTGCATCTTGCTGCACTGTACCGAGCTTTGACGAATCGTCATGTCAAATACAAATACCTCACTTCACATGCAACGGATCGGATCGGCATCAGTCGAATATGGAGAGTCTAAAGAAGAGTAGGGGAAAAGGATGATAGCAGTCTTCCAATACTTCAAAAGCAGTCACAGAGAAGAGGGTGTTGATTATTCTCCACAGTTCCTAAAGGTAGGACAAGAACCCATAATGGATAGAAGTTTTATACATAGAGAAACCATTTGTCTGGGATGGTCCGAAGACTCACATGCTAGGCATGGGATTGGACTAGAAGTCCCTTCATACTCTATAGTTCTGCAAAAGAAGGCCATTCATAAAACAGCTCTATGGTCTTATCTCTTTCTGCCTTCAAAACAAAAACTTTCTATAGAAAAATAAATAAGATTGTAGACCTTTAGGGAATCCCCTAAATGTATTGTGCTTTGATTCTTTGTGAATTTCTCTGAATAATAAAATTCATGTAAAAGATTTCAACCTCCTATTCCCATTAAAAAAATATTTTCTTTTAGTCAAGCATCACAACCAATTTTATTTTTTAAAGGGAAACTGTGTCTATTATACATCTGTGCCAAAGTTTTATCATAGTTAATATGATACTGGCATACTTTTCTCTAGTCCCAGTCATTGGAGAATTGGGCACTAATGGCTGTAGTCTTGATAGAGTGTGTGGTAGTTTTGGGCAAGGGTTGTATGCCCACTGCTTATGTAAACCAAAGAAGGTTTTAATGCAACTGATGACAAAATTGGTTTGAAACTGACTAAACGGATTAACATGGTTTCATGATCATGTTAACTATATGCTTTCTCTAGTACAGTTACTGAAGGTCACAGCAGATGCTGAATGAGGATTTGTTTCTGCCCAGGCACAGTGAAGGAAAAGCAAAGTCTTACAATGACATAAACAACTCCATTATTGCTCTGATTTGAAATAAATTTCAAAAATGCCAATTCAGTCCTCAAAACAATTCAGTGTCATGGTGGTGGGTAAATTTGGAACTCATTCAGGAAAAGAGCATGAATAAATATGTTTGCTGATGAGAGAAAATCAATAAAGTATATTTCTAATTCTATTCTAATTCTAATTCTATTCTTATTAATTCTTATTCATTATTATTAAGAATTCTATTCTTATTCTATTTTTATCAAGTGTAAGTGAAGAAAAATAATGAAAATTCTTTAGCCTGAATAGTGGTTCAAGCAAATCTGCTGAAATAGGTGACCTTTAAAATTGCATACAGCCCAAAACACAAATTCAGAAAACTAGGGCAGCAAAAATTAGAATAAGATAAAGATGACATCAAAACAGTTCGCTCATGTAGGGATGAATGTCTGATTATTTTCCATTCAATAGTGTGAAAATAGATTGCTCCAAAGCTGTGAGAAACAGTATAGTATAGTGATTGGATAATTGGGTTATGATAACACAGGCATGGGCCTGACAACCAACAATCCCTGCCTTTCAGTTTAGTTGAAACTAATATATTTGTAAAAAGATTGTTAGTATTATATAATGAGAACAAAAGGATCACACACCTCTCTCTAAGCTCTTCTGAAGAAACATAGGATAAATATATTAAAATGAATTATAGCAATCTATGACAATGTATGTAAAATGCCTGCAGAGAGCAATGTTTATTAAAAATACAATTCATCAAATATAATAGTTAAAAACACAAAATAGCAGTAATTGTATACCTATATTTTGTGTATTTAAAATAGAGAACTATTTTGTTTTTCCTGACTGAGTAATAATTGAGGTAGATTGTCTCCTGCCTAGCAATGGGTATTTACAGTAAGTTATATTGCCTGTGATTGGGGAGGAAGTACTACTATTTGAAATAGTTATCACTCTGGTAACTTGTTTTCCCATGAATTTCTCCAGTTTTTCTTCTTGTTGTTGTTAATTGCGAAGTCGTGTCCGACCCATCGCGACCCCATGGACAACGTTCCTCCAGGTCTTCCTGTCCTCTACCATCTTCTGGAGTCCATTTAAATTCACACCTACTGCTTCAGTGACTCCATCCAGCCATCTCATTCTCTGTCGTCCCCTTCTTCTATTGCCCTCAATCTTTCCCAGCATTAGGCTCTTCTCCTTCCTTCTCATTAGGTGGCCAAAGTACTTGAGTTTCAACTTCAGGATCTGGCCTTCTAAAGAGCAATCGGGGTTGATCTCTTCTAAGACTGACCGGTTTGAACGCCTTGCAGTCCAAGGGACTCGCAAGAATCTTCTCCAGCACCATAGTTCAAAGGCCTCAATTCTTTTGCGCTCAGCCTTTCTTATGGTCCAACTTTCACAGCCATACATTGCAACTGGGAAAACCATGGCCTGGATTATACGCACTTTTGTTGGCAGGGTGATGTCTCTACTTTTTAGTATGCTGTCTAGATTTGCCATAGCTTTCCTCCCCAGGAGCAAGCATCTTTTAATTTCTTGGCTGCAGTCCCCATCTGAGGTGATCTTTGAGCCCAGAAAAATAAAATCTGTCACGACCTCCATTTCTTCCCCATCTATTTGCCAGGAATTGAGAGGGCCGGATGCCATGATTTTGGTTTTCTTAATGTTGAGTTTCAAGCCAACCTTTGCACTCTCCTTCTTCACACGCATCAAGAGGCTCTTTAGTTCCTCTTCACTTTCTGCCATTAGAGTGGTATCATCTGCATATCTTAGGTTGTTGATATTTCTCCCGGCAATCTTAATTCCAACTTTTGATTCATCTAGCCCTGCCTTTCTCAGGATGTGCTCTGCATATAAATTAAATAGGCAGGGCGACAGTATACAGCCTTGCCGGACTCCTTTTCCAATTTTGAACCAATCAGTGGTTCCGTGTTCGGTTCTCACTGTTGCTCCTTGACCCGCATATAGGTTTCTCAAGAGACAAATGAGATGGTCTGGTACTCCCATCTCTTTAAGAACTTGCCACAATTTGTTGTGATCCACACAATCCAAGGCTTTAGCATAGTCAATGAAGCAGAAGTAGATGTTTTTCTGGAACTCCCTAGCTTTCTCCATGATCCAGCGTATGTTGGCAATTTGATCTCTAGTTCCTCCGCCTCTTCGAAATCCTGCCTGTACTTCTGGTAGTTCTCGATCCACATACTGCTGGAGTCTAGCTTGTAGGATTTTAAGCATAACTTTACTAGCATGTGAAATGAGTACAATGGTGCAATAGTTTGAACATTCTTTGACATTGCCTTTCTTTGGAATTGGAATGTAAACTGACATTTTCCAATCCTGTGGCCACTGTTGAGTTTTCCAAATTTGCTGGCAAATTGAGTGTAGCACTTTTACTGCATCGTCTTTTAAGATTTTGAATAGCTCAGATGGAATACTGTCACCTCAACTAGCTTTGTTGTTGCTCAGATTTTCTAAGGCCCATTTCACTTCACATTCTAGGATGTCTGGTTCGAGGTCAGTGACCATCTCATTGTGGTTATCTGGGATGTTAAGCTCATTCTTGTATAGTTCTTCTGTGTAGTTTTGCCATCTCTTCTTAATCTCTTCTGCCTCTGTTAGGTCTCTGCCATTTTGGTCCTTTATCATGCCCATCTTGGCATGAAACGTTCCCTTCATATCTCCAATTTTCTTGAAGAGATCTCTGGTCCTCCCTATTTTGTTGTTTTCTTCTATTTCTTTGCACTGTTCATTTAAGAAGGCATTCTTATCTCTTCTAGCTACTCTCTGGAATTCTGCATTCAATTGGGTGTATCTTTCTCTTTCTCCTTTGCCTTTCGCGTCCCTTCTTTCCTCAGCTATTTGCAAAGCTTCCTCAGACAGCCATTTTGCTTTCTTGCATTTCTGTTTCTTTGGGATGGTTTTAGTTGCTACCTCTTGTACAATGTTGTGAACTTCCATCCATAGTTCTTCAGGCACTCTGTCTATCAGATCCAGTTCCTTAAATCTATTTGTCACCTCTACTGTATATTCATCAGGAATATGATTTAGTTCATACCTGAGTGGCCTAGTGCTTTTCCTACTTTTTTCAATTTAAGCCTAAATTTTGCAACGAGAAGCTCATGATCTGAGCCACAGTCAGCTCCGGGTTTTGTTTTTACTGACTGTATAGAGCTTCTCCATCTTTGGCTGCAGAGCACATAGTCAATCTGATTTCTATGTTGACCGTCTGGTGATGTCCATGTGTAGAGCCGTCTCTGGGGTTGTTGGAAAAGAGTGTTTGTTATGACCATCGTATTCTCTTGACAAAATTCTATTAGCCTGTGCCCTGATTCATTTTGTACTCCAAGGCCAAACTTGCCTGTTATTCCGGTTATCTTTTGGCTTCCTACCTTAGCATTCCAATCCCCCATGATGATAAGGACATCATTTTTGGGTGTTAATTCTATAAGGTGCTGTAGGGCTTCATAGAACCGGTCATTTTCATCCTCTTCAGCACCAGTGGTTGGGGCATAGATTTGGACTACTGTGATATTGAATGGTTTGCCTTGGATTCGAATAGAGATCATTCTGTCATTTTGAGGATTGTATCCCAGTATTGCTTTTCCTATTCTTTTATTGACTATGAAGGTTACTCCATTTCTTCTGAGGGATTCTTGCCCACAGTAGTATACCTGATGGTCATCTGAGTTAAATTCACCCATTCCTGTCCATTTTAGTTCGCTGATTCCTAAGATGTCGATGTTCAGTGTTGTCATCTCTTTTTTGACTACGTCTAGCTTGCCTTGATTCATGGATCTTACATTTCAGGTTCCTATGGAGAAAAAATCTTTACAGCATCGGACTTTCCTTTCACCACCAGATATATCCACAGCTGAGCGTCCTTTCGGCTTTGGCCCAGTCGCTTCATTCTTTCTGGCGCTACTAGTACTAGTCCTCTGCTCTTCCCCAGTAGCATATTGGACACCTTCCGACCTGAGGGGCTCATCTTCCAGCATCATATCTTTTTTCCTTTTAGTACTGTCCATGGGGTTTTCATGGCAAAGATACTGGAGTGGTTTGTTATTTCCTTCTCCAGTGGATCACATCTTGTCAGAACTCTCTGCTATGACCTGTCCGTCTTGGGTGGCCCTGCATGGCATAGCTTATAACTTCATTGAGTTACGCAAGCCCCTTCGCCACGACAAGGCAGTAATCCATAAAGGGGCCAGTTCTTCTTAAAATTGTCTAAATTAGTGGTCATCACCACATCTGACGGCAATAAATTCCAACATGTATTTTTGCTGACTGTTTTGGTTACATTTTTCAACTTTAAAATGATTATTGTATTTTATATGACAAAACATAAAGTGAATGCATGCATGAATAAATTAATGAAGTTGACATGTTTGCAATAGTGGTGAATATCTGTAGCTCAGGTGTATGATGAAGGTGAAGGTTCATTCTCTGAGCTTGAGGGTTGGTTTCCAAATGTTTCATTACCAGGCTAGGTAACATCTTCAGTGAAGTTGAGTTGACCCAATTCCTATGAATTACCTACCTGCATTATGTCCTTAAGATGAATAAGTAGAAATGTGCCCATCTTCTCTAAGGTAAATACCGGTAGGAACTGCCTGGAATCATCAACTGTGGTATTTAAATGGAAGAAATAAACAAATGCTACTATACTAAGTGGTCTTGTTTATCTTGTGAATGGTGGTCAAATCATTAATTAAGATTTCAAAAGATCTTAGCAATAAGTCTTAAATTTATTTTATGATTCTAGGTAAAGTTGCCATCTCAAAACTGACAGGTTCCTTCAAGAGATGGCAGTTAAGGTTCATTCCATTCCATTTTATAAAGCTAGTAAGATGGCCTGGTTAAGATGCTGTAAATCAGATTACATCTCAATATATGGCAGTATTTTCTGGCATCGTTTGGGATCCAAAGTTAAGCCAAAGTTAAGCCAAGCCAACCCTAGTTAGTTCTTATACGACAAACTACCAGGAAATCTAAGGGGTATGTAAAAATATCCCAGAATAAGGCAATGGAAAATCACTATTGTATTTGCCAAGAAAATAGTAAGGATGCACTCATGAATTGATCAGGAACTGAGTTCAAATTGAAGGGGATTTTACTTTGTAAAATTTAGCATTACAGACATCCATAATCATGCAGTCACTTGGAAGTTCACTTAGTCATTTCTTTCTCATCCAATTTATGTCATAGTGTTGTCATACAGATAAACTTGTGAAGAAAGGTGCTGTAGTACACAGGAAGGTTTTTAAGGAAAAATCATATATAAATCTAACATTTTTTTAAAGCATCACATCACTGTTGCATAACTGAAATCCACTCATCTCTCAAGTAGCTGACTAAAGAAACCTATCAAATAACTCAGATCTGTGTAGGGCACTGAATTTACATTTACTCCAATTTCAGTGTCACACTCTTGACTTTCTGAAAAAGTCACCAATCCCAGTTCTTTTTTGCTTTCTACATTCTCTCATTGGCTATAATTAATGCAATAAAAGAAACAAAATAACCCACTACCCACTGAAGTTTAAGACTGGCTACTGCAATGTGCTCTACAGGGTGACGACTCCTGATAAGAACATCCTTAAGGTAGGAGATAATAAGCTGTCTTTTTTTTACATGATGTCTGTATTTCAAGAAATATCAGGACTTCTGATGTTGCTGTCAATTGAAGCCAATTCACCAAAGCAATTATACATAAAACATTTGAATGACTGTAAAAAGATGATCTACTTTTTCTGGAAAAATTCAAGATGGAGGTTGTCAGAACAAAGTTAAAAACAAACAAACAACAATCCTGATATTTTTCTGTTGAAGACAAATGCAACAATGGAATTATCCAATCCGCTTTAATATCCATATTAAACCAAAACTAAAAAGATACTCAAGCTAAACAAATATATATGGGGAATATAATAAAAATTAGGAATTTTAACAAAATGTGTTCATGAAGTATAGGTGGTTAATATTTTATTTAGAATATTTTGGGCCATTTTGTTCACTAAACACTTCAAGTGCAATGCAGTAGAACTAATATAATATTTTATTCAGAACATATTAAGGTGCTGAGGAAAATAAATATGAAATGAAAAAAGAGAAAATGAATGACTCAAAATATCAATGAGTTAGGAAGATAGGAAGCTGTTTATATCACTGCCAGATATCCAACTACCATTCTTTGTATTAATTTGCAGAAGTTAAATATCAAGGAAGAGACTTTCCAAGTGCTACTTGGAAATGCAGAGGAGATGTCACTAAGGAAAGAAAGGAAAGGGAATAAGAAGAAAGCAAGAATAATTTGTTCAGTCTGAATTGGAAACTTTCATTACAACTATATATCATTAATTTGAGTGGCTTTTAAATATGAAATCTAAGATTGAAATCCAGAATTTAGTTCCAGATATATAGATTCACACTTTTTAAAAGATATGTTCATCCCCTTGAATTATTTGTAAAAATAATAGGGAGAGGGATACAAACAAACAAATAGTCTGCCTACTTGGTTTTAAATAAAAATGTGATCAGAATCCCATATGATTTTGAAATGTGCCAATATCTATTTTAGATGATAAAACAGCCATATGGATATTAAAGTCATTTCTGTTTGTTATGGAGTTCCCATGTTTAGTAAGAGATGTACACGCTAACTATATATAGATATTCATATGGACAGATCTATTGCCATAAATATTCATCTCTTAGGTTATGATATTATCCCATTCATATCAAAAAGTACATACAGTGGACTACCTTTGATAAAGGACATTCCAATATCGCTGGCTGAAAAGAGCTCACATGCTAGTACATAAACCAGTATTTTGACTCAGAATAAGGTAGCTTCATATTTACAAAATTTTGGATGGAAACATTAAAGATGAAAACTTATTAGACACCACAAAATTCTGGAAGATTACAGGTAGATTCTGTAATTCTACAAAATCCAGGTAAAGTCTGTAATTCTACACAATGGAGTTTTAAGGTAAAATAATGTTGGTTTGAGAGTAATAGAGAAATTGTCCCAATGTTGACACTTCAGCTCCTAAAATTCTAAATGGCCAGTTTTTGACAGAGATTGTGGGAGTTGTTGCCCAACACATCAGGAAGATATCTTCTCTAGGATTGGTACCATTGAACTGAGGATTAAATATAAAGTATACATACTGGTATATAAAATAATCTATTTCACAAAGGAAACCAGTGAAACAAATTGTAGATCTTCTCTGGAAAAGCTGTTCATTATGAATAGAGGAAGGTATCCTTTGATTGGCTTTCCAAGCAAATTCCTGTTTGTTGATGCTAGATTGAGCATTACTATTGAAAGTCTATGGATATGTGGGAGCTGTGGGAATTGCATCAATGCTCTCATTCAGCTAATAGTATAGATGTATGCATGATTAAGAACGATTTGTGTTTTTCATCATAAACACATATTGATCTTATATGAATGGATAAATCATGCATAACCATCTTGTAACAAGCTATAAAATCAAATATTGATGCATTAAAACAACAACTACAGCCAAGTAAGGATGCAGAGATGCTCTTTCCCAAAGATATCATTTCATTTGGAACAAGGTTTTCCAAACTATGAGGCATATGCCCCTTGGAAAGGTGAAGACAGAGGCCAAGGGAGGCATGAAAAGCTTTAATTTTTATGTCTTTATTATAAACTTATTTTCATAAAGTACTGGTGGTGTTTTAAGCTTCTCCCTTCCCACTGTTAATCATGTATTGCCACCTTTGCTGCTCAATTCTGTTTACCAGAGAGTAGACTTTGATAGACACAAGTCTATCCAAAGATTTCTTCCTGAGTGTTTCTGTTGGCGTTCTGCTTCAGTAAAGCCCACAGGCCATTACCTTGCTAATTGTTTGAATTATAGAACTCTTACAATGCAACAGATTGACTACAGTTGTTTGGAGTAGGACATACCAGAGCAGACCTGAAAAGGAGACTGACCGCATAACCCTTCACATCTTGTTTGAACCCACTGTCAGCATCTTTGAAACAACCTCTCTCTTGTTTGTTTCTTGGCTGACCTTAAAGCTGGGGTTGGTGTCTTATTATCAGTTTTTTGGCAACACAGATCTCTCACCATATTGGGGACAGAGTACTCTCTGAAGTGAACTAATCATACCTCTATCCTTCTGTGATGATAGAGAAGTAAATGTGTTGATTTTTTTTTAAAGTTACCATTTTGCTCCTAAACTCAAATACATTAAACATACATGCACACAAAGACATTTTTTCTAAGGATAACAGCACTAGAAGAGAACAGAATTATTGATGTGCTATTTATGCAAACCATGTAGCATTGGATCCAACATAGTCATGCTACAATCATCCTGCATTCAATCATACTATGTCTGAATCAAATGGCAATTCACTAATGTTATTCTGCAGTTTTACAAATGTGAGGAGATGGTCACTATTACTTGGACACAGAGTATTATACACTGTGTGAACAAATCACCCAAGCAGAACTTTTCTCTTATTTGTTCTCTTTGCTTTCCCTTTTCCCTTGCCTAATCTGTGTCTGGTTTTGATTCCCCCCCCCATTTCTTTCTTTTCGTTCTTCTTATTTTGGTACCCCTTTTCTTTTTTCAATGGTTATGTGACAAATATAACCATTTGTGTATGGGAGGAGCTGAGTATTATATAGGATTTTTGTATATGCTTGCAATTTTTTTTCTAATTTTCTTTTGGGAAGATTGTTTTAAGAACTTTTCCTTCCTTCCTTCCTTCCTTCCTTCCTTCCTTCCTTCCTTCCTTCCTTCCTTCCTTCCTTCCTTCCTTCCTTCCCCCTGTGATTTAAGGATCCAACTCGTTAATTATTCTACACAGTAGAACAGATATGTCTATGGAGATTCTTAATCATCCAGATCATGGTTGTTCCAAAAGGCAACTGGACTTTCCTGGTTTTGTTTTCCTTGAAACTGTTTTGCTTCTCAGCCAAGAAGCTTCTTCAGATCAGTTCAGAGTTGTCTTTTGGAAAAGCACTTTGGGATTTCCAGGTGATAATGAAATGAATGTACAAAAGACCTGATCAATCTTTGAATGATTGTATTCTATATTTTTGTTTAAAAAAAACCTAAAATGCAAACTATCAGTCAGTTTAAAAAAAAAAAACATTGCCAACAATACAAATCATACAAGCATACAAAATCTACCTGATCCTTTAAATAGGTGGAGTGCAAACATATATGATTGTTGAAGTATGTTTGACATTGTGAACCATAAATTCACAAGCCTGACTAATAAATAGATAAAAATGGAGTTTGATCAGATTATATTTTATTAATTCTGTTTCAGTGTTTATTATGATTGGCTGTATTCACACAACATGCTTAACTTGAGTAAAGGCTTCTAGGCTATATTGAGTTATGGGAACTCAACTCATTGTGCTAGTTTATGGATAATTATTTAGTCTTTCCTAAGAAAATGCATTAACCAAGCAAGTTAAGAGTATGCAGATGCAGTCCTAGTTTACATTTCTTCAAACTCAAAATTTAGTACCATAAACCAGGATCATTCCTTACCCTCATTTTTGGTATACAACGTCAGTAACCTAGAACATATATTGTGTTTATGCTACTATATGCATGATGGCATCTCCCAAGTTTTTAATGACCTATTCAATTAGTATGAAGACATCACCTGCACATAGGATAGTATACTTACAAGGGTCCTTTCTTTCTGAGAAGAGGAGTGCACAGCATCCAGTCCCATACAATTCCAATTTATATTTTCAGTGATAATGTGAGTGGCTTCGAATGGACATTTTGACAACATTTGGAGCATATAGCTAGGCTGCTCAAGGCAAGCTGTGAATGCATTTGGAACCCTCAGAGAGAGAGAGAGAGAGAGAGAGAGAGAGAGAGAGAGAGAGAGAGAGAGAGAGAGAGAGAGAGAGAGAGAGAGAGAGAGAGAGAGAGATTTAAAACAAACATACATTTCTTTTCTATATTGTTCCAGATGCATTTCATTTGAATGAGGAGCCACCAGTCACAGATGCAGTTAACTCTTTTGCCTAATGAGTTTTACTAAGACTTTAAGCTGGAGGTGATTTCCCCAATGATACCTTATCATATAAATGGGTTGTCTATTGGTTGAGTGAAACTACTTTTTGTTACTTTGATTTAGTTAACCATGGGGAGTCTCTGGAAAGCCCATGAGGTAATATGCTAGTTATTTGGTTTAGTCTCACAATACTCATCTTGTGATAAGCAAATCTATATGAAATCTCATGAATATGCAGAATACGTTATAGCCCAATTAAATATCTTCCTATTGCATTGAGTTACAAGCATCTAAATTTGCTTCCTATTAAAACTTTTAATGTGTGTAATTAAGCTTGACCTGATAGTTATTATGAAATCATCTCATTGTTATTCAGCTCTGTAGTGCTCTAAATGAGCTCTGAAATTTTTTTGGCTCTCAGAATGTTCCTGTTCACGCAGGCTTATATAGCAGAAGAAAAAGTTCTCGCTCATCCACAAAGTTTTTAAAGTTGTTATTAGTAATATTAGAGTGACAACATTTTCATCATCAGTAGATAATGGCTGGATTTTTGTATTTGATCTTGCATAGGATAAATATTTCTACTCCTTATAAAGAATGATTGATACATTATTATATCATGTATCATATATACCTTTTCTGAGATAGATATGAAATGATTTCCTTGAAAAATGTGGATTTCTCCATCCATTTTTAATCCAAAGCAAAGATGTGAAAAGTCTGATATGACACAGAAGAATATTATTTTGATAAAAGTGTCCATTTAGCTATTTCTATGACTGTATTGTTATAGGAATTCTTGTCACCAAAGAAGATCATCTAAGACAGGCATGTCAAACTGTCAGACATGGGCTGGATACGTCATGCTCTGCAGAGGCAAAAAACATCATGATATGTCATATGACACAATCAAGTTTGACACCCATGATCTAAAAGGAACCATTTTGAAGGGTAGTGAATATTATTGCATCCATAGCTCCAAATAGAATGGGATTTGAAGACCTCCATCCTACTCAAACCTTCCTTCCTTGACTTTGCATATAGGTTCTATGTTATATTTTAGTGCTGGGGTCTCCAAACCTGGCAGCTTTAAGATTTGTGGACTTCAACTCCCAGATTTCTGGAAATTTTGGAAGTTGAAGTCTACAAGACTTAAAGTTGCCAAGTTTGGAAACACCTGGTTTAGTGTAAGAATATATGGTCTTGTTACCCAAAAGTACAACTAGTTTTTTCTGTGGCATGGGCAACTCACTGAAAGTTAGACAGGTTTGCCTTATTAACTTACCTTGGGCGTGTTCTATACTAGTGTGATACAGATACAGACAAATCTATTAAAATCTAGTGGCAAACCGATTTTCTCTTCTGGTCATTTTGCACTTATTCTCAGCCTGATTATGTTTCCTTACAATAAAGACTTTCTATGCAGTTAGGAAGGTTTTGAAATAGAGGTTTTGATTACATGGAGAGTCCAAGCATATCTCAATGTATGAATATCACCTTTCCATTGAACAGGTAGAGGCCAGAGGGTAGAGTTGGTGACTGTTGACTGAGACCCAAAAATACAAGATGACAAACTGCCAAGAGTAATTTCAGCTTTATTAGTTCACCATTTGCTGTATTGGTTCCATATTTTCTTTCCATATACAGGTGGTTCTCAACTTACAACAGTTCATTTAATGACTATTTGAAGTTACAACGGCACTGAAAAAAATGACTTATGACAATTTTTCACACTTATAATCACTGCAGGATTCCTATGGTCATGTGATCAGATTTTGGATGCTTGGCAACTGGCATATATTTATGACCGTTGTAGTGTCCTGGGGCCATCTTTTGTGCCTTTCTGAGAAACAAAGTCAATGGGGAAGCCAGATTCATTTAACAATCCATGTTACTAACTTAACAACTGCAGTGATTCACTTAACAACTATGCCAAGAAAGCTCATAAAATGGGGCAAAACTCACTTAACAACTCACTCACTTAGCAACAGAAATTTTGAATGTAATTTTGGTTGTAAATCAAGGATTAACACTTTTCTATTTCTCTCTGTTCAGTATGAAAATAAACTTGACATGTAATATGGCTGTCAAAGCTAGGCCTGGATTTATTGCTCTGAGTGTGTCAAACAGTTGTAGGATTTTCATTCTTTGCTTGAGGAAAACATGGCCAATTGACCTAATGCTACAGTAACAGATGAAATGAGGGTGGCACATAGACTTAAATTCTTATGGGATGCTAAATGCTAAAAATGAAGTCAACATATTTGGTAGTTAGTAATTTTGCTATTAATCACCTTATGGAAGAGTAATTCCATAAGAGCATGAAAAAGAAAGAGATGAGTAATCGTAACATGTGACCATATTTGTTTTAACTGTTCCCAGACATCTGCTTAGGTATGGGCCATTATTAGAGATGTATGAAGCGTGTACACAAAGAAGAGAATGGGTACAGTTTTAATTAGCTGGAATGGCTCAGCATTCATCCTTGGCATTATATGAGTCCCTACTGAATTTTAATCTAAATAGGAAATTGGACACAGGACATGTGTATGTTAGCTGGTTATTTCATCAAAAGGAGTAAAACATAAAGAACTGAAAAGACCATACACTAAAAAAGCAAATGAAATAAAAGAAAAAGGGGGAAATCACATCTATGCATTCACATTATTTTTTATTGGAAATAATGCTTTCAGATTTAGATGTTTTAGCATAACTTAGCTCAATTTTGCACAATGGCTGAAACAAGGATGCTGAACTGTGTATTGCAACAAAAAGAACCATCCTTATTGCCCTGTCTTTTAATAGTTTGTTTACACAACTTAAGAAGTAAAAATATAGGATGTATAAATATTCAAGTTATGATATACTGTTGCATTAACTGTTCCTACAGCCGCAAAAATGTGGTGCCTGATCTGGTCCTGCATCCTTCTATTAACAACAATTGCTGACCTTACTATTGAGGGTAAAAGCACCCCATTTCCAAAGTTTACTAAAGTAAAAGCTATTGAGATGAAAACCACCAAGAACCCAGATGCTTCTGATGCAGCCCCCACAGAAGACAGCCTCCTCACTGAAATACCTGAAAAGAACGATGTCACAACAGAATTGTCTACGCCACACTATGCCTCCAGAACAGCCATCACACTCTTCCCATTTGAAAACTTTACTCTGGACTCTTCGGACTTCTTTTTTAACTGCTGTGATTGTTGTGTTTTAACTCCAGGGGAGAAAGGGGAACCTGGAGAAACAGGATTGCCAGGTACAGAAAATCCAATCCAATCCAATTCCAATTCCAATCCCAATCCCAATCCAATCCTTGCTACAGTCCTAAACCAGCATAAATAGCAACTGTTTACTTGTGGAATTTCTCACTTTCAAATTTATGATTTACTAATTTAGATATTCTAAATAGGACAGGAGAAACAGATTGTCAGCAGCTGCTAGACTTAATGAATGTTCTAAAAGCATATTGCTTTAAATATCAGTTGATAGGAAGCAATGGTAGAAGTGGATGTTCAACTTCTGATTCATTTATGAATTTTCTTTCTGAATGCATCCTGACTGATTACAATATCAGTTAGAATGTTGGATTATTGGGCCATTGGCCTGATTATGTTGGGCCATTGGCCTGATTTAGAATTATGCTGTATTCAAGCCAAGCAAAGGTGTTTCATATGTAGCATAGTGGCCTTACCTCTTGACTGCCTCTTAAAGATGCAGCCCTCTACTCTGTTACTGCTCCTTAAATCAAACATATATTTCTTGAGTTACCATAGAAGTCCAAGTAAAAAACATGTTCTTCTGGAAAGCTAGCAGAGGTACAGCCAGGGTGTCCATGCTGAATCAGAAGGTCCTAAACTAGTATAAAAAAAAATCAATCAATTTTTGGATTCGAAAAGCAAAATTCTTCTTCTGTTCTTAGATTCTTATCAAGGAAAATCTAAACCAACATGAATATGAAATTCTATAATGCATCTATTAGCAAGGTATGAACTAACTGTCTCCCCCCACTTTCGGCAACAGGTGGAGGCTATGAATCTGTTTTAGAACTCTGTGTAAGTTCTAGGATGGGTGTGGGGAAGAAGCAGCATAACAGCAGATAAAGTGGGTAACTATTCAAAAACAAAAAGTTGACTTTGCTCCTCTTTAATTTGAGCAGTTTTATCTATTTTTCATGGTGAAGAGCTATCAGTGGCTTTCAAAGTTTGTTGTTGATTTTCAACAACAGTAACACAAAATAATTACTTCAAAGGTAGTCTTCCTAGTCTATAGGTAGCAAATTGTACTAATAGTACACATAGTCCTTGACTTACAAGCTCCAAATTTCTATTGCTAAGCAAGACAGTGGCTAAGTGGGTTTTGACCCCTTCTATGACCTTTCTTGCCACAGCTGTTAAGTGAATAATTGTAATTGTTAAGTTAGTAACATGGCTATTAAGTGAATCTGGCTTCCCTATTGACTTTACTTGTCAGTAGTTCACAAAAAGATGATCATATGACCCTGAGACAATGCAACTGTCCTAAATATGAACAAATATGCCAAATGTCTGAAGTTTGATCAGGTGACCATGGGGATGATGCAATGGTCATAAGTGAAAAAAATGGTGATGTCATTTTTTTCAGTGCTGTTGTAATTTCAAATGGTCACTAAATGAATGGTTGAGGACTATTTGTAGTAATAACAATATAAAAAAAGAATCCAAAGACTTATGACAGCAAAACTAAATAACTGTATTAAAGACATTGTATTTAATTCTGTAACATATAAATCTTTTCAAATATATACATTCCATTTTTTAAAAAAAAGGACTTAAAGGAGAAGTAGGAGAAAAAGGCCGTCCTGGTCTACCAGGAACTCCTGGATTGCCAGGATCAAAAGGATTCAAAGGAAACAAAGGTAAGAACAATATTAAAATTCTTAAAAACAATCACCACCACCATGGACTGGATTACTGTAGCAATATTTTCCAAATGTAAGAAGTGAACTTTCATGTATTTAGCTGACCTATTGAAGGGGATAAAGAAAGCAGAACTAAAACATGGGATGAGGTGCCCTAATTAGAAGTAGTTCCCCAACAAATGAGGGTAAAAACCTTCCAAGGAAAAAATAAAAATTATCTTTGATTTCTGACTTTGGTCACCTTCTCCCATTTATTTATTGATCAACTTATATGCTGCCCATCTTGCCAAAGACAATTCTAGGTGGCTTACAGACAAGGAATAAATTATGGTATAAACCATTAAAAAATAGAGATCTTAATTTAAAAATTCAATTAAAATAAATCTAAGAAAGACGGAGATGGAAGGAACAAAGCGCGCACAAGGAAGAGGTGAGGTATTCTCTACTCCACCAGCCCCCTACAATGTGTCATATCTTTATTGGGTCCTAGGCTAATTGGCGTAGTCACATTTTCAAGGCCTCTTGGAAGGCCAAATAAGATTTGATCACCGGGCAGAGGGGGGAGATATTCTAGAGGGCAGGAACCATGGCAGAAAAAGTTTTATTTTTGGATCCTACCAGCTGAATTTCCTTGGCTGATGGGTTATGCAGCAGGCCCCAAAGGAGCTATCCGGGTGGAACAGGCCAATCCCATTGGGATGAGCCCATTCCTCAACTAGCCTGGACCCATGCCATGAAAGACTTTAAAGGTGATAACCAACACCTTGAATCGGACTCAGAAGCAAACTGGCAGCCATTATTTCTTGATTATCCTTTAAGAGTGGGAAGTTAATATAAACTTATATTTCCAAAATGTTCTATCCCTGCAAAACAAAGAGCTATAATTCTTTTTGTAGTACCTCCTAAGTGAGGATATGATGATGATGATGATGAAGATGAAGGGGAGGAGGCAGCAGCAGCATTGAGAAGGCCTATTCAAAACAACTCAACTTTTGCTTCAGGCTGCACTTTGAGAAATTATTAAAAAAAGTCAATCCTGAGATGGTGAATGTACATTAACAGTTAACATATACTTTATATTTTGGGAACAATGTCATAGGAGATAAAGGAGAACATGGTGATCAAGGAGCAAATGGACTCCCAGGATATCCAGGCAGACCTGGAGAACCAGGTATGCTGCATAACTTTTGAGAAAAAACAAGGCAATAAAGTATCTATGAGAATTCTCATTTGGAAAAAGTTAAGATGGTTGGAAACAATGGAGTTCAATTCATCTGCAGGATAGTAAGTTGGGGGTTGGATTAGATATTTGTGCTGGGGAAGTAAACATTATATTTTAGTTAACAGTCTTCCTTGAAAACAGATTATCATAGCCATTTCCTCATAAAGTTACATAACATCTTCTAGTTTCCTTCAGAAATTTTTGAGACAGCATATCCTGATTAGAGTTATTTCAGCATAATGATGGTTGGCTGAGAGCCACTGGAGAAGATCCTACTTTTATTATTTTCAAGCTTAAATACCTTTGGAATATTTTAATGAAGTACCATTATTATGGGATTATTCATTATCACTCTTATTATCAACACGATGGATGGATAGTGTTTTTCTCATAGGGTTGGGTATGTATTAAATATTTTAAAAAGGCCTTTTCTATATTCTGATGCTTGTCTGACATATCCATTTTAAAATTGCACAAAAATACAGTATGTCATATTTAAATGTAGTCATGTAGTCATTATTAAGATGTTGGACTCCTTTCCATAGTGGATGACTACCTTTTCCAACACACACCTGTTACAACCAATAATTCCTTCACAGATATACTTGTATACTTGCATGTCTCATGCCCATATCTACATAGTATTATTCTTCTATACTGATGTCTTTGAAAGTGAAGGACTTAAAAACTAAGTAATTATGATGATGGGAATTGGCAAATGCCATTTATGTAATAATAAGGGACCTGGCAATTTAGAGCTGATGCATGAACTGGAGCATGATGTTGCTTGATGTTTTTCCTTTTAACCTTTTACTTCTGTCTTTAATACTCTTAGGTGAAGTTGGATTTAAAGGAGATAAAGGAAACCATGGTCTTCCTGGAGTCAAAGGTCAAAAGGGCTCCAAGGGAGAAAATTGTGAGAATGGCACCAAAGGAGAGAAGGGAGACACGGGGGAACTGGGGTTACCAGGTGTTGATGGAGAAAATGGGGAAAAAGGAGAAAAGGGGGACATTGGTGAAAAAGGCTATTTGGGGGATCCAGGGGAAAAAGGAGAAAGAGGAGAGAAGGGTGATGTTGGGCCAAAAGGAGAAAAGGGCATTAAAGGAGACATAGGAGTGGAAGGTGGGCACGGGGAGGATGGACAAAAGGGAGAAAAGGGGGAACTTGGAATTAGGGGTGACAAAGGAGACCAAGGTCCAATTGGGTTGATGGGGCCTCCAGGGGTGAAAGGAAGTCTCGGTTTCAAAGGAATCAGAGGGGCTCCTGGTAAAAAAGGTTCAAGAGGTCCAAAAGGTCCAAAAGGTGAGACTCCAACCCTCCCCAGATCAGCATTTAGTGTTGGTCTATCCAAACCTTTCCCACCCCCAAACCTGCCTATTAAGTTTGATAAGATACTGTACAACAACCAGGAACATTATAATCCATTGACAGGGAAATTTAATTGCAGCATTGCTGGGGCTTATGTCTTCTCCTATCATATGACAATACGCGGACGTCCTGCCCGCATCAGTATAGTCTGTCAGAACAAGAAGATGATCAGAAGTCGGGAGACGCTCTATGGCCAGGAGATAGACCAGGCTTCCTTCCTTACCATTCTGAAGTTAAATGCAGGGGACCAAGTGTGGCTAGAAGTCACAAGGGATTGGAACGGGGTTTATGTTAGTGCTGAAGATGACAGCATATTTTCAGGCTTCCTCTTATATCCTGATGAAATATTTGACACTCTGCTATAAGAATAGCATGTAGATATGAACAAAGTGCCGAGAAAGGTCTCCCTTCTGTCTTGTTTATCATAAAGAACCATATTTCACTACCCAAAATAAGGAACCGTATTTCATTACCCAACTCACAATTTCAAGACATTAACTAATGGAAGTTATTTAAAACAGAGGGCATTTAATCTGCAATAATTTGAATTGCTTTAGGAGAAACTGTTATAGAAATGTATTTGGGCAATGGACAGGGAAACATCTCCAGAAAGATTTCATATTTTATTTCTATGGTCATTAGCTAATTAAAATTACACCATAGTATGCGTATAATTTTGAAAAAGATGATATTGTTTTAAAATAACAATATCATTTTATCCAGAAGCACCTACATTTAATAGCTAAATGTTATTAAAATATTTATTTCTATCAGTCACTTTGGTGAAATTGAGATTGTCTGTCAATAAAAATTAAATGGTAGCCTAATGGAACAAACATTTGCTGTAGAAATTGAATCAGTTTATTAAAAGAAAGCGTATATCTACTTTTCAAATTCTTTTTTCATTTAAATAAATTGTATCTTGTGGTGTGGTATATAATAAAGTAAAATGAGTGCTTGTGCTTTTTCTTGGGCAGCCAGAGATGTGAATTAAACCAACTGAAAAACAGTGATTTGAAATATAAATGTGTGGACAAGTCTATATATATTTGGGAGGCCTGAATTTTTCTTTATATATAATAATAATGTTGATAAAGCTTTATGCCCACCTGTTAATGTATAATTTTATTTTACTTCCTGATTCATATGGAAGATTCTTTTCCATGCCTAGAAACTTTGAGTTGAATTAATAATCAACATTTTTTTGGTATTCTGATTTTTCCTAATTTTATAACTTCTTCTGAAACTTCAATGGTTTAAAAAATATTGCTGCTGTATGTAGCTATATACTTTGTCCCAAAGATAAAGTAAGTTGATAGCTTACAGATGATAGCTTACTTACATACAATTGATTATCATAACAACAGCCTTCTCCAACTCTGTCACTTATATCTGCTTGACAATAAATCCCACTGTTCCCAGAAAGCAGATGTCAAGCTCTTAACCTCTCCAATATACTGAAATTGTTCCTTTCCAAGCAAAATTCTCATTAAGTTTCCTTAGTAAGAGGCATTAAAATGAAAAAGGATGGAATTCAAAGAAACCCAGAAATTGAACAGTTTCCTGGGTACAGCAATATATCACCAACACACATTAGGATGGAGCTGTCCTCATTTTCTTTGTTATTGTCTTTGTGTAAACTAGCAGATAATTCTGATGGGTCTGTTCACTGATAAAGATGAACCTTGCAGGTGGCTAGATATAAAACTATCTCCTGAATCCTTATCAATGTAGGAACTGAGGTTACATCAACAATAAGTGGACAAAGAAAGTCTGCTCCATTTAAATGCCTGATAAGAGCAAAACATTCTTGGTGGTCAGCAGACTGAATTTTTTATATTTTTAAGGGCAGAAGGATTGAACTTACCATTTCATATATACCATAGTAAGGTTAGGCCACATTTGGAATATTGTATCCAGTTTTGGTTGCCATGACATAACAAAGAAGTTGAGACTCTGAAAAGAGTGTAGAGAAGAGCAACAAAGATGTTTAAGGGACCAGAACTTTTCTTATTTTATATACATGTTAAGTGCATTTTTGAACAATTGTAATATGTGCAGAAATGGAAAAAATTGAAATACCTACAATGGAAGAACAGATTGTGAAGATGGCAGGGTTAGCAAAGTTGGCAAAATTGACTTATTTTAGAGATGTAAACAAGTGAAACAGTAATTTCTAGTCTTGATGATGGGGTTGAATAAGAGACTGAAGGAATTATTGTAATGCTAAGGAAGGAGAAAGATAATTAGTTTATTTGCTCTAAAGAAGGGCAGAAGTCACTTCTTTAATTATTATATTTTAACTGGATCGTTTTTTGCATTTTTTCCTCTTATTTTCTCTCTTCCTTTTCTTTATATATTTTGCTACTTGTCTTTTATGTATACAAAAACCATGAAAACATTATTTGATATCTGCCCTTCATAAAATTCTCATTTGACATCTTGTTTCTCATTATTTAAGGCAGTGGTCCTGCAACATTGTGACATCTCCCACTGAAATGACAAATGGATTTGTGTATCCCCATGAACAAAATTAATGATTTAATTGGGTTGTAGTTTTCACTTTAATAATTAAAAACAAGTTTTAAGTATAATTAAAATGGTATATAGATTAAAATCCAAGTATTAATTATATATAGGATAACTTTTAATTATGACAAATTTAAAGAAAACTAATAATTACAGTTCAATTGGTACTTTACAAGAATTCTCAAAGTTTGTGGTGCCCCAACTGTGCACTACAATACAGGTTTCAACAGCCAAGATGTACGGAGGAAAACCTGGAACTGGTTTTGATAATAAGCCCACTTTGCCGGTACTAGTTTGATCCATTTAAAAAAATGTAATTTCCATCACTTATGGGTGATTTCAATTCCCAGTCTGAGGAAACTCACTTTGAAGATCTCCCCTCCTTTCATCAAAACCTTTCCACTAAGAAATAATTTCTACTGAGATGCAAACCATGAATAATGATTGACCTTAATAAATCTCTATTTTGATAACTATACTGGCAGGTGGAAAAACAGAATTTTGTTTCAGGGAGTGTAAATGTATAAAAGAAGGACTGTTTTTATTTTGGTTAGGAAAATGAAATAAATAAACAATACTCCTTTTTATGGAATCCTTTGAGTATTGGGATGACATCTTGGTAGGTCTATATAAACTTTCATGGCCTTATAATAGTTTATTAAGTTTCAGGGTCTCCATAATTGTGCAAAATTTGAACCATGAATCTACAACCATGACTCTAAGAAAATTCTAAGAACAATGTGAATTGGCCTTCTAAGGATTCCCTCTGGACAATCAAGACACAACAGCTAGGTTGGCTAAGACACCTTTCTGAGGGCTACATACCCAATGAAATGGTTGCATCAAGCAGTGATTTAGGAAGAGTTTTCTCTCTAGTTCATATTTACCATGGTCCACTCCCGAAACCAACAAAGCTGTGCTACATTGCTACACTATGCCTGAAAGTGTTGGCTAACTTCACATACCATCCTAAGTAAATGGAATCAAACAATATGGTATAGCCCAAACTTGTTAAGCCTCTCATAGATAGTTTTATAAATGTATGTTCTGTCATAGCATTTACCAATTTCTCATCAAGTCTTCATCCTTGCTCTACAAACTATACTTGAAAAAAACCCAATGGATTTAAACTTTGAATGGAAGTGACCCACCATAATATAACTAACATAGCTGCAGCCATGGGCAAGCAATGTTTGGGACTGAAAGGCTCCATTCCCTGAACTGTCAGCTTTTCTTTTAAAAGAAATATTTAGATAAGGACCTGTAAGTATATAAGTAAGAAAGAAACTGACTGTGCTGCAAAGCAACAATATTAGATACAATCTAGTTGGGTCTGACTTTTGGTAATTGTACGGGCAGATATTTTCTAACTTTATCTATATCTGTGACATTCTGTATTTCTTCCAAGGACATTCAAGGGATGTGCCTGATATGTCCATCCATCTTATCCATTGCTTCTCTTTCTTTTACAGCTCTCAGGTTTGCCAAGCAGAACTGACTTTTTCCACCCGTAGTTCATCACCTTCTTATATCTCATGTTCAAAGTTTATGAATTTCTGCTTGCTGATCATTGTCTCAACTGTCTTCAGTTTTTATTTTTTCTCAAGGCCCATTTATTGGTTCTTCTTGTAGCCCATGGTACAAACTTATTATTAACAAGTCCAGATCTCTAATTCAAATTTCAATCTTTCTCAGTAGCCAGCATTCACAACCACATACTTTTCCACTGGGGAAAGATTGCTTTTAGAATTCTGATCTTTGTTGTAAGTAAAAATGTCTTTATCCTTTATTATTTTATCTGATAAGATAAGATGCTTATTGCTTTCCTCTTCTAAATTTAACCTGTTCCTTATTTTTCCAATGGATTATTGTTATCTGTTCTTGAGCCCAATACAATCAATCTACTATCTGAATGCTTTCATCATCAGTTGTTAATTCATTGAATGCCATCATCTAATTCCATTATAATTTATAGGAATCATACATGGCTCCATAACAGAGGCTTCCGTAAAGTAAAGTCAAGATGTTGATTGTGACTGAAACTCTGTGCAATAGATAAAGCCTGGATTTATGACTACAATTGGAACCAGAATTTCTGTTGCTAAGTGAAGTAGTTGTTAAGTGACTCGTGCTGATTTTATAGTCTTTTTTTTGTTGCAATTATTAAATGAGTCACTGCAGTTGTTAAGTGAATCAGGTGGTTGTTAAGTGAATCCGGCTTTCATCATTGACTGTAGTTTCAGAAGCCTCCTAGGAAGGTTGCAAATGGCCACCACATGATCCTGGGATGCTGCAACCATTGTAAATACATGCTTGTTGTCAAGCGCTGACATTTTGATCACATGATCAAAGGAATGCTGCAACAGTCATACGTGCAAACCCAGTTGTATGCCACCTTTTTCAGTGCTGTTGTAAATTCAAACAGTCACTAAATGAATGGTTTTGAGTCAAGGACTATTTGTATGTTACAGCTCTGTACAGACTACCCACAATAATTTTTATAAAATAAAAAAAGAAGATTACTGTGTGTTGATTGGCCACAGTTTCATTCTCCACTCCTTCATCTTCTCTACTTTCCCTGACAATCCTGACTGATTTTTGCTTGGCAATCTTTTAAGGCCACCAGAATTTTCTTTTAGGGCACTTATGTCTGAATGAGTGAGCAAATTATATCACCAAATCTTTTTCTTTAAATCTTACGAGACCATTGAATCAGCAAAGATTTGATGATAGTTCTGTTTTTTTTTATTAAAAGAAGTATATACAGTATTTTTGGATCTAGTGATCAGTGGGGTCTGCAAGTGCTGTATTGTCAGTCCTGAATTATTGTTTCAGTTCAGTGCAAATGGGTGCTTGTTTCAAGAATGGAATTCCTTTATCACTGGTTCACCAAGGACAGTGAAAGTCTCATTACAGATGTATCATTGAAGCCTAATCATTGAAGCCTCTGCTTTATATCTCTTATGCTTACACTTAGAGATATTAGATTGATGAAACTCAGGCTCTCACAGCAACCTAATTGTGAAATTCCATATAATTTCTTTATAACCCCTTCTTTATAACCTTTAAAGTTTTTTTTATTGTTCCATTTTACTTTTTATAGTTTTTATAGTTTCTTTTTAATTGTTTGTTATTCAGTTACCAATTTCACAGGTATTATTTTTATGTTTCTTATTTCCCCTGAATTTAATGCATCCAGTCAACAGAGAAATGATGGATAAATATCCTTCCCCGGACTAAAAATAGATGGTCAAAACAGGAGAAGAAAGTTAGTCCCAACTTATTTGCTACATCAATTTTTCTGGATAGAGTCTAAACAAAAGTGAGCCTAAAAAGTCTGATTCTAACTCATCTATGTCTATTTGAACGAGTTTAAAGATATTTAGCTTTTTATTGAATTCTGCCCTTAGTGTGTAGTCCTTGGTATCAATAAGCAGAGTCTTCAACAGTTTAATATGTCTTAATTTATTCTTTAGCATACAAACTAAATCTTTTTTTTTTTACTGATTCTAACCATGCTTAAATCTTCATCCTTATGCTTTATTGATCATAGGACAATTTATTTTTAAGAAATCCAGTTTGATTGAAAACCATTACACCAGTTTCAATGTAAGCAAATATAAATTACAGAGGAAACAATTTATTATTTAATTATAATTTATTTAAAATAAATGCAAGAACACTGTACTTAATTTATATCATTTAAACTTGCAGAGAAAAACAAAACAAAGGAATACATATTTCCTGGACATTATGGAGACTTAATAAGATGTGATTTAGAACTTTATTCTGGAAATCAATCAGAATAGAGCTGAAAGGGACCTTGGAGGTCTTGTAGTCCAACTCCCTGCTCTAGCAGGAGACCCTATACCATTTGAGACAAGTGACTGTCCAGTCTCTTCTTAAAAACCTCCAGTGATGAAGCACCTACAACTTCTGAAGGCAAGCTGTTCCAGTGGTTAATTATTCTCACTGTTAGGAAGTTTCTCCTTAGTACCAGACTGCTTCTCTCCTTAATTAGTTTCCATCCATTGTTTCTTGTCTTGCCCTACAAATTCTTTGGTAATAAGTTGACCCCCTCTTCTTTGTGGCTGCCCCCCCAAATATTGGAATACTGCTATCATATCACCCCTGATCCATGTTTTCTCTAGACTAGCCATACCCAAATCCTGCAACCATTCTTCATATGTTTTAGTCTCCAGGACTTTAATCATCTTAGTTGCTCTTCTTTGCACCTTTTCCAAAGTCTCAACAGCTTTGGTTTTGGAATGCTGCATCCAGTTTTGGTCACCACATTATAGCAAATTTGTTGGTGAAAATATATCATTTTAATGTGGGTGGAAATGACTGAATGAAATAGAAGACTATGAAGACTAGAAGACTATGTTGATTTTGCCTTGAGACTATGGGAAAGTGTCTCTAAATTCATTTTTGCAAATCTAAAACAAGGAAAAATGCAAATGCAATCATGGATAATGCATTACTAAATAAAGATTTATTAGTGATATTGATATTCCCCTGTTTAATTGATGAATGTAAAAAAATTCTTATTTTATCACATGTGAAAATAACAGCATTTTGATATAATGCAGGAAAACTACAAATCACATTTTATTTAAAATACTCCAGAATGTTTTGATAGAAATATCTTTAGAATATAGGTGTTGTGAGTCCGTGCCAGCCTGTGATCCCAGCAGCTGAGTCCGGGGAATCAGAAGAGGAGGAGGAGGAGCCATCAGAGTTGGAGGAAAGCTCTGATGAGTTACAAGACTCACAATCGGATGAAGACCCTGGCCCCTCCAATCATGTTCAGGATGAGACACAGCTGTGTGGGGGAGATGAGTCAGACTTTGAGGACTCACAGCTGGGAGTAATTATAGACACTCATAAACAAGGCAGTTATCTAGAGCAAATCAGAGGGAGTCAATATGACAACTCCAAGGGAGGAGGAGAAGTCATTGAGAAGCCACTTCTTGGGGCTGCTTTATAAAAAGGGAAGGTGTGGGCGGTGCTGGTTGCTGAAGGCAACCATTTGTAAAGAACTTCAAGGGATCATGGTCTGTTTGTTTTACCAGTGAATTTCTTGGTTAACTCCTGCTCTGTTTGCTTTTTTAACCAATTATATGTTGGAAAAGTATTCTGTTGTTTTTGTTTTGGAGAAAACTTATCAGGACTATTTATGAAATAAAAAGAGTTGGTTTTTCCAGCCTACTGACAAAAAAGGGGTTGTTCTTGTGACGCAACAAGGACAGATGTAGACTGGGATGGAACACTAGATTTCTCTTACTTCTGATTCTCATAAAGAAGCATAGTTGTTTTGTTCTATTGTGTTGAACTTAAACTGTGAGAAATAGCCTTTCCTTCAAAAAACAGCTCTTTTCTGGAGAACACTGATACAGAATATGACACTGCAAATGAATGTTGGGGGTCAATTTTTTTGACAATGTATGTGATAATTTCGTGCGAGCGCATTATTGTATTGTTCTAGTTGCTGATATACGATGTACCTAGTTTTGCAATGGAGGTGGTATAAAGTCACACAAATAAACACAAAATAAATAAATAGGAGTATGTAAGGAGGTAGAAATTGCTATTTTCAAAAAAAAGAGAGAAAACTTCTAAGCACAAGATAAGGTTGTTTTTGTTTCGTTTAAGTGCAAATTCTTTTCTATTATTGAACAGGATATGTCAATTCCCTGTGACATTGGAGCCTTAACTAGTGGCTCGGTAGATTACTACTTCCCCAGTGCTGCTATTTGAATGGTTCATGGAAGGTTAAGGAGGATACTTCAATTTTTCTTTCTAAACGATGCCTCTAGAATGCTGCATTATGATGCAATATCAATTCAAACAGAGGAACTGTAGACAGTGACAGTAGCTTGCTAAGATATTGATTGCAATTCTATCAATTGCAGCAGAATTTGGTTAAAAATATTCCTTTAAAATCCATCATCATCTCCCTTTTCCTTTTAGGGAAGGAAATATTTAACACCCTCCCCTGCACACCCCACCCAAAGTTTTCTCTACTTCCACTATCTATAAAATAGTTTAAAGATCAGAAACTGTTTTAGCTCATCCTCTTCTGAAACAGAAAGAAGAAACAAAATGAGCACACCTCATGAAACAAGTCCATCTAAAAGCATTTCAAATTATCCCTGCAGATAATAAACAAGAGCTGCTAGCTATTATTGGCTGGAAACTTATTTGTAATCTTTGCTTTTATAATCAAAATTACAATAACATGCTACAATTCATGAACCCCTCCACCCAAGATTTAAATTCATAGGCTATGCCTGACTATTTCAACTGTGGCACCTCCATTTAGGATGAACATTAAAATTTATTAAAATATAAATTGATTAATCCACCAATTAAATATTTCCAAGCTGGTAGTCCCAGTGAAAAGGAATCTACCCTAAAGAAATTAGGAAAATATTTTGCTAAATAGAAAGGAGGGAGGAATCAAATTTGGAAATTTCCTGCTTTCTAAAAGAGAAAAACTATTGAATTAATATCTAGAATAACTAGCAAGGTAGAACTGATCTGATTATATTCAGAGTGGATTTAGTAAGTATCTTAGCAATGTTTGAAAAACTTCTGCATACTGTACATCCAATCCAACACAACTAAGGAATGGTCTACTGAAGTGTAAGAATGATTGACACTTTCTAGTTTAATATAAACATGAAGATTGTTCTATGCTTGATGAGTTAGAAAAAGTGCAGGTAGTAGAGACCTTTAAGAAGAGTTTTTCCTTTGCTGGAGAGAAATGGGCAATTCTTTCTGCTGGGTTTTGAACTGGCTTCTGAAAGCTACAAAGGCCATGGCCATTACTGAGCAAAGGTGGTTGAATGTAGCCCAGGTATTTAGTTTTTTTGAAGGGCCAGGCTGGGGATTACACCAAAGAGCAAAAGTGAATACCTTATCAGTTTTGCACCATTTTTGTTTTTGACATCACAATGGAAATTTTTTTGAAAAGCCACCCATTTTGCCTCTTCAAAACTTCAATACTTGAAAAGTTTAATTGAATTAAATTATTTTGGAATCCTGTCATTGTTTTGAGGATTGAAAATAGGCCCTTGAAAAAGAGAAGTTTTCAAAAAGCATAATACATAATTAATCCAAATTATGATGATGTTTATAATCCAACATGTATTTTCAAATCTGGAATGCATGATGATTATGGTTTGGTAAGGTTAGTTGATTTAAAAAATGCTATGTCTTGTCTGAAGTTAACCTTCTTTCCTATTTGAAGGCTCATTTTTGTTCCTCTCTTATTTACTTGAAACTGATTTACTTACAACTAGAGAAGAATGGACTATCCGACTACAACTGAGATGGAATAGATTGAGACTATTTTTCCATTTTTAGGGAAAAGATACAAAATTAATTTAAATGAGCACCATACTTTTGCCTTGATTGCTCATCCTTCTGGCAAATGCTTCTGTCAAAGTAATAATAGATCATTGTTTACATGTATGGCTGGTTATTTAAGGGGAAGGGAGAGGAGTCACAAAAACATTCATCACTAGACTTTCTGAGCAAGATATGTGGCTTTGAGGACATCCACTTTACTTCTTGAGGAAGTTAACTTTTCACTCATCTGTTTTTGCATTTATAGTAAACCTGTAGTAGAAATGAAACAGAAAATGAACTGGTCCAGTACAGATTCCAAAATGGAAGTCATTAGACATCACTATTGCAAGATGTTTTGTTTAATGCCATATGATAAAGCAACAATTTGAGGGAAGAAAATGTTTCTTCTTCCTCTTCCTCTTCCTTTTTTCTGGCTTCCCCTGCTTCAGAAAGAACAAATCATGGAAAATGTTATCCACTAAGCAGTTTTAGACTGAAATCATGGGAGGTTTCAGTGAGGGAAGCTTTAGCATAATGGAAAGTTGTGTTGCAGGAAACAACAACACAGCAGCAGCATCTTTTCTACCTTCATCAATAAACTAAGCTCAAAACTCCATCACAAGAAACCTGAAATAAATTCTCAAGCCACCTGAAAATAAAACAGAAAATGGAAGTTGAGAAGAAAAAAATAACTTCTGAGAAAATCCAGGTTATGATTTTGGCAGACTTTCTGTTGCTGCTTCTGTTATACCAGCCTTTCCTGTGAACTCCGGCAGAGCTAGAATATGCTAGATTTAAATTCCTCTTTCTAAATCAGTGGTTCTCAACCTTTTTAATGCCATGACCCCAACCGGTCGTAAGTCGAGGACTAAACCAGTCGTAAGTCGAGGACTACCCAACCGGTCATAAGCCGAGGACTTTCCCTGCCCGGAAGCACTGCGCATGCATGGTGCCTCCCCCTGTGCCGGCCAAGGCGTACCTGGCAAGCGGCAGAGATGGAGCAGGCCGACCACCGGCTGGGCCACCAGCTGGCCCAGCCCAAGGGAGGTAAGGTACCAGCCGGAAAAGGGGAAAAAATGGCATACAGCCTTGCTTGGCGACCCCTGTGAAATGGTCGATCGACCCCAAATGGGGTCGCGACCCATAGGTTGAGAACCGCTGTTCTAAATAGTTCCAAGTCAAACTGCAAGTCATATGCTATACATTCTGGGACTGGATCCACGTTGTCTCTACTCTTGAAATTCAGAAGGAGGGTTGAAGGTATGAAGATACTTCTTATCACTTGATACCTCAAACTCTGCTGCTGAAATTTGATGGCATGAAACAGAGACCTTTATTTGTAGCTCTTCCAGAGTACTTTCTGAGATTGCTGACAAAATGATGCAATGGGATTCTTCTTCTGAAAAATTAGAACTAAAATATACAATTGAACACCATTGCCATAATTGGAACCACTGAAACTTATGAAAAAAATGTCTGCTTTCATTAGCTGTTAAAAATAGCCCATCCTATGACTAAGACCTGCCTATAAGAGTTCCTTGAAGCAGTTTTTCTTACCTAACAACTACTGTATTTCTTGCATGCTACTATGACGAGTTTTTTAAGCTGTATTTAAGGAAAGTTGCCAAGAGGAAACTTGTAGTAGCATTCTCTATTATGAGGACTGAACTCAAAGTCATGACAATAGAATTAGAAGGAATTGAAATGTTTAGAATCCAAACTACCCATTAATGCGTTTAGTAAAGTAGTTTTGCCACTACTTTCTCTGAAATAAGGCCCAATGGGGTTAATAATAATGATGATGATGATGATGATGATGATAATGAAAAGACAGCAACAGACAGTAAGTGCCACCTATGCAAAGAAGCTGAAGAAACAGTGGACCACCTGGTAAGCTGTTGCAAGAAGATTTCACAGACTGAATACAAGCAGCGACATGACAAAGTAGCAACAATGGTGCATTGGAAGATCTGCAAAAAATATCATTTGCCTGTAAGCAAAAACTGGTGGGATCATAAAATAGAAAAAGTCATAGAAAATGATAAAATTAAACTGCTCTGGGACTTCAGAATTCAAACAGACAAGCACCTGCAACATAACACCCCAGACTTAACAATTGTCGATAAGAAAGACAAAAAAGTCTGGATAGTGGACGTGGCAGTGCCTGGAGACAGCAGAATAGATGAGAAAGAACTGGAGAAGATAACAAAATACAAAGACCTACAAATAGAAATAGAAAGACTGTGGCAAAAGCAAGCAAGGGTAGTACCAATAGTCATAGGCTCCCTGGGTGCAATCCTAAAACAACTGGAGCACCACTTGAACACCATTGGCATTGACAAATTCGCTATTAGTCAATTGCAAAAGGCAGCCTTACTAGGAACTGCTTCAATCCCGCGACGATATCTGTAATACCATCAAACATCCACATCTGCCTATCCCAGGTCCTGGGTAAGGACTCGATAGGTAGACAAAATGCCAAATCCAGTCTGAACATCTGGCTGACTGTGCGATGATCCATAATGATAATAATGCTAAATTTGGAAGGGACCTTGAAGGTCATCTAATCCAACCCCCTGCTCAGGCAGGAAATCCTATACCATTTTGGAAAAATGGCTGTCCAGTTTCTTCTTAAAAACTTCCAGTGTTGGAGCATTCACCGCTTCTGGAGGCAGGTTGTTCCACTGGTTAATTGTTCTCACTGTCAGGAAGTTTCTCCTTAGTTCTAGGTTGTTCCTCTCTTTGGTTAGTTTCCACCCGTTGCTTTTTGTCCTGCCTTCAGGCGCTTTGGAAAATAGCTTGACTCCCTCTTCTTTGTGTCAGTCCCTGAGATATTGGAACACAGCTATTATGTCCACCCTCGTCCTCCTTTTCATTAAACTAGACATACCCAATTCTAGAAACCGTTCCTTATATGTTTTAGCCTCCAGTCCCCTAATCATCTTTGATGTTCTTCTCTGTACTCTTTCTAGAGTCTCAACATCTTTTTTACATCATGGTGACCAAAACTGGATGCAGTATTCCAAGTGTGGCCTTACCAAGGCATTGTAAAGTGGTATTAATACTTCATGTGATCTTAATTCTATCCCTCTGTTAATGCAGCCTAGCACTGTGTTGGCTTTTTTGGCAGCTGCAGCACACTGCTGGCTCATATTTAAATGATTGTCCACTAGGACTCCAAGATCCCTCTCACAGTTACTACTATTTAGCAAGGTACCCTTATATTATACCTGTGCATTTGTTTTTTCTTGCCTAAACGTAGAACCTTACTTTTTTCACCACTGAATTTCATTTTGTTAGATAGCACCCAGTGTTCAAGTCTGTCCAGATCCTCCTGTATCCTAAGCCTGTCTTCTGGAGTGTTGGCTATTCCTGCCAGCTTGGTGTCATTGCAAATTTGATGAGTTCCCCATCTATCCCCTCATCCAGATCGTTGATGAAGATGTTGAAGAGCACTGGGCCCAGAACAGAGCCCTGGGGCACCCCACTACACACTTCCTTCCATGTAGATGCGGTTCCATTGAGGACCACACGCTGAGTACGGCCGGTCAGCCAGTTATGGATCCATCTGGTGGTGATGCTGTCTAACCCACATTTTTCTATCTTATCAAGTAGTAGGTTGTGGTCTACTTGGTCAAATGCCTTACTGAAGTCTAAGTAAATTATATCCACAGCATTCCTCTGGTCCACTAATTTTGTCACTTGGTCAAAGAATGCAATAAGATTTGTCTGGCTTGATCTGTTTTTGACAAACCCGTGTTGGCTTTTAGTAATGACTTTGTTTGCCTCTAGGTGTTCGTTGATTCGTTGTTTGATTATCTTTTCCAGAATCTTCCCAGGTATTGACGTCAGGCTGATAGGTCTGTAATTTCCTGGTCCTTTTTTCTCCCTTTTTGAAGATGGGAACTACATCAGCTCTTTTCCAGTCCTCTGGTAGTTCCCCAGTGCTCCAGGATCTTTGAAAAATATAGTTCAGTGGTTCTGAGATCACATCTGCCAGTTCCTTAAGAACCTTGAGGTGTAATCCATCTGGTCCTGGTGATTTGAACTCGTCTAGGCTGGACAGGTGTTCACTTACCATTTTCTTGCCTATCTTAACTTGTATTTCTATTTTGTTTTTTATGGCACTATTTTTGATAGGTTGGTCTGTTTTTTCCCTTTGTGTAAAGACAGATGCAAAAAACGAGTCAAATAGTTCTGCTTTCTTCCTGTTGCTTGTCACCTTCTTGCCACTTTCACCCACTAATGGACCAATAGTTTCCTTCACTTTTTTCTTGTTCTTTACATGTTGAAAAAAGCTTTTTTTGTTATTTTTGACTTTGATTGCAAGCCTTAGTTCATTTTGAGCCTTAGCTTTCCTCACTTTGTCTTTGCAGGCTCAGGCTATTTGCTGATATTCTGACTTAGTTATGTGTCCCTCTTTCCACTTTCTATACTTGTCCTTTTTATCTTTCAATTGATCAGAGAGTTCTTTATGCAGCCATGCTGGTTTCTTTTGAGAGCTGTTATTTTTCCTCTTTGTTGGTATTGTGCTAGACTGGGCCTTTATTATCTCACTTTTCAAAATTTCCCAAGCCTCTTGAGTTGTTTTCCCCTTGAGGATTTTCATCCATGGAATCCTCCCCAAACCTTCTCTAAGTTTATTGAAATTAGCTCTCTTGAAGTCCAAGACTCTAATTTGACTGTGTTCTATTGCCTGTGCTTCCATAATGTTGAATTCCAATATTGCATGATCACTTCCTCCCAAGGTTCCTATGGCTTCAACACCTTCTATCATTTCATCTCTGTTAGTGAGGATTAGATCCAATATGGCTAATCCCCTAGTTCCCTTCTTTACTTTTTGGGAGACAAAGTTGTCTGCTAGGTTTGTCAGGAATCTGTTTGATCTTCCACTTGGTGCAGAGTTTGTCTCCCAGTTGATGTCAGGGTAGTTAAAGTCCCCCATTACTATTGTGATGTGCTTCCTACATACCTTAGTTAGCTGACTAGCAAAAAGATCATCTGTTTCCTGTGTTTGTTTGGGTGGCCTATAGTATACACCTATAGCAATGTCGTTTCCCCCCCCTTTTATATTGACCCATATGCATTCAGGACAGTTTTCATCATTGTGCTCTATTTCTGTAGAGATGTAGTTATTTCTTATATAGAGAGTAACTCCACCTCCTCTTTTATTTCGTCTGTTTCTTTTAAATAATTTAAATCCCTCTAGCTGTGTGTTCCATTTGTGTGTTTCATCCCATCATGTTTCCGTTATGGCAACAATATCATATCTGCTCTCATTAACTTGAATTTCTAGTTCACCCTGTTTGCTGTTCATACTCTGTGCATTTGTGTATAGACATTTCAGTCCTTTATGATCGACCCCTGTGTTTATTTCCTACATAACCTGTGTGGTGCCTGAGTTCCCCTAATGTCTTACCACCTATTTGGTTAGTGCACTTTGTGTGGCACTCGCTATTAAGAGCTTGATTTTGCTTGACAGCAAGGTTGGTATTTTTGTCCACACACATATCTATGTTACATGCACTGATAGCCCTATTGTTTTTAGATTGCCGGGGACAGGGATGTTCCGTATCAGTTAGCTCACTGTCCTCGCTGTTTAGTTTAAATATTCCTCCAGAAAATCTGTGAATTTATAGCCAAGTAACTCAGTCACTTTCTTTGATAGATGCAAACCATCTCTTTTGTACATTTTTTCATGGGACCAGCTACTGACATCGTGACTAATATATCCAAAACCTTCTCCTTTACACCACTCCTTTAGCCACATATTGAATTGTGCTATACACTGGCCTTTTCCATTTTGGTCCTTATACACTGGTAAGACCTCTGAAAAAAATAAGCCTACAGCCTATTCTGCTAAGTTCCTGCCCCAGGCTCTGGAAGTCATTCTGCACAGTGAGTACATCTTTTTGGGATAGATCATTAGTGCCAAGATGTACAATAGCCTCTACATCACAGTCCTTGCTGGCATTCTTGATTATTTTACAAATACGCTTCTTGTCCCTACTGGCAATAGCACCTGGAAGACACCTGACCTCATTCAAAATCTCTGTGTCCTTTCCTAAATTTACATCCCTTATAATTGAATCACCAACCAGAAGGTGGCTTCTCTTTTTGGGTGCCTTTCTGTTCTTGCATGGCTGATGTATAATACCTGATTCGCACTTCTCCTTATACCTGATTCACACTTCTCCTTATACATTAGGTGTGTTCTTGTAGGAATGGTGGAATGGTGGAATCTTCCTCTTCATCTCTCTATTATTGCTGAATTAATAATGCTCAATAAAAATGGACTTGAGTCCAGATTAAAGTTTGACCACTCATACTTTCCAATTAAAATGATAATTCTTTGGCACCTGACAGATTCCCTGCCTGCCCTACCTGGTATTTAAAAAATAAAGATTGTCTGTCTGTCTGTCTGTCTGTCTATCTATCTATCTATCTATCTATCTATCTATCTATCTATCTATCTATCATCTCTCATCTACATCTGTCTGTCTGTCTGTCTGTCTGCCTGCCTGCCTGCCTCTCTCTCTCTCTCTCTCTCTCTCTCTCTCTCTCTCTCTCTCTCTCATCTCTCATCTACATCTGTCTGTCTGTCTGTCTGTCTGTCTGTCTGCCTGCCTGCCTCTCTCTCTCTGTCTGTCTGTCTGTCTGTCTGTCTGTCTGTCTGTCTGTCTATCTATCTATCTATCTATCTATCTATCTATCTATCTATCTATCTATCTATCTATCTATCTATCTATAATTTTTTGTCATCTACATCTGTCTGTCTGTCTGTCTATCTATCATCTATTATCATCTCTATTGAAAACAAAGGGAATGATGGCATGCTATTAGCAGCAGCTGGTACCTGATTCTTTCCCAAAAAGTGTATATTTTTAGAGGAATGCAAGCAGGAATTAAGTAGGACGTTTTAGTTGCATTTCATTTTTCTTATGCAATATGAAATGATAAGAAATTGCCAGCAGAGGGCAATGTTGGTCTACATCATACTGAAAGGTAACAAAATAAAATGAAAAAATTAGATGCTTAGACATCTCCGAAGATAACTGGAAAAATGGGGATTCCATTCCTAACACTGAAATGTCCTTTGCCTTGACTTGGAGTTTATTATATATATAAAACACAGGGAGTTAAGAGCAAAATCTAAAGACAGAAAGACTAGAGATCCTTCAGTATAACTCATATTCTTCAGTTACAGAAGTGTTGTAAAGTGGTTTTTTTGTGGCCCTTCTTTCTGGCCTTTATAGGATGGAAAAGGAAAGAAATGGACTTTATTAAGGTACCATATTCTTACTTGACAGACAATCAATACTGAAAGTATTACAAGGGCTGATCCTACCATTTAGCAATCATTAAAATAAACCAAGCACTTTGAAACAGATTTTGGATGTCATATAATGGGAAATGGTCAATGTTTTAATGCCAGTAAGGGGCATAACAATAGCAAAACTATCTTTTTTTTTACATGCCAAAATAATTTGGCTGGCCTTGGGTATTGTACGCCTTGAGAGCATGAAAAGAAGGTTGAGTTGAGAGAATATGTGAAGAGAAGAAAAGAGGGAGGAGGAAAAAAGGGGACGCAAATGGTAAGAAAAGAGGAAGTCAGAAAGAAAGTGTGGAAAAATAATGAGACAAATTAGAGGGAAGTGGTTTGAGAAGAAAAGAAATGAAAGTCAGAAGAAATGAAAGAAGAGGAAGGAAACTTGAGAATAAAGAGTCAAAGAAGGAAATACAACAAGCAAGGAGAGCTGTTGTAGAAACAGTAAACAGGATAAAATCCAATAAGCATTTCAGCTGAAAGAGCCGGATGCTGGAAGAAGCTGGAAACAACTTGATTGAAGCATGTGAATATTGTAGGTGGGCTGAAGTGTTATTCAAGGGACCACTTAACTAATTTGAATGGGATGGATATGGGGTAGATATTTAGCACAATTGTCTGATGTTCATTCAAACTCATTTGTAAAATGGTGAAGGTTGATACAAGGGTCTGTTATTTCAATTTCTGTAAGTTAAATAGAGAAAAATAGTAACAAATCAGTTTCTGTTCACAACCACAAAGTGCTTTTCTTTTACTAAATTAAGCTTCTCAGGCAGTGATGCAAGGTTCGGCCTCCCAATTAGCAAAGGCTAATTGGATGATGCCACTTTATCTAAGGAGGACTCAATGGGGTTCCTTAAAACAGTTGTTGTTGTTAATTGCGAAGTTGTGTCCGACCCATCGCGACCCATGGACAACGTTCCTCCAGGTCTTCCTGTCCTCTACCATCTTCTGCAGTCCATTTAAGTTCACACCTACTGCTTCAAGTGACTCCATCCAGCCACCTCATTCTCTGTCGTCCCTTTCTTCTATTGCCCTCAATCTTTCCCAGCATTAGGCCCTTCTCCAGTGAGTCCTTCCTTCTCATTAGGTGGCCAAAGTATTTGAGTTTCAACTTCAGGATCTGGCCTTCTAAGGAGCAGTCAGGGTTGATCTCCTCTAGGACTGACTGGTTTGGACGCCTTGCAGTCCAAGGGACTCACAGGAGTCTTCTCCAACACCATAGTTCAAAGGCCTCAATTCTTAAAATTTAAAATTAAAAAATTTAAAGAATTTAAAATTCTTAAAACAGGAGACCCCAAATCAGTTTGTACAGAACTTGTTATATGTTACTGTGATGGAATGTGCACCTGTTATATGTGGGGGAAAGTTTTCATAATACAGAGTTTCTCAATATATAGAGAGAGGCCCAACATGGATATGGGAGGGGAAAGAGGTTCAGGGTAACCACACTCCAGAATCCCTCAAGGTATATCTAGTGGGATAGAAGTTTACAGCTTTATTTTGGCTAGATTCTGTCCATTAGGTTTAAGAAAATAAAGAATTGGATTCAATTAAATTTTGTTACGATAACTTTGGACTAAGACCTTACTGTTACAATTAGGATTCATTATCTGGAATTTATGTTAGTGTGTTGCGTGAACCAGCAACATAGTTCCAATCCAACTCATCAGGAGAAGAATCAGTAAAGGTTTCAACAAAGCTACACCAGCCAATCTGGAGAGTGACTAACTGACTGGAAGAGGTCAATCAACATTCCAATACAAAAAAAAGGGAACACTTAATGGAGTGTGCAAACCATTATAACCTATGTTACACACCAGCAAAATAATACTTAGGATCATCCAATATAGTTTTACATTGATAAAAAGCTGCCAGATCTTCAAGCTGGCTTTAAAAAGAATGGAAAACGCAGGACATTATTGTTGATAATTGAAAAAGTCAAAGAATACTAAAAAGAAGTCAGTATGTACTTTATTAATTATAGAAAGGCCTTTGATTGCATCAATATTTTCAAGCCATGCAAAGTGCTTGGAAAAATAGGAATCTCAGAACATCCAATTGTCTTCACATGACAGTTTTTACAGTTCAGGAAGCTACACTGTGAACACCATATGGTGAAACAGACTGGCTCCAGGTTGGTAAAGAAATGAGACTAGGCTGTATACTCTCCCCTTATTTATTCAGCCTGTATGCTGAATATTTATTAAAGGAAGTTGATGTGGAAGAAGTTGAGCATGGTTTTAATACTGGAAGAAAAAACATCAATAACTGCACTACACGGTGCACAATGACCGATGATTCCTTTCAAATCTCTGAATAATTTAAGACTTTTTTGCCTGTGCCTAAAAGATAGGATGCAATAGGACCAGTCATTTTCTGCTTGCAAGATTGCTTTTATAAAGAGAAAATCAGGAAAGATCTCATGTACTACCTCTAATTCTTCAGAGAAAAGATAGGATATAACTATTACAAAAACAGCCAAACAAATAAAAACAGTGTGTCAAATATGAAAAAGTTCTTGGCTTTTTTTTTTAAAAAAAATCAGGCAGTAGTGATATTCAAACTAGCATCTGGGTGGAAGATCTTAATATCCGGTCAAACTGAGGTATTCCTGGTACAATGGCATCTATAGGGAGAATATAGAATTACTTTAAATGGGTTCATAATCATATTAATAAAGTCCTGGCCCTTTTCTCATGTAATAATGGGTGGGGCTTCAATTGCCTGCTTTCTTATCAACCCATGTTGCAGGTTAAAACTAGCACACTGGAAACTTAAAAATGCCAATTAGGCTGTAGGCTGTATCACTTTTGTCCTCCTTTGGAAGACATAGAACTTAGAATCATAGAGCTGGAAGGGGCTTCAGAAGTCCTAGTCCAACCCCCCTGCTCAGATCAATTTGATCTTCAAATTGCCGCCAGCTTCTTTATTCTTTGAATAAACCAACACAGCTGGTTTCCTGGAATGTGTTGAAATGAGAAGATTTTAAATAGAAATTACCTTACCACATATTATCAGACATTACTATATACCACCCTGGTCAAATGGTTGTCCTGGCCATTTTTGAAAACCTCCAGTGATAGAGCACCCACAACTCCAGGAGGCAGGCTATATCACTGATTAATTGTTCTCACTGTCAGAAATTTTTCACTTACTTCTAGTTTGGATCTCTCTTCAACAAGCTTCCACCCATTTCTTCTTGTTCTGCTCTTTGGTGCTTTGGAGAATAAGTCAATTCCTTCTTCTTACTAATAGCCCCTAAGTAATCCTTCTCTTTGATAGACTAGACTCTATGATACACTATTACTCTAGAATATGGGTGAAAACTGTTAAGAAAGGAAGTGAGACCAGAACAAAACTTCGAACTTATACTTAAATTACTTAAGCACAGTTAATATGATTACTACTCCCCATATATTTAAGAATGTTTTTGCTTTGCAAATTTGGCTGCACCTCTAGGGCAACTTATGTCCTTAGGTTTTGCATATTTGAAGCAATCTCTGTATTTATTTTTTTGGTTATTTTGTTTAGATTATATTTTCTATTTTTGGTATTATTATTCAGTGGTCAGTTTCTTAATTCATAGCATGATAGAATATAGGGGTTTAAAAGTTTTATATAAAGTACCCTGTCTTTAGTTTTGCAGTAGTGCTATGCATGCTCCTCAGTCATGCTTACAGCAAGTGGAATCCTTATCCCATTATTTGGGATTTTTTTTACTGTATTGAAAAAGGAAGATTATCTTCTGTCAGTCAATTACAGAGGCAATTTTGAGGTGATTCCCTGCTGTGTGGAGAACTAAGATGCTATTGTGAATCCTTGGCATAGGGCATTTTAGAGTTAAGGAATAGAAGAACAGGTAGGCAAATTCAAGTTTCTTCCTACCCTCCACAGTGAGAATTTTGAAAAGAATCCTTGCTCTTTCTGCTTCTATTAATCCCACTGTTAATTGGCTTCCCTTTCTCATGGACAGGATGAAAGAGTGTGAACTGTTCAGCTTTGAATTATAGTGTAGGGCAGTATTTCTCATCCTTGATAACTTTAAGATATGTGGATTTCAACTCTTTAATTTCAACTCTTCCAGCTGACTGGGGAATTTGGGGAGTTAAAGGCCACATGCCTTAAAATAGCTTAAATTGAGAAATATTGGTCTAGGATATCTAGGATATTTTAGCATTGTTTTCTGTCTTCTTTCAGAATTGTTCTAAATTGCAAATGGAGCCCTGTTCATCTCAGTAAGCTCAGTAAGATTTTGCTGAGGAATATTTCAACATAACCGTTACAAAAGGGGTTAAAATCACTACAATGTGCATCCTTGATGTCAGACTAAGGATCCATGCATTTCCATTTGAAGGTGGTAGTGGTGATGGTTTTGAAACCACCAGTGAATAGAAGCTACAGTGAGCCAAATTAGTTTTTCACCACATTTCACTGAATAAGCTACAACTGCTTGTGTAAAATATAAAGTGGACTTAGGTAATAGGCTATTAACTATGGTTTGCAAATGATACAGGCTGGGATCATGCAATATAGCATAGTATATGAACTTTGCTAATATGAAGAAAGCCTAAAAAAGATATGATGTAGAAAATCTCTATTTGGAATTTAGATGAGAATCTCTACTGGGAACTGAGTTTAGGATTATATGATTGCATTCATTTCCAGATTGTCTGAATGGAGTTAAAGCAGGCTGGGCAATTCATTTTCCCAAGGGCCCATATGAGAAACTAGGACCACTGTGGAGGGCTGCCCTGTCATGAATTGAACATGGACAGCTAAAGGACTGGATGTGGCCCACGGTCCATAAAAAGCCTAGGTCTGAGTTAATGGGAAATCTGATCACATGGACACTTTCACTCAGCAATAGTTTAAAATATCTACGGCCAAGTTTAAAGTGACCTTTAGCTGAAGACCACATTTCTGGCCTAATAATTACATTCATCTCTAGGGTTATGATTTACTACACTTAATCACTGAATTTCAAATGTCAGCCAACTTAAAAAAGAGGGGGTTAATGGAAAGGAAGTGAACATGAAATCAAAATGCCTGAAAATTGAAACTTTCTCCATTTTCTAAGGCATCTTTCTTTGACCTGTACTCTCCAGATGGATATGGTACAAGAAGACAGTTATAGCTCATTGCTCCTCTAACTTCCTCTAGTTTATTTCCAGAACAAAATAGTATAGAAACCCTGAGCCAATATCTCCCTAAACCTTCTGTATGATGAGCTGTGACATTTGGACATTTCTGTCACATCCTGTAAGGCAGACATGTCAAACACAAGGCCTGGGGAGGGTCCAGATTTGGCCCCCCGGGGCTGTCTCAGAAATGGCAAGGGACCGGCCCCCGCTGCCCGAGCCCTGGCCCACTGCAATCCAGCTGGGTGCCTTGGAGCCCGTGTAGGAAACAGCAAGTGCTCAGGTGCTGGTGGTGTGCAGCAGCAGCTCATTTGTCTTAGCCCGCCCCTTCCTTCCCAGCTTAACCCCGTCACGCCCGGCCATGCCCCACTTTGCTGGGCTTCTCCTCGTGCGGCTCTGCTTTGCCAGGCCAGAAAGGGTGAGAAGGAAAAGAAAGCAGGAAGGGTTACTATGTATGTGTGTGTGTATGTGAGGAAGAGAGACAGAGAGATGGAGAGAGAGAGAGCCAGGAGTGGAAGAGGAGGAGGAGGAGGAGGAGGAGGAGGAGGAGGAGGAGGAGGAGGAGGAAGCCGAGGTGTTACAAAAAAGGAGAGCTTCCCCCATTCTTCCACCCTTTTCTTTTTTCTTTTTTAACTTCCTCCCACTCCATTCAGATGCAACTGAGGAAAAGGACAAGGAGGAGAAAATGGGAAGGGTGTGTGTTTGTGTGTGTGTGTGTGTGTGTGTGTTATACAAAAAGGGGATCTCTCTGTCTCTCATACACATACACACATACACGGGAAGGTGGTGTGCAGTAGGTGAGAGAGCAAACTTGCAGATTAGCTTTGTAGTCTATTCTTGCCTCCTCCCCTCCCTAAAATCCAGGCAATAATAAAACTCTTTGGATTGAATGGGAAGTTAGGAATTGGTGTGAGTTGAAATTAAAAGGTCGAGTCAACTCTCCCCCCCCAATTATTTTGTCGGAGACAAAAATACTTCCCTTCATCTGCTCTTTTATAATTTAATCCAGCCTTACCCAAACTAATGTCTTTTGGGTGTCATGAACCACAGTTCCCATCATCCTGTGGCTATGCTGGCTAGAAATGCAAAGCCTTATTTTCTCTGCAGTATTTTATTAAATCAACATCTAATTTTAAATTAAAAGTTTCTGAGAAATCCAGGGTAGTTTACAAGAAAACTCTCAAAGACAGCTATTGTAAAGTATCACTAGCACTGCTTAAAACAATATTAAAAGTGTGTATTTTAAGAAAGAAAAATAGTAGTACTAATTTATTTAGTGCTGTTTGACCATAAAATGTGTTGTTGTTTTACATATGCCTGGCTGAACAGTGTGTTTGGAGTTGCCTCTAAACGAGTGAGGGTTGCACTGTTCATATTTTCCTTGGGAGAAAGTTCTGTAATGGGGGTGCTGTCTCTGAGAAGGCTTTGCTTGTGGCCAGTGTTCTATAAACCAAACCAGGGGACCATCTGCTCTAAATGGATAGTAAACATAGCTGATTAGGGGGCTGGAGGCTAAAACATATGACAAATGTTTGTGGGAATTCGGTATGTCTAGCTTAGTGAAAAGGACTAGGGGTGGTGACATGATAGCAGTGTTCCAATATTTGATGGGCTGCCACAGAGAAGAAGGGGTCAACCTATTTTCCAAAGCATCAGAAGGCAAATAATAGATGGAAACTAATCAAGAAGAAAACCAGTCTAGAACTAAAGACTTGTGAAAACAACTAACCAGTGAAAAGGCTTGCCTTCAGAAGTTGTGGATGCTCCATCACTGGAGGCTTTTAGTAGAGATTGGATATTCCATTGTCTGGAATGGTATACATCCCCTGCTTGAGCAGGAGCTTGGACCAAAGACCTCAAAGGTCTCTTCCAACTCTTATTCTTTGAGAGAAATGCTGCCAACCTCTCCCCCTCTCCTCGTCCCTTCCTGTGCACAGAGAGAAGGAAGGAAGGAAGGAGGGGAGGGAAACAGGAAGAAAGTAAGGGAAGGAAGGAGATGGGAATGAAAAGGAGGGAGGCAGGGAAGAAGGGAGAGAGGGAGGAAGGAAGGAAAGAAAGAGAAGAGAGAAGGGAGAGAGGGAGGGAGGAAGGAAGGAAGGAAGGAAGAAAGAAAGGAAGGAAGAAAGGAAGGAAGAAAGGAAGGAAGAAAGGAAGGAAGGAGGGAGATTGGAATAAGAGGGAGGAGGGTCTGAGGGAAGTTCTGCTTTAGCACTTGGCCACCAGTAGCCCTGTTGCCCTTTTGCCTGGTGGTCTCCCATCCTATTGCTGAGGATGCTTTTGTTACAAAGCCAGGTTTCCTTGCATGGAGAGGGAGTGGGCCTCCCTCTGACCCATGCACTTTGTCCTCCTGCACCCACCATGAGCAACCTGGCCAAGGAGAGTGAGCACAGCAGAATTGAGGAGGAGGTAAGTGCAGCTGGGCGCCCCCTCGGGGAAGTGCGGCTAGGCTAAGCAGGGCTGTGGAGTCCTGATGCCATGGGAGCTCAAGGGCCAGGCTGGGCACTTGACCTCCACTGCTCGGGGCTCTGGGCAGTCAATGCCACTGTCCAGGGGCCCCGTGCACACCCTGAGGCTCAGTGAGGCTCCTCCAGTGGACCATGCCCTGCTGTTCACCCCCTGTCCTATCCATCCTTCCCCACCCTCGGATGCACCCCATTCCTGCCCAGGCCCACACAGGTGCCCCTGACGTGGGTGACATGGAGCTGGCCATGCCCACCCAGTAGGCCATGCCCATGACTGCCACACCCACCCGTCCCCCCAATGGCAACCAGGATGCTGATGCAGCCCTCAATGAAATTGAGTTTGACACCCTTGCTGTAAGGTATGGAATGTACTGGGAAAAACTGGGATGTACTGAATTAATTTTCAACACTAGCATAATAAAGATTACCACACCCAATACAAATCTATGTAAGAGAGCTATAGAATTTGATCATGTGTTAACACAAAGCAGCCTTTGGAAGTTGTAATTTCATGTGGAGGAATTATAGTGGAAGAGAAGAGAGAAAAAGATGAATACTTAACCTTTCTTTACCCATTCAAAATTATATTCTAAGCTGTGGGGCTCTATGTCAGCTCTACAAAGTTTTCCAGGAGAGGGGCTGGTATGGAAATTTTCCTCAAGGTGCAAATGTGATAATCTTGAATAAAAATATCAGCAATGCTTTTTGCCTGACTTACTGTCCTAATACTCAACAAGACATAGATAGGGATTGCATCATCTTATTGCACCTGTGAGTCAATTTGACAATATGGCAAATGGCAAGAGATAAATTAGAGGAAGGCTCTTCACATACTATCTTTGTGTTTGTCTCTCACCTGGCCTATAATTATTCCATTAGTTTGTGTACTTAAGAAACAAATGGAACTTCCTCTTCCCCATTTCCTCTTTTTAGTGTTTCAAAGGTGCTTTCCAAAGGCAACTGCACTTTCATTCTTTTTTTCCTTGAAAACCTTTCACATCTCAGAAGCTTCTTGGATGAGAAGTCAAATGTTTTCAAGAAAAAAACCCAGGAAAGTCCAATTCCTGTTTTTGGAGAAACATCTTTGGGACAACTATGACCTAGATGATTGAGAATCTCCATAGACACTCTTTCTTGTCCTTCACTAAGAGGTAGTTAAGATAGAAGTGAGGTTTTCCCAGCTTTATGTATCTGCAAGCCTTGGATATCTGCCATGCTGAGGATTGCCCATCCAACAAGATCTGTTCCAGTGGGCTCACTCCAGGTCCCTTAAGTCAGTGAATGTCATCCTTATGAACCATAGAGATCTTCTCAATTGCTGTTCCTTTTCTGTGACACAGCATCTCCCAGATAGCCAGATGGCTCCTTTCCTCCTGGTCTTTGGGAAGGCCATTAACATATAATTATTCCTTTAGGTTTCGAAGGTTGGAATGCTGTTGTTTTGATAGGTTTGAAAGTAGAATGTCTTTTGAATTTTTGTTATATTGTTGAATGTTTCCAGTGCTATAACTAGATTCTGTAATATTGCTTTTTTTCTTTTCCTGATATTGTTTTAATCTGGTTAATGAGGATTGGAATATATGCTGGCCAGCACTGTTTGGAGCAACCTTTTAAGATCAGTAAAATAAGAATAATAAATAAGTTTCTTAATAAATCTAACTTTTCCTTCTGATATATTGAATATCTGTTAGCATTCATTAATTGCTGGGCTAACCCCATATTGTACTCTGCAGCCAAGACAATGTATTATATTTTAATGGGATGTTCCTCTACTTAATTACTTAGTATTTGTTCAGATTCTGCTTATGTGCAGGATCATATCCTCTCCAAAAGGCTGCTACTGAATCCAAATCTCCAACAGAGGATTCACCTTGAATGGAATTTCTTCTTACATACTTCCCTCCATGTTATTTTAGAATAACATGGTGAACACCTGTTATGACACCTGCTTCTTTGAAAAAAAGAAATCCTACCTCAAAACAAACTCTATTTGAAAAAGCAGTAAACTTTCCAAAGCAATAATTATTAACCTCATGATATAGTCTCTTTCATAAATATACTTATACAGTAGATCTGGAAAGTCCATCTTGGTCTAGATTTTAATTTCCATTTTGCTGGAACCAAACAAAAATACTCTAATATAAATAACTGGTTAGCCTTCATTAGAATAAATCCATTGATGGGCAGAGTACTATCAACTTACAGTATTTTATATATTAATATTAGTAGCACTAAAAATGCAACTGGCTTTATTTCTGCTTTGACAAAGAATATTTGTGTGAGCAATTGTTCCTATGTAGGCTTACTGATCATGCAATGTAGACATGTGCAGTGTACAAGTATGCTTAACAAGTACAATTGTGTGTGGCAATTCCATTACTAAGTAATGTGGTTGTTAAGAGAAACATCACATAACACAACTCACAATTTTACTTCAGTCTTCTCCATTGATTCTGCTTGTGGTTCTGGTTGGCTGTGTTCAAGTGTTCAAATGTTGATCATGATCATTTATGACCATAGGACACTGTGATGGTGATAAACTCCTACTGGTTGCAAAATGTCTAAAGTTCAATCACATGGGAGTGGGGACACTATGATGGTTGTAAAATTCCTTTTTTAGCACTATTGTAACTTTTAACAGTCACTAAACAGGAACAATACAGTTGTTAAGCAAGGACTACCTCTAAACAAGTTTGAAGTAGAATATATGGCTTAATTCTACAAGGGCCAAATCAGTGTTTGAGAAGAAACAAGGAGAGTGCTCAACTGCTGAGAAGTTGATTTTAGACAGACAAATAATATTTGGTGGTATATTTAGGATGTCAGATCTGGATTTTCAAATAAATCCCCACTCTGGTTACATAGCTTACTAGCAGAGTTTGCATTGGTCATATTTTATTAGCCAAATTTCTTTTATTGAATAGTTGTTTTGATAAAAAAGATATAGAAAATACTACATATTCCTTGATAATAGACAAGCTATAAAATCAACATCATCATCATACAAAACATTTCTTATGTTTTAAGATTAATAAAATCAAAATAAATTATGTACATATGTTATTATATTAACTTCTTCCATGAACGAATGAACACACAGACATAAAAATTTAATAACAATACAAAATACAAGAAAAGACATTTGTTCCACATGTACCACTTATGCTTTTAGTGTATACAGTTTTTATCTTTTATGATTGTAAACCACCTAGAATTACCCTGTGATAAGATGGGTGGCCAATACATTTTATAAACAAATAAATAATAAATAAATACTGCTCCTTTTGTCAGAGATACCAAAAGAGAATATTTCTCATGGGATCTACTACACCATTCCAAATGGGACATATTTGTTGGCCTAAAGCAGCGGTTCTCAACCTGTGGGTCGGGACCCCATTTGGGGTCGAACGACCATTTCACGGGGGTCACCAAACAACACAGTCTGCCATTTTTTCCCCCTTTTCCTTAGCTGTGCTACTCCCTTTTATTCTATTGGCTTTTGAAAGCCAATAGAATAGACTCTCTTGAATAGAGTCTAATTCTATTGGCTTTCAAAAGCCAATAGGAATTGTCCAGGCTGTCTCTGCCCTGCTGAGCCCGCCAAAAGTCCCATTCTGCAAACGGTGCTGCAAGTTGTCTGCAGCGAAGGCGAGCTGTCTGGAAGTTTCCACCCCTTCTTGCTGAGCAACTACTAAAAATGTAAGTAAAAGAGGGCCAGGGGCGGGAGGTGGGAGGCTGGTGGGCGCAGGGAGGGTTACTGGCGCGCGTGGGGCCCGGTGGGTGCCTTACCTCCCTTGGGCTGGGCCAGCTGGTGGCCCAGCTGGTGGTCGCCCTGCGCTGTCTCTGCCACTTGCCAGCTATGCCTCGGCGGCGCAGGGGGTGGCATCATGCACGCGCGGCGTTCCCGGGCAGGGAAAGTTCTTGACTTACGACTGGTTGGGTAGTCCTCGACTTATGACCGGATTGGGGTCGCGGCATTAAAAAGGTTGAGAACCACTGGCCTAAAGGGATATTTTTTTAGTGCCCCAGAATAGAAGAATGTAATACATCCAGCCTGGGCCAAGTGAAGGCCTGGCAAAATTTCAGAACTGCATTGAGTAGAGAAAAAACAAGGCAGCATGTTGGCTCATAACCCATCTGAAAAAACCCACGCTAGCTACAAAGCTAGAAACTAGACCTTTCTCAGAGGATCGTTATTTTGGTGAAAAATAATTAGCAGACATCTCAGGTTCTTTGAACTATAAAACCACCACCATCACCACCATTCTGTATCTCCTGAAGAGTCAATTTTTACATTTGTGATGCTATACTTTCACTCTCTTAACTAAAAATTCTATTTTATCAATTGCTTAGTAGTCTGATGTTTGGAATTAAGTTGCCTGGTAGGCAATAACTGAAACATTTAGTATCCTACAGAACCAGAGGATGACTATTAAGTTTAAATCTTATTATTTAAATAAAAAAGGACTTTTAGTTTGAGTCTTTGCATTAATTTAATTCACTTGTGTCCATAGCTCCACAATGCAAAATTGTTTATTTTTTTAAATAGCTGTGTCTTATGAATTTATACCTTTGCAAATTTCACCACAATGTAATTTACTATATATTAATCATATATATGCCAAAGCTATGTCGATACCTGATCCATTCTGAAACATGCCAAAATGAGGTAAATTATCATAATAGAAAGATATTTCTATTGCTTCTCAAACCGCAGAAGAAAATCGTTGCAGTATCGTCCTAATAAAGGTGTCCTAGAAAAAAATTCATTTACACGAAAACAGACTCTCTTGTTAGGATAGTAGTCTTGGATAAATTGGGCTAAGTGTCATATCTGCTAATGAGATACAATGCCTGGGACATCAGAAGTAAGGGACTCAAGTAGTCAAGAGAGAAGAGAAACAAGAAAGCCTTGACAGGGAAAAAAATTAGCACAGTTATGGGACAGGCAAGTAACCAAAGCAGAGTCTGATAAAGAAAATTTTTGAAAGGGTTGGAATAAATTAGCCCTGGTAGTCATTCTCTCTAATGATATGTGTAAATGCAAGCCTATTAAATTAAAATTATATATTACTCTTATTTTTTGTGCAAAGGGAACTACAGGTATTAAAGAACAGACATATGTAGACTGAAGCCATAATGGAATTATACATTATACGGTACTCAATTTTGGGTTAGCCCATTTAGCTTCCTCAGCTTCCTCAGTTTCTTCTCCTTCTTCTCTCACAATATCTATAGTTGCAACCTTCCACAAACTGATGAGTAAACTTGGTTGTTTATAGAAGTTCCTCTTTGTATCTTTTTTACTGGATAGATGAGTGGAACTTCTTTTGTCTCTCAGATCATCTGTGGCAAGCAGAGTGTCAGGAATGCATGGCAAATTAAATTTGCTGTCAGAATAAGATTACTGATTTCAGAAGAAAATGCAAGCTACTTGTTATGTTGGTTAAGGAGCTAAGGATTGAGCACTACTGAAAAAGAAGACAAATCTCAAGTATCTCAGGCTTGCCTCACAGCTAATTTTTCAAGCTGGAATACACAATGTAGGAGAACAAAGTAGGTATGAAGCTACAAAGAACCAGCCCTGATAAATCCTAATTCCTATCTAGTTTTACATTTCTCTATATCGTTATTTCCTTCGGCATCCCCATCATTTTATAAACTGAAGTATACTTCTTGCCTGGCAGGAGCCAGAATAAGATAATAGAAGTCTTCTAAGGTGGAAGACCAATAGAATTCCCCTTCTATTTTAAACATTCAACTAAGACAAAAGCAAATCTTCCCATTTCTGATTGGTCTCCAAAGTTTGAGTTTCCTTGGCTTTGTCGGTCTTTGGCTACTATCTAGATTGGCAAGAACTTCTGAAATTGTTTTTTCACCCTTAATTACCTCATCTTGCTTTAACAAAATCCAGGGAACAATAATTTGTTTTGCTACCTACATTGAATTTGCGATGATCTATCTCTAGTTTATAATAAGGTTCTCAAATCACCATCTTACACATTCAACAAACAAATGAAATCAAGGAGAGAGGAGATAGACGTAAGATCCAATTATTAAACTTGGAGAGATCAATCTGGCATTGTTAGCAGACTGGTGACTTACACAGTTAATATGGACTCCCATCTTGGGCCAGTTCATTTTTCATATTCTGTTTTCTTACAGCAGAAAGACTGCATTGTGAATTTGTCATTAAGTTGGACCCCTGATGATGAATATTCTTCTTCCTTGGATTGATTTGGATATATATGTCTCCCTGACCTTAGCTTAGAGGTCTTCCTTATGCCCAAAGAACCCCTTTGTTACAAAAAACACATTTAGTTTTCTTTCAGGCCCAATTAAAAGAATCTTAATGAGCACTCTGTATGTTCAGCAAAATTATACGGCATGCTTAACTAAAGGTTAGAGCTGTGAGAAGAGCAGGATCAATAGTTTTCTATATCAAAGCCTTCTCCTGACTTATGAAAAAGCAACTATGTCAGGAAAGAAGGATTTTATGTTTATTGTTCTGACATGCTAATAGCCAAGTTGCAAGTTTATATACACAGCAGGACAGAAACTTGCAATGATCTCTCTAAATCCAAAGATGTACAATGCAAAATATCTATACTGAGTTTTTTTTAATGCATAGATTGATTTCCAGTTTTGATAGAAATCAAAAGTGTTGTCATAAAAATATGTTTCAGGCTGTGCTAGCCTTTATATGTTTATTCAGAAACGTCCTAATGAGTTCAACAAGACTTATTTTTTGAAAAAAAAACAAACCCTGGAAATAATCAGATTGATGTTTTAGGTACCACCTTCAAATGTGAACAGGGTCATGGGACAATTGCTTTTTTTAGGGTCTAAGATATTTAGCCTTTTTATATTAAAATAACTTGGTTAGGTTTCTGGGTAAAATGTAGCATTTTATTTTCAGAAATGTATTTCTGTTGAGTGGGTGACTTGAAATAGAACAACAGCCTTGAATTCAAGGAATTTAGAGGAGAAATTCTGGAGACTCTTCAAAATGTGATATTTATTTGGAAAGAAATGTGGTTAGTTCTGGTTTAGTGCCCGCTGGTATTTGGGAAAAACATGTACTGGCTCATGCTAAATTTACAGGACACCAGCATGGATTCTTCCTTCAATTTCATATGACAACTAACATTTCTCTTTCTTTTTAAAAATAGAAGAGCACTGGAATAAAAACTTGTCTTTAAACTGCTTTGAAGATGAACATCATCTTGTGGATGAAGATCAACTTGGCATTATTTATTTATTACATTCTGATAGTTCAGCTCTCCCATGGATATAAGTTTACAAGGCAGGAAGACTGTGGCTACAAATCTGGATTAATTTTAACATATTTTCAGTCAGATCCATTTTTGACTCAAATGAAAAGCATCTGGCTAAGATGAAAAAAAATCCCATTAATGTGTCATCTTTATATGAAGAATAGATCTGATTAATACAAAAATATGTCCTCAATATGCTGGTAAATAAGGTGAAAATCCTTTTTAAAAAGTGTAAAATAGGTGTAGTTCTATCAGAATTCTAGAACTCTGTCCCCCAATATTCGTCTGGAGCTGTGACAAATTTTTAAGTGTCAAAAATGGAGGAGGTAGATAGATACTTTATGGTTGGAGAAAATAGCATCTCATAAAACAAGTACCAAAGTAAGAAAAATAAAGCAACAAAAGCAAATACTGTTTATAAATAGATTGATTTCCATTTTGAAATCAGCCAGGTTCTTTGTTTTCCCTCAGAAATTCAAAGAGATGATTCTAGAATGGTATGCTGTCACTTGTCGAACTTTGTTATTGTTTCCAGTCTAAAGATGGGCAATTCATATCCAGTAATTTTTAGACTTTTATGATAATAATAATAATAATAATAATAATAATAATAATAATAATAATAAAGTTGGAAGGGACTTTGGAGGTCATCTAGTCCAACCCCCTGCTCAGGCAGGAAACCCTATACCATTTCAGACAAATGGCTGTCCAGTCTCTTCTTCAAAACTTCCAGTGTTGGGAGCATTTACTGCTTCTGGAGGCAGGTTGTTCCACTGGTTAATTGTTCTAACTGTCAGGAAGTTTCTCCTTAGTTCTAGGTTGCTTCTCTCCTTGATTAGTTTCCATCCGTTGCTTCTTGTCCTGCCTTCAGGTGCTTTTATTAGTCTCAGGAGCAATTTCTTTTGTCACATGAAACCTTTTATCAGTGTCAATTTCATAAATAGGAAATTCAATATTTTTTCTCAGTAGTGAATTTTTCTTACTCAAAATGGTCTCTTGATTAAAGTACAAGACTGGAAACAGAGGCTGTGAGTTCCAGTCCTTCCTTTGGCACAAACAACTGACTGACCTTGGGCCAAGTTATTCTAATCAATCTTAAGAAAAAGGGAATAACAAAACACTTTGCATGGACTTGTCCAGGCAGTTGCCACAAGTCATGCCTGACTTGAAGGCATGCTCCTTCCTTCCTTCCTTCCTTCCTTCCTTCCTTCCTTCCTTCCTTCCTTCCTTCCTTCCTTCCTTCCTTCCTTCCTTCCTTCCTTCCTTCCTTCCTTCCTTCTATAGGCCTAATAGATTACTTTAATCATTGTTGATGACCCCTAAATCAGGTTTATTCATGACACAATCCTGTCTGGTGTATTCTATAGAGTATCTTTGTTGCCAATGAAATAGAAAAACTGAGAAGACTTAAGCTTTTATTTTTAACCTTGTGAATTTTGGGGGAGTGGGAGGTCTAGGAAGATCTTAGTGACTTCCACTTTCATGCAAATTGCACTTTTCCCACTTTCATTCTAGTTTCCTGCACTACACAAAGATATATTCTTTCCTCTCTCTCTCTTTTATGTACATGTGTGTATATACATGAGAGAAGGTAGCAGAAGCAAAATTGTCTCAGATTTAAAGAAGAAATTAATATTCAGAATACAATATTTTGTTACTTATTATAGGTTTATTATATATTTGTATTGTAGGCTACATTTTTGCTTTATGCCATTTTTTTCACACAATTCCTGACATACAAATAAAAGAGATTGCTATACCCTTGTTTATAGAATCTAAGAAATAACTAGAAGCTTGATTATTCATCTCGGTTAGCACATATAGGGCTGTTGATTTTTAAGTTCTGAGAGTAATTCATAGGAAGTTGATCTGAGGTTGGTTATAGCTTTAAAATCTTGAAATGTTTGGTGATAATTGTCATTGATACTTAAGAATAATTTGTGCAAAAATCAATCTGAATTTCTAGTGACATGTGGCTTTCTATGAAGGTACTGAATCATGAAGAAAGTATTACTTTGCATAATATTGGGAATTTCTGAACACCTTCACTGGAGAAAATCTTTTCGTATGAAGTTTGAAGGATGCAAAAATTATTCTCTGTCAACTGTGATTTTAAGGGGGAAGATACTTGATGCATTGTGTCACACAGCAATGCAAATAAATCAACCACTATTGAAAACATTGAAAAACCTTGGCAGGCTTGGGCCAAAACTGTGTCTTTGGAAGATTATAACTTTCCCCCTTCAATTTTTGCAATGTTTCAAGAACTCTTTATGCTAATTCTCGAGTGCAGCTCCTCCTTCTAAGCCTACAGCTGACATGAACTGAATTGGAAATAAAATAAAAGGCATTTATTCACAAAATTTGTATCAGGCAAAGCAGGTATATTTCTTCCTAAGTGCACTGGGATTTATGGAGGAATGACATGTTCTGAGGTATAAAAGTGCTTTAGAAGGAAATAGCTTTGATGCTTTATTTTTAAAAGGAGTTGGCTATATTTAGAAAGGCCACTGGTCTAATCTTTTTTTAATTTAATAATTATTTGAAAACGTAAAGAAGGAAAAGATCAAGAAGGAAAATTAAAGAATATATAAAATTTATCAGCCATAAAAAAGTCCTTGAGATGCAGTTGTTAAGTGCAGTATTGCAGGCAAACTCTGTCCATAGTCTGGAGTTCGATTCTGATGAGGCTCCAGATTGACTCAGCTTTCCAACCCTGTGAGGTCAGTAAAATGAGGAGTCAGATTGTTGGTAGCAATCTGCAAATATATTGTAAATCCTTCAGGAAGTGCTGTAGAGCACTATAGGGTGATATATAAGTCCAAATACTATTGCTATAAAAAAGGAAATGTTTTTTGAAATAACATTAGATTAATATTGTATATGAAAGTGGTCATCAATGCAAGGCCATTAGTAAAAACCAAATGGATATTTTTAATTAGCAAGGATTACTAACGTAATAAGAATGATCAAATAGAAGTAATAATACAATTTTCTGTCTATCTTTATGGCAACGTCAGACAATATCTAATGTTTTAAAACCTTGTATTAGGAGAAACATAAACTTGGAATGCAGTCCAAGTCCATGTGCGGAATTATAATCCATAAATGATTTCCAAATTGAATTAAACTCTGTATCAAACTTGTTTTTTCAAACAAAAAAAAATTATTTTTTGACATTCTGAAACTTAGTTTGTGATTCTTCTATAAAAGGGATTATAAAGGACATTTTATATCTCCAGTAAAAGATATAAAACAATCCTATCCTACTCTGTGTATTTTGTAGGTATATAAGGTTTAGTAATGTTTAAAAGAAAAATCAATTAAATCTTAAGAAGGCAATAAACATGTCCTAACAATAGTTCATGGAACAGGAAATGTTTCAGAACAATAAGCACATTTTTAATAAATAAGCAACAGTCAACCTGGTTTAAGGGCATAAATTCATCTTGGGCTCTGGATTATTTTCCCATTAACTGAGTTACACCTTTAGTTTATGGAAGTGAATCCAATTCACGGGACAGTACGTATTTCAGTGCTAAGCTTTTTGTCAATTTTAATCACATAATATGTTTTTAAAATACTGTGAAAATTGAAAATATCTGCCCTGCCCAAAATTTAATTTATCAAATTTATATGCTGCCCACTCACTGGCAGGTGGTTTATAACATAATAAAATGCAAACACAAAACATTAAAACAATAAATATAAAAATTAACAAAAATTAGATACAGTAAGTTAGGAGCCAGAATGTAACTTTTAAATAATATATGTTCATCAGAAATATCTGCAATCAAGTGGCCACAATCTTGAAAGAACTACACTGGCTACGAACTGGCTCTCTGTGAATTGTTGAAAAGTTTGGCAATAATTAAAAACCTACCTCCTACAACCTTCTGATCTGAACACTCATACGACCTGGGATATCCGTGTTGTGGTCCTACACAGGAATCTGAAGCCCTATGTGATAGTGTAGAGATGTCTTATTGCAGTTGGATTTCTTCTCCTACATTGTTTGGATCCAGAAAACAATCTAAACATGCAGAATATGTCTAGAAGTTGCCTTGTTGGGGCAATTTTAATACATTCTAGTTTTGATAGTGTGTTTTTTTTTGTTTTATAATTTCATCCAGGACTCCTATTGTATTTTATCTTTTTGTTCATTACCAGATTTATTTGGGAGAAATAATAATAATAATAATAGGGTACAATCTCAAAACTTATGACACCACTTGAAAGCCATTGGTATTGATATAACCCAACAATTGCAAAAGGCAGCTTTAGTTGGAATAGCTTACATCCTGCGCTGGTACTTTTAACACCATCAAACAAGAACATCTATCTTTCTCAGGTCCTTGAGAAGGAGTCAATAGGTGATCAAAATGCCAAATTAAGACTAAACATCTGGTTGACTGTGCAATCTACTATAGTAATAATTTCTGAGTCTTGCGCTTCTATCTTTACTAAGCGCAAAGACTTGACAGTAATGAAATGTTGAATAGCTGTTATTTGCAAAAATGCAAATCACCCACTGTATTTGTGCACAAGTCAGTTACAAGCTTGACACGTATGCATTGATTTCTATGCTATCTTTTCCTTATTGCATGTGAAATTTTTGGCTCAAACTGTAGTCTCTGGATAAGAATGATAGCTGCCACTTTGTGAATTATTTCAAATAAATGATTAATTTTTTCCTTTGGACTGTGAGTCTGTTATCTGTAGTTCTATTTATACAGGAATTCAGCACCATCACTTCATTCTGAATATGCTGATGTTGGCAATGTGGCAAGAAAAACAGTACCTTGGAAGAAGAAAAAGTTATGAAAAAAGTTACAAAGTTATGAGCAATGATTTTGTATATAAGAGAGATATACAAGAGAAAAAAATCCTCAAATTTTGGGTCAAACCTTATATTCATAGCCTACTGATATGCCAATATGCTCCAACACTGGAGGATTTTAAGAAGAGATTGGACAACCATTTGTCTGAAATGGTTTCTTGCCTGAGAAGAGGGTTGAACCTCCAAGGTCTCTTCCAACTCTATTATTCTTTAATATTGTATTATCTCTTCAAAAGACTCATGGCTTGATAGGGTTTCAATCTGTATATAGATTCTTATATTCTACTTGACTCTAATAGATAGTTTTAAGGAAATGTATTCCGGGTTTACACAATACCCCTATCTCCCAAACAACATAAAAAATTACAGTTGTTGTGCCCAAACAATTCAATGGATGCAATATTGTTCACACAACATGTGAAAAAAAGGGTTCTTACAGTATGCTGAACTACAAAAAAAATCAGCTTTCATAAACTCATATATGGCGAGACCCCAGCTGTAAAGCAATGAGATCACAGCATTGGAGAGAAAAACAGGGAGCCAATTTCTTATATGTCAAGGAAGATCCAAGAAAAAAACAAGAAGGAATTGATAAATTTTCTATTTGAAAAAACCTCCAGAATTAAGCCTTTTATATATTTTAATAATTATTAATAAATTAAACTATTCTTATTTAACTGAAAGCCTCAAGCTATTCTATAAAGAGTACAGAATATATTTGTAATAGAATGCTTAATGGAAACATAATAGAATGCATAATAGAAAATGGAAAAAAGGAGATAACTTTCAGTCAAAAAAATGAAATCATATTGTTTATTTATTTATTTATTTATTTATTTATTTATTTATTTATTTATGAGACTTATATACTGCTTTAAGTGCAAGCACTCTCTAAGCGGTGTACACCAGTAAGCAATGTATATATATATTTACATTGCTCCCAACAATCTGGGTCCTCATTTTACCTACCCCGGAAGGATGGAAGGCTGAGTCAACCTTGAGCCAGTGAGATTTGAACCGCTGACCTGCTGAAAACAGTCAGCTAAAGTGGCCTGCAATACTGCACTCTAACTGCTGCGCCACCTCGGCTCTTTTAATTGATCTGTAAAGTACTTTTGCACTTCTTTATGTATTCCAACCAGGCAATAATAATAAAATATTAACTATGTTTATTTGCTTGTTTGCTTGCTTTATTACAAGAAACAATAACATAGATAAAAGAACCACATATGTCTGAAAAATAAACAACACCCCCCCCCAAAATCTCTAACAAAATTATTAGGGGCTCAATAACTCCACTAATCCAATGCCTGGGAGCAAAGTCAGGTCTTTAAAACAAGAGAAAAGATGGAACCGCATGGATCTTTGAAAGTTTGCTTTTCCAGAACTCTATGTTGCTCTAAACCAGTGGTTCTCAACCTTTTTAATGCCGCGACCCCCAACCGGTCGTAAGTCGAGGACTACTCAACTGGTGCAGCACCGTTTGCAGAATGGGACTTTTGGTGGGCTCAGCAGGGCAGAGACAGCCTGGACAATTCCTATTTTTATTTATTTATTTATGAGACTTATATACCGTTTTAAGTGCAAGCACTCTCTAAGCAGTGTACACCAGTAAGCAATGTATATATATATATATTTATATTGCCCCCAACAATCTGGGTCCTCATTTTACCTACCCTGGAAGGATGGAAGGCTGAGTCAACCTTGAGCCGGTGAGATTTGAACCGCTGACCTGCTGAACACAGTCAGCTAAAGTGGCCTGCAATACTGCACTCTAACTGCTGCGCCACCTTGGCATTTTTTGAAAGCCAATAGAATTAGACTCTATTCAAGAGAGTCTATTCTATTGGCTTTCAAAAGCCAATAGAATAAAAGGGAGTAGCACAGCTAAGGAAAAGGGGAAAAAAATGGCGGACTGCGTTATTTGGCGACCCTGTGAAATGGTCGTTTGACCCCAAATGGGGTCCCAACCCACAGGGTTGATCCTCTAGCCTTCCAATGCTTCACTTGTTTCCCCTTTAATTGAACCTATCCATCTTGTCATCTTCTTCTTCCACTTTTATTCCACCTTTCTTCCACCTTTCCCAGCATTCCAGATAGCTAGGATTTCAACATAATGTGTCCAAAGTAAGATAATTCGAGCCTGGTCATTTGTGTCTTTAGTGAGAACTCTGGATTGATTTGTTCTAGGATACATTTGTTTTCTTGGCTGTCCACTGTGTGCTTTGGAGTCTTCTCCAACACTGAAGTTCAAAAGCATCATGACCCAATGTCACTGTCTGAAGGTCATTTACCTTAGCAAGGCTCTGCAATTACTATCCATGCTGTTATGTCTTCCTGAATACATGGATTTTGTTGGGAAAGCTCTTTACGACAGAATATTTCAGTGATTCAAACTAAAAATATACCCTTCTTTCCCTTGTTTGGGTTGGTTGCCTTGTTTTTCTAGAAAAAGGAAAAACTAAAAGGATGCACATTTGTGACAGGCCTCTTTCCTTATGAGATATTTCAGGAGACTCAACATTCATGCAGATTTTCCCATAATCTATTAGCCTTTGGTAAAAATGATGAATTCATATATTATAGAACTTGTCAGTTATTCCAAATAGTCTGTTAGCTAAGATCATATTTTATAACAGACAGGGAATTCGGAAGAATTGTATATTCATTATTTATATGACAGGCAACTATGGACGTATGACATTTCCCCCCCTCTGTGTGAATGTGTGAGAAAAACTCCCTAATGAGGCATTTTCTTTCCTAATTCAATTGTCTGTTGGGCCAAGGGCGTGAAGCTTGCTAATTTATTTGTTTATTTATTTATTCATTCATTTGGAAGGATAATGAAATAGCAGTATGCTTAATGTTTTGATTTTATGAGGTAACTAGAGATGCTGTGAATAATCTGTGCTACGTTTGACACATAATGTATTGCTTACAAAAATGATCACTGGGACAGAACAGAATATTGTATCATTAAAATGATGTTGCCTCTTGACTTTTGCTCAGGTAAAAAAGGAATGAAATCTGCCTACAAAATATCCTTAGTGAAACAGAAAACAATGGCTCTGGCTGTGGTACTTTTAGCATATGCTGGGGGGTGGGGAGGGTGAAGTTTTTTTTTAAAGAAAAGAACACAGTAAGCCCTCCAGGGATAAATGTATTGCATTGTTTGAAATATGGCACTGAATGAAACAATTCAGTGCTATTTGTGATATGTACCTGAATTCCTCAGGCTATAAAATGACAAAATATTGTTATTCTCATGAAAGTAAGAAAGGAAGACTATATGATTGGAAAAACCATGGTGTGCTGGGCTCTTAGAAGAAGATATCTAAAATGTAGAAACTTGGGTTATCAAGGGAATAGTCATTGTTATTAGAATATATGAAATGATGCTGGAGGATGCTGAAGGATGAAGATAGTTCTGAGATAGTTGCCAAATGAGATGATCCCATTGCTATTTTGGGGGTTCTGATTGAAAGAAGGAATAGCTGTTGGTGTATAGTTCTTTCGCAGTGACTCAATACAATTATTTTTGACATTATAGCCTGGCTTGTGCCTATTGTTGAACTGTGCTGATGCAAGGAACGGTCCAATACATTCAACATCCAAATTCTTGTTATGGTTTTTGGAGAAGAGGAACTAGGTAAGGAACAAGGTTTAGAAGTTGGAGAATCTTCCTAGCAATAACATATAGCAATATATTAATAGGAAGCTTGTCTGTAGGAATTTAGCTGTTACTTGAGAAACTCAGTGATTTAAAGGGTGGTACTGAATCTGGTCATAGTCATGATGATATCCACACAATGCCTGAAATAATTACATATTGATTAGATACATAAACTGAATTGTTATATATGAACTCATACAGAAAATAGGTTGGACAGTTATTTGGCTGGCAATTCACACTGCAAGATCCCAAGGTAGCATATATTAACTCTGTTTCACTATAAGACTCCCCAGATATGCTGAGGAGGAACAGAGTTCAACATTTAAATTTTTAAAAAGACCATTTGAAGAGCAAGCTATGAATTAGTCACCTCTATGAAGAAGAGATCTTTGGATATTCCTTAGTCCTAGGGGAAAAAAAGATAACTAAATGAGCAGTCCCTAGTTGCAATGGAAGCACTTAGGAAGGAAGAACTGAGCCATCTTCAAGAACAATCAGTGACAATTGGTGTAGTATTTATGGCCTTGAGGAATGTAGATCAAATTCAAGGCTACATATCCTGAGACTCGCTTTGAGGTAGGGGATTAGGAAATGAGGATATAACCAACTGACTAGATGATAACAGAAACAATTTAGTGGCAGCAGGTGTGACAAGAAGTTACATAGCTCTTGACATTTGTTCAGTCTTTGAAATGAAGGTAAATAGTCTTAAATACTCCAAAGTGTCCAGTTGCCCCTGACATATCAGACTTGTAAAACCTCTTTATTAAATGAATAAAGAATGTATAAATAACCCTGGTGGTGCAATTCTCTCCATTGTCAAGAGAAAGGGGAATATTAAATAAAGGGATATGCTCCAAGTCACTTAGCAGACCCAAGCATAAAATTCTGCTGCTGTGATGCATAAATTCTTCTGGCCACAGGATAGAAATCAGAAGCAGGTCATATGGAACAAAATATTCCAGTCTGCATGAAAGAGCATCAGCTGCTTGTTCTGTAAGCTGAAGCAGTAGATGTGAAAGTTGTACTCTCCATTTGGTTATGCACAAGTTTCTGAGATGTCTCTAGATGCTTCTCTAGCTGGAGCAGATGTAGGGAAGCTGTTGGGAGGGAGGAACGGTTTGGGGAAAGGAGGTGTTACTGTGTGTCTCTTGCCCATCACTTCTAAACTCTTCATTGGCAGCTCTCCTTTACCTGTCAAAGTTGAAGTTGAGGGGAAATGGCGAGTGAATGCAAGGTCAAGTCCTCCTTGAATTCTACATAAATTATATTTTGGGCATGAAAGAATAGTGGGAAAGGAGAGCATCAGTAGAAAATGCCACAGGTGGCAGTGTCTCTTACCAAGCTTGACAAACTTGTCTTCAAGGCACACCTCCCAATGTGAAGGAGGGTAGAACTAAAAGATCTGCTAATGTTGTACCCCTTGCCAGTCATACTAGTGGAGACTTAATGGGTCTTAGTTGTGATAACACCAGTGTGGCATACAGGACACACAAGATGAATCTAGAAGATGCAAATTTGTGACTCCTGCAGTTTAAACAATTAGAAACAAGACAGAGTAGGTCTTTAAGCTGGACTCTGTGTTAAGGAAGAGCAATTACCTGGAACAATGCTTATAGGAACATTTGCTTTTGTATGAAAGACCTATTTTGCATAACATGTTTGTAATAGTTCCCCACCCTTCTCAGCCATCCAGCAATGATCATATTTGGTGGCACCAGGACACTCTAAAATGACAAATGACTGGGTGCAAATCTCACTTAATGAAAAAAATCTAATAATTTAATGGGGGTTAGGAGTGGGCAAGGAATAAAAAAAATACCACATCCTTTTAATAATTTCATTTTAATCTATATATCAACATGTTCTCAAACTTTATGGTACCACAACTGCCCACTGCAAATTTCTGGAGTGAGTTTTGGTAGCGTTCTTGCTTTGCTGCAAATCCTGATCAGGTTTTTTTTAAAAATATCATGGCTGTATGTGATTCTCTGATGGGTCATTGCTACAGTTTGAAAACGATCTTATTTAATTGTCTTATTTCTGTTTCACTTTTTAATTTTCCCCATTTTCAGTTTGTCTTTTGACATTTATGGTTTAAAATCCTTTCCTTGGAATATTTCTTTCAAGACATTTCTTTGATAAAAAAACGATACCTCAACTAGGTAATGATTCACAGAAACTGTATTCCTACTTGGTCATGGTAGCCAGTGGTGTAAAAAGAAACCATTAATTTTGAAAAGAAAGTTCCTCCAGACCTTTAAAAGTGCAAAGAGCAGCCACTTAATTTAATAATTATGCATTATTTTAAGGTCATATATTTTTACCTGAGGATATGAAATTACATTAACGGTGTCTGCAAATATACATAAATGAATTTCAGGTTCAATAAATGTGGATCTCTGCTGTGTTTGAGACACTAAAATTTGGGCTGTTTTTGAGGGAATGTTTTCCCTATCAGGATGAAAGAAATAATGCAATTTATCCCACAGAGCTTTCAACACATAATTGTAATTGTCACCATTGTGATGGGGTACCAGTGGGTGGTTATTTAATTTAATTTTAGTTGTTTTATTGGCTTTATGTTTCATTGTTTTGCTGTAAACTGCTGGGAGTTGTATCTGAAATACAGTATTATAAAATGGACTCTTATTAGATATAAAGTGTCAGAAGATTGTTGCAACAGGATAAAATTTCTACCGGGTAATCACATTTTATTTAAAATGATTCTGATAACAATATTGGAATATCTAAAATACATAGGTTTCCTTGGGCTCATTAGATGAAAATAGGAATTCAAATGCAAAAAATAAATGTATATATTTCTAAACTGTTTTATTTTGAATATTGCTTTTGGTGTGCAATTTATGTACTTTCTGAGCACAGAGGTGCACTAGAAAATTCAGAGCGGTGGGAAATCTAGTCAACATATCTCAAACTATATAGAAATCTAGAAAATAGGAGTCAGGCTGAAGTCTTTATGATATTGAGTCCCAAGATATAAGTTATCATGAGGATGAATCAGGATGCAGAGCTAGCATGTTTTTTCTGAGGCACATTAGCTTATTCCTAAATGCAAAATGCAAAAAGGGGTGATAGAAGGAATTCTGAATATAATAGTGGTGTTTCCTATTAATCACTTTTAAAAGATGGGTGGTCATAAATTTCATTCTTCATCTTTTCCTTAAAGTGAACCTCAAAAAACCTGTGAGCAATTAAGAATTAAAAAGTGTTCATGTTAATATTCTGGAGTTCATATTAATGTAATGGAGATCATTGCATTATATATGATATGGCCCACACTCCTAGATGTAAAAATGTCCAGTTTGCTTTGAGATGTAAAACTAGGCACAGATTTAGGAATATGGCAACTCCAGTGTACTTTATGACTTATATCCTAATTGAATTAATCAGGAAGAATGTACTTCACAGAATCATAGGGCTGGAGGGAACTTTGGATGAATTCTCCAAATCTCTGCCAATGGCAGGAGACCTTATATAATCCCAGAAAAATGGTTATCCAATCCTTTTTTGATTGTGCACCCACAGCTCTGGAAGGCAAACTGTTCCATTGGTTAATTGTTCTCACTGTCAGAAAATGTATCCTTAGTTCCAGGTTAATTAACTTAATTAACTTAATCAACTTAATCAACCAACTTAATCAACCAACTTAATCAAGAAAAAAGCAAACCCTGGAAATTACAAATGTATTTCTGAGTCATGAAGCTAATTCAGGTATTCAATATAAATGCTGAACATGCCACTCCAGAATTCTGGAAGCAAAAAATTTTCATTCATGAAGCGTAGACAAATTACTTCAGTATTCGTATAATCAGAGTAAGTAGCCTGATGTGGTCAAAATCTTTGGGACCAAAGTTGTTGTAACCCCTTGATAGATTGATCAATAGTACAAAATAGCTGGAGATCATTAGATTGCCCGGGACACCCTTCAGTAGACCATTATTGCTATCTGACCATTATTATTATTATTATTATTATCGATCATCGCACAGTCAGCCAGATGTTCAGACTGGATTTGGCATTTTGTCTACCTATCGAGTCCTTACCCAGGACCTGGGATAGGAAGATGTGGGTGTTTGATGGTATTACAGATATCGTCGCAGGATGGAAGCAGTTCCTAATAAGGCCGCCTTTTGTAATTGACTAATAGCGCTTTTGTCAATGCCAATGGTGTTCAAGTGGTGCTCCAGTTGTTTTGGGATTGCACCCAAGGAGCCTATGACTATTGGTACTACCCTTGCTTGCTTTTGCCACAGTCTTTCTATTTCTATTTGTAGGTCTTTGTATTTTGTTATCTTCTCCAGTTCTTTCTCTTCTATTCTGCTATCTCCAGGCACTGCCACGTCCACTATCCAGACTTTTTTGTCTTTCTTATCGACAATTGTTAAGTCTGGGGTGTTATGTTGCAGGTGCTTGTCTGTTTGAATTCTGAAGTCCCAGAGCAGTTTAATTTTATCATTTTCTATGACTTTCTCTATTTTATGATCCCACCAGTTTTTGCTTACAGGCAAATGATATTTTTTGCAGATCTTCCAATGCACCATTGTTGCTACTTTGTCATGCCGCTGCTTGTAATCAGTCTGTGCAATCTTCTTGCAACAGCTTACCAAGTGGTCCACTGTTTCTTCAGCTTCTTTGCATAGGCGGCACTTACTGTCTGTTGCTGTCTTCTCAATTTTGACTTTGTATGCATTTGTCCTTAAGGCTTGGTCTTGTGCAGCCAGAATTAGTCCCTCGGTCTCGTTCTTCAATTTTCCTGCTCTTAGCCATTGCCAGGTTTTATTATTATCTGCTTTCCCAGCTATTTTTTTCATGTATTGGCCATGTAGTGCTTTGTCTTCCCATGCCTCTATTCTGTTCTTCATTTGGTCTTTCTTGTAGGCCAGTTTGGTCTCTCCAGTAGTTAGTAAGCCTTCCTGATATACTAATTTCAGTGCATCTTCATCATTGTTCTTCAGATATTCTTCCAAAGCCATTTTTTCTTCTTCAACCATCTGATGTACTTGTAGCATTCCACGCCCACCTATTTGCCTTGGTAGATAAAGTCTATCAATGTCACTGCATGGATGAAGGGCATGATTCATTGTCATTATTTTTCTGGTCTGCCTATCCATTGCTTTTAGTTCTGCTTGAGTCCAGTCCACTATTCCAGCTGTGTACCTAATGACTGGGATTGCCCAGGTGTTGATTGCCTTTATGGTATTTCCTCCATTGAGTTTGGATTTTAAGATCTTCTTCACTCTCTTGATGTATTCACCTCTAATCTTTTTCTTGACTTCAGTGTGCTTGATGTTGTCAGCTTGAAGGATACCCAAGTATTTGTAGTACTCTTCCTCATCCAGACTCTTAATGTTATTTTCGTGGGGCATCTTGATTCCTTCAGTTTTCACTATTTTTCCTTGTTTGATAGTAAGTGTGGCACATTTGTCCAAGCCAAACTCCATTACAATATCTTGGCTATATATACGGACAGTGTTGAGCAGCGATTCTATTTCAGATGATGTTTTTCCATACAGCTTCAGATCATCCATATAAAGGAGGTGGGATAGTCTGGCAGATGTTTTTGATGTTTGATAGCCATGTCCTGAGTTATTCAGTATTATTATTATTATTATCGATCATCGCACAGTCAGCCAGATGTTCAGACTGGATTTGGCATTTTGTCTACCTATCGAGTCCTTACCCAGGACCTGGGATAGGAAGATGTGGATGTTTGATGGTATTACAGATATCGTCGCAGGATGGAAGCAGTTCCTAGTAAGGCCGCCTTTTGCAATTGACTAATAGCGCTTTTGTCAATGCCAATGGTGTTCAAGTGGTGCTCCAGTTGTTTGGGATTGCACCCAAGGAACCTATCACTGTTGCTTTTGCCACAGTCTTTCTATTTCTATTTGTGGTCTTTGTATTTTGTTACCTTCTCCAGTTCTTTCTCTTCTATTCTGCTATCTCCAGGCACTGCTACGTCCACTATCCAGACTTTTTTGTCTTTCTTATCGACAATTGTTAAGTCTGGGGTGTTATGTTGCAGGTGCTTGTCTGTTTGAATTCTGAAATCCCAGAGCAGTTTAATTTTATCATTTTCTATGACTTTCTCTATTTTATGATCCCACCAGTTTTTGCTTACAGGCAAATGATATTTTTTGCAGATCTTCCAATGCACCATTGTTGCTACTTTGTCATGCCGCTGCTTGTAGTCAGTCTGTGCAATCTTCTTGCAACAGCTTACCAGGTGGTCCACTGTTTCTTCAGCTTCTTTGCATAGGCGGCACTTACTGTCTGTTGCTGTCTTCTCAATTTTGACTTTATATGCATTTGTCCTTAAGGCTTGGTCTTGTGCAGCCAGAATTAGTCTTCGGTCTCTTTCTTCAATTTTCCTGCTCTTAGCCATTGCAAGGTCTTGTTATTATCTGCTTTCCCAGCTATTTTTTTAATATATTGGCCATGTAGTGCTTTGTCTTCCCATGCCTCTATTCTGTTCTTCATTTGGTCTTTCTTGTAGGCCAGTTTGGTCTCTCCAGTAGTCAGTAAGCCTTCCTGATATACTAATTTCAGTGCATCTTCATCATTGTTCTTCAGATATTCTTCCAAAGCCATTTTTTCTTCTTCAACCATCTGATGTACTTGTAGCATTCCACGCCCACCTATTTGCCTTGGTAGATAAAGTCTATCAATGTCACTGCGTGGATGAAGGGCATGATTCATTGTCATTATTTTTCTGGTCTGCCTATCCATTGCTTTTAGTTCTGCTTGAGTCCAGTCCACTATTCCAGCTGTGTACCTAATGACTGGGATTGCCCAGGTGTTGATTGCCTTTATGGTATTTCCTCCATTGAGTTTGGACTTTAAGATCTTTTTCACTCTCTTGATGTATTCAGCTCTAATCTTTTTCTTGACTTCAGTGTGCTTGATGTTGTCAGCTTTAAGGATACCCAAGTATTTGTAGTAATCTTCCTCATCCAGACTCTTAATGTTATTTTTGTTGGGCATCTTGATTCCTTCAGTTTTCACTACTTCTCCTTGTTTGATAGTAAGTGTGGCACATTTGTCCAAGCCAAACTCCATAACAATATCTTGGCTATATATACGGACAGTGTTGAGCGGCAATTCTATTTCAGATAATGTTTTTCCATACAGCTTCATATCATCCATGTAAAGGAGATGGGATAGTCTGGTAGATGTTTTTGATGTTTGATAGCCATGTCCTGAGTTATTCCATATTGTTGACGGAGGAAACAGTGCAATAACAAATAGTAATGGTGACAATGAATCTCCTTGAAATATTCCTCTCTTGATATTAACATCTCCCAGTCTCTCACCATTGATCTGCAACTGTGTCTTCCATTGTGCCATCGATCTTTGCACAAATTTTCTGATGTTTCTACTGACTCCTGTTATTTCTAGGCACTTGATTATCCAGTCATGTGGCAGAGAGTCAAATGCCTTTTTGTAGTCAATCCATGCCACATTCAGGTTGGTCTTCCTTTTCTTGCAGTTTTCCAAGATCATTTTGTCTATTAGGAGTTGATCTTTTGTTCCTCTGCTATTGGAGCGGTTTCGTTTCTGCTCAGGTGGAAAGAGATTGTTTTCAACTAGATGCTGTTGTACTGCATCAGCTACTACACCAGTTAGTAATTTGAAAGTTGTTGTAAGCAGGTAATTGGCCTGTGGTTGCCTGGTGTTGCCCCTTTTGCTGGATTTTTCATTATTAGGTAGGTTTTCCCAACTGTTAGCCACGTTTCAATTTCTCCTCCTTGTAGTATATTGTTGAACTGCTTGGCAATGAGTGGGTGTATAACAGTTAGATGTTTCAACCAAAACCCATGCAGTTCATCTTCACCTGGTGCTGACCAATTTTTGATTTTCCTTGCTCTTTTTTCTACCATTTTTGTTGTTATTACTAGTTCTTTCATTTCAACTTCTGTTTTATTTGCATCCACCTCTTTTAACCAAGCCACATCCTTGTTGCATTTCTTTGGGCTATCCCATATCTGCTTCCAGAACTGTACTGTTTCTTCCTTGTCAGTTACTGACTGATTCATTGCAGTTTCTCCATTGATGGATTGGTAGAAACGTTTCTCATTGGATTGAAATTGGAGGTTCTGCCTATAGTTTGCAATTCGAGCTTCATATCTACTGATTTTCCTGGCTATAGCTGTTATTTGTTGCTTTATTATTTCCAGTGCTTCCTTGATCTTCCTTATTTCTAAGTGCTTTTTCTTGATTAGGTATTTTTTGGTCTTCTTCTTCTTCAGCTTTCTTTCTTTCATCTGTTCTAGCTTGCTTGCATGTGATCTTAACTTGCTGATCTTATTTTCTAGTCTAACCTTCCATTTTTGTGGTGCACTGTTTGTTTTTCTTCTTTGTTGATTTTGCATCCCAGGTATTCAGTTATAACTGCAGCTGTGCTGTACATTAGTTGGTTTGTTTCTTGGGGTGAATTGGTGCTTATACTTGATATTGCAGTATTTGCATCTTTTAATGCTTGTGCTAGCTGTTTCTTTGGAACAAGCTTCAATGCAGGCAGCCTTATTCTGTTGTTTTTGTGTTGTTCTAGATGCTCAGTTATTCTTTGTTTCAATTCTTTTATTTCTTTATTTAGAGGATTTTGTTCTTCCTGAGGAAGAGGTGCCTGGTTTCCAAATGAGAACAGTTGTATATCTCTGCTGGATTCCTTCATTGCCAACTCCCCCCTGTTTTGCCTCTACATTCTGAATTACTTCTGGTAAGGCTTTGTTTTCTTTGCCCTGGGTAAACCTTTGCAGTTTGTCCAATTCTGTTTCTGTGAATACTTTATTTCGTATTCTAAATCAGCATTGATCTGCTAATCTCTGTTCTGTTATTTCTGATTCTGGATGTTGTTCTTTCCAGAACTGGTGCATTCATTTTAGATATCCTCTTCTTGTTGGACCTGATCTGTAGTAACAATCATTATTTCTTTGTTTTCAATCACTGTGTATCTGCGACGGGTAGACACCTTTTCTTCCAGTAGTTCTGCAGCTGCTGGCCCTGGTTGCTCAGCCAACAGTCCTGAGTCCTGTAACCCATTTTTCACCAGATATCCAGGAACTCCAATATCTAGCGCGGACCTTGTTAACCCGGGCGACATCTGAGCCGGTATGGCATTCTGAAATTTACATCTCACCATATTTTTTTATGGGAGAGACACTCTTTGTCTGACTCCTCTGATGAGACCTGTCCAGTATGGTTGAACCTCTGGCATAGCTCTCATCTTCCTCAGAGTACACAAGCCCCACAACCACGTCAAGGTAGTGCCTCACTGGGGGTAGTGTCTCACTGGGGGATTATTATTATTATTACTATTATTCAGGTTGAAACTCTAATGAAAATCTATTTTCTACATGTTCATTTACTTTAGTCTGCAGTCCAGTCACTAGCGAATAATTTACTGGATGGATTTTCTGCAGTATTACAATACATCTTGATTAGATTTCTTGTTGTTTTGTTTCAGGCTCCTGAATCCTTTCATGGCTTTAGCACTGGGTAAATTAATGTCTCCTTATATTTGTCTGAAATTGTGGCTGATTATAAGTAATCATAAAGTGTCAGCTCCAAAAAAACTATCAGTCGTTAGCTTTGCAAGAATGAAAAATGGTGATAAGTGAGGTTGTAAAAAGTAAAATTATTTCTTAATTGATTCAGGGACACAAAACTATGAGCCACTTAGCTGAGATATAGACATTGCATTCATTAGTTTTGACAAATTGTCCATGGTGGCTTTTTAGTTACTGTATTCACATTCCTGTTTTCTTAGTTGTCATTTTATATGAAGTTCCATAATGTAAATAAATGCAGAGAAATATCAAATGTTTACCTAGTGCAGTACTAAAGGTTTATAAGATCTAAGCCTAGTTTGTATATCAGTGCAGGCTTTTTCTGGAAGAAATTGTCAGAAGAGCAGAGTTATGAATGCATTTTTTTCCTCTTCCTTATATGTAGCAAGAAAAAAGACATTGCAGACTTGGGGGAGTTAAATCAAAAAGCCTTTCTAAATCATCACACAACTTTTAAATTCAACATATTTGCATAAATACTGAAGAATGAGTTTTTCTCTTCTTTCTCTTGTTCATATCAATGTCTCATTGTAATTAATCTTTCACAGAGCATAAATAAGATACTAACAAGCAAGGGTAAGTTTTTGAAATATACACAATCTGTTGCTGAAAGATGTAAAAGAGATGTTGGAATTGAGATTTTTTTTCCTTCCTTAATTCTGCTTTGTTTTGAAATTGGGATGTATTGAATTTCTGCCGTATGAAGGAGGGGACAAAAATTCTCTAATGATAACCTTGACATGGCTGTGGGCCTTGTGTGCTCGGAGGAAGACGACAGCTATGTCAGAGGTTCAACCATACTGGACAGGTCTCATCAGAGGAATCAGACAAAATACTGACTATGTGAACAACCATAATAATAAGGAATATCATCATATAGGCTGAAGAGGGAGGAATCAGAAGATTTGTCAGAAACAGCATGACAATCTGTGTAACAGTTTGAGAGTCCACAATTGTGGACTTTTCTCAAGTATATTATGTTTTCCTTTATGTTGTTTTTCTCTTGTTGCTTTATTCTTTTGGTTTTAATTCTAAATTAGATGCCCAGAGACATAATTTGCAAATTAGGCAGCCATATAAATCAATTAAACAAAGAAAAAAAAGCAACATCAAAAGCCAAAAGAACAAAAACAGTGCATGTTATTTAAAGTGCATATAAAATCATCCACAAGATTATAAGAGTTCTTTTTTGTGTATTGCGAGATCTGTGGTGGCTTTTAAAGTGAAAGTTCAGTAAAGGTTAATATAGGTTACTCCAGTGTTTCTCAACCTTAACAATTTTAAGGCATGTGGACTTCAACTCCCAGAATTCCACAGCCAGCAATGCTGGCTGTGGAATTCTGGGAGTTGAAGTCCACATGCCTTAAACTTGTCAAGGTTGAGAAACACTGGGTTTCTCTATTCAGATAGAGTTGCAATTGATTCTGAGAAACTGAAACTTTTGATGAAAGTGATGATTCCAATAAGATCTGTAACCTGTACAACAGAGCCTATACACTTGGTCCTTTTTAATAGCCATCGCAACAAATTATACAGTAATTCAGATAGTTTTCCATTATTCAAGAATAAATAGCCCTGAAACTAAATGACAAATGAGGGAAAGTGGCACAGCAATAGCATGCTCATTAAAAATTGCATGCATTCAGCTGGATTTATACTATTATTCAGTATACCGTATTTATTATGGCTTATTGGCTGAAATAAATATATTTTTTAAAAAATTTACATTACATGCACCTTTGTAGTGACACACTCTGGATAAAAATCCAACATTCATGAAATAAATTAAATTAAATTGACAAAGCATGAATTCAAGGCATGAGCTCAAAACACACAAAATGATGACAGACACTTTTATGGGATATTAACCCAGGACCAAGAATGTGTGAAATGAAAAGACTCTGCTGAAATGAAATGAAGAGACTTATATGATTAACCCTGGAAGAAGAAGAGGTCAAGTAAAGACAGACAAAGAATCAAAATTACAAACTAAAGGAGACCTTTCTTGACTGTGAATTCCCACTTGGAAAACTGGAGGAGATGGTATGAAGGATTTCAGAGCTGACGGCCAAATGCCATTATTCACTTTTCAAGCCCCAACATTTTGTCTGGGAAAATACAAATAGACACCTTTGTGTCTGTCTCTGTCTGTCTGTCTGTCTCTGTGTGTCTCTCTCTCTCTGTTTGTGTGTGTGTGGGTGTGGGTGTGTGTGTGTGTGTGCCAGAAGAGGACAGTTCAGAACTTTATTGGTTGTGGGAACAATGTTATTGTGATCATGATTGTTCATTTTCTTTCTTTTAAAGTTAATAAAAGGCACTAAGACCTCATTTCAGATATTGGACAGGGTAACTTAGGTCATGAGAATTACATTCCATTCTCCCTCTTGTTACATTTTGTTTCTTTTTCTCTCTTTTTAAACAAGTACTTCAGGGCCAAAGAGGTGAATAACATCCCTTAAAAGCCTGCAAATCTTTTTTTTTTTTTTTTTAAAAAACAACAACTCTGCAGTCATATAACAATGTTTTTGTAACATTGACTTTGATGGTCCTATTTTCACTAATAATTAGATGGGAGTCTACAAGCCTGTGTTTGCTGCATGCCTCATTGCCTGCAACCAATGTTTCAATCTCTGCTCTTTCAGAATGGTCTCTTCTCCAGGAGATAGCTGAAAGTTAGGAAGACTAAAGTGTGAGAACCCACAGTACAATAATTAAGCTGGCCACTGGCAATACGCATAAAGAACTGATGTTCCAGTGTAAAAGCAACTATAAAAAAGGAACTGTGGCTCAGTTGCAGAAATGTACTTTGCATGTAGAGAAAGGGGCGTTGTCTTACCTGAATGCCTTTTCTCAGCCTGATGATGGAGAATCCACGGATGGGTTGTCTTAATCTATCTGCTCCAATTAGACTAAGTCTGAAATTTAGTACCGCCCCTCTGTGTCAACTGCACCCCAGTTTTAGGCTAAGGCGATACTCAGACTTTAGTCCGACGCATCTGAACAATATGGGAACCAGCCCAACTGACCTAATGGGAGGGAGTGGATTCTCCATCATCATGCTGAGAAAAGGCGTTCAGGTAAGACAACACCCCTTTCTCCAGCATGATTGGATGGAGAACCCACGGATGGGACATACCAAAGTCCTGTGTCCCTATGGTGGGGAATTAGATTGGGCCTGGGTCCCATCCAACGTTAATGCGTGTTCTAGAACCTTGCGGTCAAATGAAGCCATAGAAGAGGCATATATATCTATCTTGCAGTGATGGACAAAGGAAGAGGGCAATGCCCATGTTGCTGCTCTACAATTTTCCTCTATGGAGGCCTGGGTAGACCAGGCAGCTGTGGTAGCTGCGTCCTGGGTGGAATGAGCCGTGATGTGCCTGGGAGCTTGCAGTGACTGAGTCTGGTATGTCAGAGAAATACAAGCTCTAGTCCACCTGCCTATAGTGGGTGAGGAAATCTTTTGTCCTAATGACGAAGGGTGAAATGACACAAACAGAGCCTCTGTTTTGCGGAAGGATGAGGTTCTCTGAATCTAACAATATAAAGCCCTGCGCACATCCAATCTGTTCCACTGAACCTCTATGTTGTTAGATGGGTTAGGACAGAAGTCCGGCAACACTATTTCCTGTGATCTATAATACAGGGAATTAACCTTGGCACGAAGGGTTACCCTCAGGCACCTGAGGTCAATCCTGTCCTTATGGAAATACACAGGTCCTTCCTCACTGATAGAGCAGCCAGTTCAGAGATCCTTCTGGCTGAAGTTACAGCAATAAGAAATGCCACCTTCATCGATAACTGTTTGAACAAACCAGTGTCAATAGGTTCAAAGGGTGGCGAAACAAGAGCCTGTAAAACCTGATGAAGATCCCACAAGGGGTATCTATGTACAGTTGGTGGTCTGGCGTTGTTAGCTCCCTTTAGGAAGGGGCGCATCATAGGGTGATGTGATAAGGATTCATTGCCGCAGGAAATAACTGTGGCAAGTACTGCTACCTGCCTGCGGATGGTGCTTGTGGAAAGCCCCTTGTCTAGACCATCTATTAGGAACTCCAAATGACTGGCACTGAAACCGCCAAAAGGCCAATTTTGTGAACTGAACACCAATTACAGAAGCTTTTCCCCGTGGCATCGTATGTTCTATTTGTCGAGGGTCGTCTGGATTGCTGGATCATGGCTATGACCCTTGACAAATATGAGTCTCGGCCTAAGGCCTGCCTCTCAAGTGCCAGACGGTTAACTGGAGCCATTGAGGGTCCGGATGGCTTAGCTCCCCCTGAATGAGGGAGATGCGATTGGCTGGGATCCTCCATGGAGGGGATATGGAGAGCTCCATCAGGTCGGGTAGGGGAGGGAAGGTATAGAACAGTTCCCTGGGCCAGGGACTGTGAAGTGCATCTGTTCCCTCCACTTATGGAGACGGGAAGCTGGAAAGGAATCTGGGAAGTTGTGAGTTGGCTGGGGAGGCAAAGGTCTAAGGTTGGGAAACCAAACCTGTCCACGATCTCTCTGAACACCTTCGGATCCAGCTGCCATTCGGAAAGGTCCACGGTGGCTCTGTTCAGTGAGTCCGCCTGCTGGTTGGCCACTCCGGATATGTGCTCCGCCCTGATGGAGGCAAGATTCAGTTCCGCCCAAGACCCCAGCAATTTGGCCTCCTGCATGAGAGGCTTGGACCTTGTCCCCCCCTGTCTGTTGACATGGGCCATGGCTGTGATGTTGTCGGTTAGAATCAGGACATGCTGGCCCTGTACTGTGCTGCTGAATCTCTTTAAGGCCATGTGTATGGCTCTGAGTTCCAGCCAGTTTATATTGTTCTTTAGATCCTGCCTGGACTACTGACCTTGGGCCCAGTGTGTGTGGAGATGTGCCCCCCACCCAAACAGGCTTGCATCTGTGGTGATGGTGATCCTGTCTGGTTCTTTGAATTCTGTTACCCGTGACAGTGCCAGAGAGTCCCACCCTCGAAGGGAGTTCAACATCGAGTGTGGAACTCGGACCTTCTGGTGGGATGTGCTGGTGTGAAGTCTCTGAAATGGAAGGAGAAGCCACTGTAACTCTCTGGCATGTAGACGTGCCCATGGCACCATTTGCACTCAGGACACCATCTTCCCCAGCAGTTGTGATAGGGATGCCAATGTGACTACTCTGTCCTTTCGGATCCGACGTACAATCCGACGTACCGAATAGAGTTCCGTCGGTCCTGAGATAGGTAGACCGTACAATTGTCTGTGTCTATAACAGAGCCCAAATGGAGGAGCCGAGTTGTTGGTACGGTATGACTTTTCTGGAAATTAACAGAAAAACCGTGCTCCTGAAAGATCTTGATGGTTAGGGCGAGGTCTGACTGAACATTTTGGAATGATGATGACTGAATTAGTACGTCATCTAAATAGCATTGAATTCTAATTGGAATTTGTCTAAGGTGGGCTGCGAGCACTGCCAGTACCCTTGTAAATACTCTCGGTGCAGATGAGAGACCAAATGGTAGTGCTCTGTACTGGTAGTGGTGTCGGGCATAACTGAATCTGAGAAATTTGCGGTGGTCAGGAAAATATGCCTCAGTCAGGTCTATTGAGGTAAGGAAGTCACCTTGCCTGATGCTAGCCAAGATTGATTGAAGTGATTGCACCTTAAATTTCTTATACCTCAAGTAAAGGTTTAGGCCCTTTAAGTGTAAGATTGCCCTCCAGCCCCTCGAAGTCTTGAGAATGACGAATAGGTTTGAGTAAAACCTTCGTCCCTCTTGGACTTGTGGTACTGGTTCAATTGTTTGTATTTGCAATAAATGAGCTATGGCTTCTGATATAAGGTCAGCTCTGGTCCTGCTCATTGGAATAGGGCAAGAGCAGAATTTGTCAGGTGGTTGGGAACAAAATTCTAGTCTCAGACCTTGGCTGACGGTGTCTAACACCCATGCATCTGTAGTGGTGGCTGCCCAAGTGCCAGAATAAAGGGTCAGCCGGCCTCCTATGGGAGATGGAGCTGCAAGATCACTGCCTTGTTTAAGGAACAGCCCCCTGCGCCTCGAAAAGACCGCTTGGTCTAGAACTGTGATCTGCCTCTGCATGTTGAATGACCTTGCTGTCGTTCCTGTCTCTGAAAGGAGGAGTGAGAAGCCTGGGCCCAGTCCCAGGATGGAGCTGGCCGAAAGGGCTGCCTTCTGTAATTACTCTGCGACATGCTGTTCCCCGAGCACCTGTCTCCTTTCTTTGCAGCGTTAACCAAAGTTTTACGTTTGTCCTTACCTTCGGTTAGGTATGGCTCTAGTGCCTTACCAAAGAGATGTCCACCTGTGTAAGGTTTAGAGGCCAGACACCACTTGGCCTTGGTGTCTGCTCGCCAATTCCTGAGCCAAAGGAGCTTTCGTGCTGCGATGTCTGCCGCGATGGTCCGGGCAGTGTATCTGGCCGTGTGCAGGAAGCATTGGCCAGGTACTGAGACGTGGCCACTAACTTACCCAGATTCTGGTGAGCTCTGAGCTGGTCAGGAGGGATCATGTCCTGGAGCTCCCGTAACCATAGGACCGAAGCCCTGGCAAAGAAGCCATTGATGTTGCTGCCTTTGTTGCCCAGGCTGATGCCTGGTGGAACCTGCGTAATGCGGACTCAATCTTCTTATCTTCTGCCCTAAGTGCCTCATTTATATCCCCAGGGATGTTAGCATTGGGAAACAATGAGTTCAAGGGCTCATCAATCTCAGGAGTCTCCAATAGGGAGGCCAGAGGGGGGCAACATTGAATAATGTTTTCTCTACTGTACCAGGGCTTGAGAGGGTTCCTAAATTCTCCCATTGTTTTGAACTATATTCAGAAAAAGGGGGAGGGCAGGGAATATGGTTCTGCGAGACTGAGGGCTCGGTGTATATGGTGTGGGGACCTTTGAATGTTGTAGGTGGGGTCTCCTGCTCTTGAGGGAAGTTTGCGGTAGTGCAGGCCTTGAGTAGCAGGGAATTAAAGAATGAATGGTCAAAGAGACCGACAGGAGGGGTGGGGTCAGATGGAGTGATGCCCTTGTCCTCTGACATAATCAGGCCAGATGGTTCAGCCCCTGTTGATTCCAGATCTGATGATGGAGGTCATAAATTGAGCCACAGCCTGGGCTATCATGGACTGAAGAAAGTTCGGACTCAAAGCCTGGTTCTCAGGAAGGCGAAGCCCTGCTGCAGTGGGGGTGAATGTGGCCTGGGGCCCCAAGTTAAGAGTGTCCTGGCCAGTTGTACCCATCCCTGGAGCCACTCTTGTGGCTGATTCTGATTGGGGAATTCCCCTGGGGGGAGACCAGGCCCCTGGGGCTGACCTGGGGAGGCCGCTCTCAGTCTCTGGGACTCCTCCTCCCTCACCTATGGATTATTGGTTTCCCTGCTTGCCCTGGCTCGCTTGGTGGTGGTCTTTCCACTTGCCTCTGCTTGATGTTTCCTCTTGGCCGGCTCGTTGGTGGGCTTCTCAGCCATGATGAACCTGCTTTGGGCTCAACCTTAGCAAAAACGCCCCCCCTCGGCGTTGTAAATTTACTAAGGGAGCCCGCAGGGATGATCCAGCCCGTGAGGGGGAGTGGGCCATGATGAACCTGCTTTGGGCTCAACCTTAGCAAAAACGCCCCCCCCTCAGCATTGTAAGTTTACTAAGGGAGCCCGCAGGGATGATCCGGCCCGTGAGGGGGGTGGGCAAAGGGGATTGGTGGGCACTGAGTCCCTCAGGAGCGAGCTGGCCCTCCCAGTCCAATCTGTCTGTGGAGATGATGTAGTTAAATTTCGAGGCCTCTGCCTCAGGTGGTCATACACTGCCTTCAGAAGTGAGCTACAGGCAGTCTGGGCCTCAGTCACATACAAAATGGCCACCGAGAGTCAATTCAAAATGGCGGCCGCCAAATTCGCGCCAAAAACATGGCCGTTAGAAGAAGGCCTTGAGGCCTGGGGCCTAAGCTGCAACGAGCCCTCGTTCCGAGGAATCGCCTGGGCTCCTAGTGCAGCGGATGGCAGGTAATAGGCCAGCTGGGAGACGCTGAGGCAGTCTGAGGCCTGGTAGGCCCTCCAGGCTCCGAAAATTGGGTCGGTGCCCAAAACTCTCCCCTGCTGCTTGGGGCGGTCTGCTGGGGCCGAGGGACCTAGAAAGGCTCCCTCCAGGCCTGACGAGCCTCGTCGTCGCTTGTGGAGCCCCCCAGTCAATTGGTAATCTTACCCTTGCTTCCAGAGCCGTCGGCAGTCAGCGTGTGGAATCTGCGTCCTCTGACGATCAGCTGGCAGCAGGGAGCTCGTTGGAGCAGCGTTTGGCAAAAACGGAGCCTCTGAAGCAGAGGAACGGTTCCTGGTAGGAGATCTAAGCTCCCTTGGGAATTTGATTTTGGGCTTGATTTCTTTAAGGCTGGAAAGCCTTCAAGAGAGGAAAAAAAGGAAAAAGGGAAGGTTTCCCCCCCCCCCCGGAGGGAGAGGTCTGTGAGCCTGTCAGCCTGCTAGGCTACAGGCTGGGGATGATGATCCCTGGAAAAAATTTTTTATATTGTCAAATCTAATAATAAAATGGGTTAGCCTAAGCTAAAGAAATAAAAATGGAAATACACAGTCTTCTGCTCCAGGAGCGAAGAAAAAACGCATCTTAGAGCAAAGAGACTAAGTCTAAATCTGGGGTGCAGTTGGCACAGAGGGGGCGGTACTAAATTTCAGACTTAGTCTAATTGGAGCAGATAGATTAAGACAACCCATCCGTGGGTTCTCCATCCAATCATGCTGAAGAATGTCAGATTCAAACCAAGCATCCCAACAAAGGACTTGAAAAGCTCAGATCAAAATCACCTTGTCATTATTGACTACAGTATTCAAGAAAAACTACAAAATTGCTTTTGTATAAGATAGTTTCCTTCTTTGGATGCACACAGAATTGTGAAACACACTATTTTTACCTCATTATTAAAACTAGGTCTACCATTTTGGGGCTTAATAACTATTTGGTAAAACAGAATGATACAGAGTACTCCAGCAGATTGCTCGCAACTAATGGCCATGTGGAATTTTGAAGGCTAAATATGCTACTTGATTAAAGCAAGGAACTATTTACAAGTAGCACTTTTGGTAAACAATTCTATACTTGCCTTTTTCAGAAATAAATCTACTAACTCTAATAGGGCTTTTTTGCTTAATGTTGAAAACTGTAGCTGTGATGATATAATAGTTCTGGTATGTTTCCCATTACATTCCCATTATATTCCCTTATTCTTAGGAAAGTATCACATCCATAGCTTATGACTAACCTTATAAGGCTGCATTATGCCAAGCCATATTTTTTTTTCCTGCACTCAGCTTATCTTTTAGACCTCCAAAAGAAAATGGTCAGCAATTATTTTATTTTGCTTTAAAGGCAAAAACAGAAGACAAAATCCTTTCCCCATCTGTATCCTTTTTCCATATCTCTTTGAAACTGTACTCTCTGTCTTCTCCATATTTTTAAACAATAGTAATCATTGGGAATATTTTTGTATCTCTTATCTTTGCTGAGAGCTGGGAGCTTTCCATTAATTTTCCCTTATTATATTCAAGTAGGCCAGGGTCACCTTTTAGACTGACTAATGAGCTGGTTTTAAGCAGTGTGATTCATAATTTGGTAAGGAAATAAATCACATTAGGAAAATACAAGAGGGAGAAATGGAAGGAGGCCACTTCCCTGACTTAAACTTTCTACTTGAGAAGGTCTATTTGCATTAAAGAGATAATAGAGTTGAATGAAAGATGATGTACTCAGAAAGAAGACTTTAAAGGAATGGAATAGAAGACATCCTCAGGAATCATTGTCAGATAATCAAAGCTACCCCAAAATATACTCAGCTTTTAAAAAGTTTTGAAGTCCCTTGCTTGTGAAATCAAAGACAAAACTACTTTACCACATCAATGCAAGAAATCATGGGAGTTTGTATTTCTTGGGGAATTCTTCTATGGTGTTTCCAGTTGTTCAGTCAAAAAAGTAGGCCAATGAGGAACGGCTGCTGATAATTCTGCTGCATGCGCTTTACTGAAATGTTTCAAGCTGTTTTCAAATGTCAACATATAAGTGACCTGCGAGATTAGCTTCAGTTTCTAGAAAAGTTTTAACCATTTGTCTAAAAAGGTCTCTGTCCAAATTTACTATCGCGAGATATTTTATAACCAAATATATATTTATCCTTTATACTGTTTCCATCTTCCCTTAAAATATTAACAGAATCCACAGGGGTTTGAGAATCAGTGTCTCCAGGCTAATCAAATTAGCAAACTTCTTCAAAGCCCAAAATAAGTTATCCAGACCTAATCCACATATTAAAAGGATAAAATCTGCGAACACAGAGTTAATTAAATTATGTCTTCCAGAGGAATTGCATGTTCACAATAAACATACCTACATATATCAGCACAATATATCCCAGGCAAGCTCCCTCTATAAAAATGTATTCCATTTCTCTGCAGCTGCCCCTAAAAGCAAACGGTTTTGCTTTGAGGAATAAATATTTCTTCTTTCCTCACTGCTGTCTGGATTTCATCTTTATTCATTCTTGTGCAAGCCGGAACCCCAAATTATTCTTATGACACTACGAATCTCCAAGAGGCCTGCTTGCCCATCTTTGAAAGTTTGTTCTCTTGCTAAAATGCTCTAGAAAATATTTTCTTCTACTTTTATCTAACTGCTTGTTGTCCTATCTTCATAATAAAAGGTTGTTCCTTGACTTGTTTCTTGGATCATTTTAATTATCTGAAAATATTTCAACTTATATCTTTAGATCTTGTTGTATTTGCAAGATGTTCTTGGAGGCAATCACTTGTAGCACTATTTTCCTTAGCTTTATAACCTTGCAATTCTTGGATGCATCTTTTCCAACTTAGACATACTACAACAAAGCAGACTGTGACCCCAGTTTATAGAATACCCTTGTTTGCCATCCACATGGTTATACACTCTGAAAATATTCTCCCATACAGTTCAGATTTTAATTATTTGATAATTTTTTATTTTAATTTTTTATTAATTTTCTAATTTTACAATTAAGTATTTAAAAAGCAACGTCGTGATTGGGTTAATCAATAGTTCAATAACATACATAAGTCTTTAGTATAAATCTCAAGTTACAATACAGATATTTCCTCTCTTTTTCCCATAATAGCTCATATTAGGCTTAATACAGTTCTTATTATTATCAACTAAGTAAAAACATCTTTGTTACGTTTATCAATAATTTTTAGTTTATACATATTTCAATTGTGTTTGCATTCAATCCTTATATACAATCAATGTCCTGTTATTGCTTTTTTTTCCAAGCTTTAATTTCCCATCAATATTCAAATTAATATTTGGTATTTATAATATCCAAGCTTTAGGTAACTGAAGTTTCTCCTATTTCAACTTCTTCCTTTTTCCCTTTTCATAACAAAATCTAATATTCTAAATACACATCTTATCTATCTGTTTTCTAAAAGTTATCTATTTTCCACCATATTAAACCAACTAATTAATAATACAGTATTCCCTCTAATAAATCAAAACCATTATATAAGTAATAAATCAGTAATATACATAATTTTTTTCATTTACGTCTAATTTTTAAAAGCCCAAATACTCCTTCTCTTTTTCTGGTAGTATTCTTATTTTCAACTGATTTCCAAATATTTTATTAGGTGACCAAAATTTCCTTTATCTCAACTTCTCCCCTTTCCCTTTTCATATCAAAGTCTATTAGACTTGTTACACATCTTACTTATTCAATTATAATGTTATTTTATTTTCTAAAAAATATCTATTTCCACTATATTCAACCCTCTAGTTAGTAATGTGATATCCCCTCTAATAAATCAAAACCATTATTTTCTTCATCCTTACTCTGGCTTTCTTTCTTTGCCAGAGTGTTTTTGAATCATCAAATAGTTCTCCCTCAATTATTATATATATTATTTGAACTAAGAAAAACCATTTGGCTGAAGTGTTTTTGGAAGAATTATCCCATTTGTATTCATTAGATAGCTTCCCTATTACTCCAATTTCCCACAATTGTCACGATAGGTTTATCTTCCATTCAATCTGTTCTTCTTCCTTTTCTTCAAATTTCTTCAAATTTCCATTTTCAATGTTGTCACTCCCTTTTCTGATTTTTCCATTGGCTGGATCTGTTGGTCAATTGGGTTCTGTCTCTTAGTGTTTAGTTGTTCTACTTTTCCTGTTATTTTCTGCATTGTTAGTTCTTTGGTTGTAGTCAAGATCTGGGTTTGTATATTTAAGCTGACATCTTGTTCCTTTGTGTTGCATCTTATTTTGTCACAAGCTGAAAGAATGGTTTTGTGTATTGATTTCAACATGGAAAGGATTTTTTTCCCGATCTTCATCCATATTCTCTTGATAGTATCTTAAGTTGAAGACTTTAGAATCAAACGTTAAAAATAGTTTTTCATTTTTTATAGCTAGATATGGGACATCACGTGTGATCTTTATAGTAGAAATTGTTTGCCAAGTAAGAGTTTATAGTCCAAGGTATTCCATTATCTCGTATAATAACATATGCTTCTCATGTAAAGAAATAGGAAAACAATTCCCCAAGTATAGCTCTGAAAGTCAGTAAAAGTTTACATTCATAGTTCAAACAGGCCAGATATGCCGCCCAGAAGTTCCTTCTTTGCAACTGAGTTTTTCATAGGTGGTAACTGTCAAGGTCAGAGAAGTTTTTTCTGGAGTCTGGGCTTTAAGCCAAGTCTCTTTTAGCAAATTGTAATACAATACTTCACCAAAAGATGTCACCGATGCCGTTTAAAGCTTTTTAAGTCTAAAGTTTTTGTGATAGTTTTTGAAGTCTTATTTCTTTTGATAAAAACAAACGTCTCCAGTAAGAATAGGAACACTTTTAGTCCCCAAGTTTTAAAAGAATATACATCCAATTAGATTAAAATTTTTCTTATACTTGCTCTGTTTCCCCTGGCTAGTTAGTTGCCGCTTTTCTTAGAGAGTGGGGTAGAAATTCCATTCCCTCTTTCCTCACAGGGGAAAAAAATATTTTGGGCAGCTTTTACAGGAAAAAATAAAGTCTTAAAGAGAGGATCATATCTCACCCAGTTTCATCCATGTTGCTTTAAAGGTGCTTGGTGGTGATTTTGATTTTGGCTGTCAGCAGCTTAGTGACGAGCCATATTGATATGGACGGTCTTTCCCCCACTGGTTTGGAGGGCTTCCTTGGATCAAATGGAAGGGCCACCGCCCTCCCGTGATCAAGCAGGGGTTCCCTCCTTGCTCGTCACCCCTACAGGGTGACTTTCGACCCTTTCCAAGGTCCTCCAGCGGGACAAGCATTAACCCAATGCTTGTGCCCACCATATTATGACAGTTAATTAACTTGTGTTGTGTTAAAATCCAGCTCTTGGAAACTTAAATCCTAAATCTCCAATTCCAGATCTTCTAGGATAATATTTTCCTAGTCTGACAGAACATAACTGAGATAAGAGACTAGGAATTCTAAACCTGGTAGCCCTATTATTAATACTGTCTATTTTTTTCTTCCTACTCTTGTTTTTGGTTTATGTTTTACAGAATGAACATCTGAATCATAAGGCACACATAAATATGACATATAGAATAACCCAAAGCACATATTCCAGTAGAGAGAAGTTCCCTGAGGATGGGTTCCATCAGAAATCCGAAAACTCAGAAGAGTAAACCTCTGTTCCTAGGGACAGATTGGATCTTGTATAAGGGTTCTTTCCATAAAATTCTAATTGCACCAGGAATCTACATGTGTACAATATTCTACTTCTGGAGATATTTATCTTCTCTAGGAGACAGCACTTCATTACATGATTTTGGTTACATCTGAGAACTGAATGCTTTATAGAGTAAAGCTAATATCTTTCTTGAACTGTGATTTAAAACTAAAGAAAAAAACAAACACAGTGCTCTGACTGTGGTCTCAAAGTGTGCCTAAATGATTTGAAACATATTAGGGTACCTGGATAGAGTTACAATATAAATCTTAAATTCTAAGAATTAGAGTTAGATTTAAAACTTTTATTTAAAGAAATAGTACATTATTATAATGCTTTCAGTTGCAACTGTGGGAAAAGATGTGGCTGTTTTAAAGCCATGATGTTTCCATATTCTCATCATCTAGGCCTTTGAAACACTTTTTTTGATGCTGAATCCAAAGTAATGTATGGTTGTTCATTTTTCAGCTAATTGTATTATTGATGATTTAAAGAAAGATGTGCTTTAATTTTCTAAAGTTGTGGGATAATAAATTGGCAGATAAAAAACGGAATGGATTCTTTATGTTGCATCATTTGATACGTCTTGTGAAATGGATAATAAAGCCACATTGACATTAATATTAATGATAATGATTAAATATTAGGTAGTACAAGCTTCCTAATTTTGTCAAAAACTTTCAGTGAACCATTAAATGAACATATCCAGCAGGGATAGTGATTAATTACATTTTTTATTAAAATCTCTGAAACACAATCTGAACATATCTCACTTAAGATAATGCAATTTTAAATGGGTATAGTACCATTTCACAAGTAATTCTTGATTACTTGTAAAATATAATTGAATTTTGCAGACTTCCAAAATAAATTTAATCCAAATAACAAATCCTGTTCCCAGAGTTTTAAAAAAAACTTTAAAATAGGTTCTTGTTTCGAAGTGTTGAAGAAATTGAAGAAATATCTTTGAGAGAAGACTGCTGAAGCATTTGGGATGGCATTTAGATCACTTCTAAAAAAAAGAAAAAAGAAATGGAGTATCAGTATGTTGTGACATTCAATCTTAAGGGGAAGAAATAACCATAAAGATTATGGTTTAGAAGACATCAAGCCAGGTAACGTTCTGCTCATCTGATTATCAACCAAATGTAATTAATCTCCTTGCTTAACTCTAAGATGGGAAAGGGAGGTAGAAATGCATGCCAATGCAAATAATGGAAGACAGTGTGAGTGAAAATATCTGTTTAAGTACCCCAATACAATTTTATATATTAGCTGCGCATGGTTGAAAATGATATTAAAAATTTCAATAGAAGAGAATATATGCTATGCTGGGATGAACTGTGGAATCTTTTAGTCAAGGAGCACCTAGGAGTCCACTAAAAAGTTTGTTGTGATGTTATTTTTCTCCTTTATTATAAGAAGTTCTTTTGTGTGCTGGATGTCTGATCATTTCCTGAGAACACAAAGCCTCGTGACAAAAATAATTGTGCTTGTTTTATTTCAAACTAGGTTGACATTGGTGAGAAATTTTCCCTTAAGATATCTCCAGTATAAATAGGTTTCTCATAACTAATGAAGTCTCTAATCCTATAAGGCCTTCTGTGATCTCATTCCTTGAATTATTTGTATTTAATCATGTATTTAAAACAAAGAATGTGAAGAGAAGATCAGATCAGAATATATTTCTACCTTTTTTATAGTTCCAAGCTGTAAGTTTTAAATTTGAGATTCTTTTAGCTTCTGGTGTGCTCTAACAAATTAGTAGTCCAGTGCCAATGTTACCAGTAACTATTGAATATATTTTAAATTCTGAATATACAGTACTATAGTTCAGTGTTTCAACTTATTCATATCAAAATAGTATTTCAGGTTTGTATAGCTAGGCTTCCATTATGTTTTTGCTTATATTACATAGTTTGCTTGATTCTATTTCTTTTTTATTATAAATAGAGAATTCTTTGTCTTGTGTGAAACCAAATAATAGAAAAAGAAATTGGAAATCTACGAATAAGAATAGAAATTTTAGAAGGATAGTTGCTTTAAATAGGAACATTCTACAAGAATTGATAAAGTTGTTAACATGAATTCTGTTTTGAAAGAAGCATCATAATTACATTTTGATAACTGTTGTCATATTTAAGTTCATATGCTAATAAGAAGTCAAGTAAATTCTTAAAGTCATTTTTGTAATTCTTTTACAAGGAAGGGTCTCCTCAGCCTGTATTGTGCTGATGACTCCAATCCCAGCAAGTGAATGTAAAATCAGGAGAGAACTCATGCATGTCACAGGCTCCTCCATGTAGCTGAAACCTAGAATGCTGCAGGTTTTCCATCTGTGAAAAAGGACTGATATGCATTCACCTTGACTTCTTCCACAATCAATTCAAAAACCAACTAAAATCTTTTCAAAATCTGCCACGCATGCTTTATGTCAGAACATCTATTCTTTGAGGGCATGTGGGAGGAAAGAGTGTGGTAGAATAAACATACTTTTTCTGGGTTTCTAACAAAAACTAACTAGCACAACAAGCCCACGTGTTATGGAATATTTGGGGCATGTCATTGTAAAAACATAATGAAATGAAAATGTGGCACAAAATGAATCCATTTATCCTTGCTGTCTTGATATGTCAATGTCACAGCCCATCTTGCATGGCCGAGTTGGACTTTTGAGGGGACTTTCCAAGATGAAAACTTTTGATAGTTTAGAAAGTGGTAAATGATTCTGTACTGTAATTTTCTGAGGCCATTACTAGTCATATTCCATCTCTTAAATAATCTCTCTCTCTCTCTCTCTCGCAGTAAAAAAATGGCAAAAGGGTTTCTCTACAATGGAATCGGAACAATTACTTCAGCAAAATTATGATACATTATCATTGGAGTGTCAGAAGATGCCAGCCAATTTCTGATGTTTGATCAGGATATTAAAGATTGCCTCATTCTGCAAATGCAAAAACTCTTCAGAGAGGAAATGAGATTTAATAGGACTGTTCAGATTGCCTGTCATCCCTAAACACATTTCTATCCATCAAGCAGGCCACATAACATTGACTTCCCCAACATTTAATAGTTAATTTGCATAACCCAATATCATCAGTAATTTCTTTTGGTCTTTATATCTGGTATTTGTACTTATAAGTGTTATGAAGAATTTTGGAAACCACTTCCTTATATTTTCTTTTTAAAGTTTTCTTTAAATTTTGGAAACCACTTCCTTATATTTTCTTTTTAAAGTTTTCTTCAACTTATTTCTTTTTTCTTACTATTAATTTATGTTAGCTTTTATCTTCTTGTTTAATTTTTTAAATAAAAATTACATCTATCTATCTGTCTATCTATCTATCTATCTATCTATCTATCTATCTATCTATCTATCATCATCATCAGAGGTGTACAATAATCTGAAAATTCTAAACAATGGTAAGAATGCAAGTAGTTATTTTGAATCTTGGAACTTTCTCATTTGAATACATTGCCCGTTATCAGATAAACAGTTCCAAATGCCAAGATGGCAAATTTGTTCCCAGAATATATCGTTTATGTTACAGCTGTCAATTTCTGTGGTTGAAAACTGTAAGAATATTTTGCATTCTTCATTAGGAAGAAACTAGAACTTTTTATTCCAATAACTTTGTGTCTTTTCTTTTTAGATATTTTGTTTTTAAATTTGCAGGGATGTTTATAAGAAAGAAGTTCCAACCATGTGATTTCTTCACAAGAAAAGAAAATATTACAGTCTGAAAATATTGATACTTCTTTTGCTAAAGGATTCTTTTTTTGCAACAACAACAACAACAATAATAATAAAGTTGAAAGGTACCTTGGAGGTCATCTAGTCCAACCTCCTGCTCAGGCAGGAAACCTTATACCATTTCAGACAAATGGCTGTCCAGTCTCTTCTTAAAAACTTCCAGTGTTGGAGCATTCACACATGATGGTAATGAATTCTGAACTCCATGAAAATCATGCATTGAACTTAATAGATTTTGTAAATTGTTTACAGCTACAAAATGGAAACAGATGACATATAAATATTTGAGTGAATGAATTAGCAGGCCAGACAAAAGTGACATTAGCTATCACTGGCTGAGCTACTCAGAATCTACAATATAAATATAATAGGTATGGCAGAAATGGCCAAAAGGAAATGTAGGAGAACCAACAGACACAAAAATATGAATAGAAACAGGAACATATAACTAAGATTGGAAAGGAGCAGGGCCAGGGGAAGAATAAAAATATAAATTCAGTAGCTAGGTAATATCTTGATTAGGACTAACCAAAACAATATAAAAGAGTTTTTTCAACATCTCTAGATTTCTTAATCAGACAACATGCTACAAATATCCATCCCTTTCCCTACAACTTCTCTTCCTCCCCCCCAAAAAAAACAAGGAAGGAAAATGATATTAGAAATGATCTCCCAAAATTATAGCCCTGGGTATGCAGCTTTATTAATATTATTATATTCACTTTTCAGAATGCATTTGTAAATTTATGTGTTGCAACCATTTTTTAAATTATTTTCATTGGTTAACAAGAACTTAAGAGAAGGAATGCAAGCCTGAAGCTAATGTAAATGTGAGTTTCAACAGAATATATGACTAAAACTGTATCTATGTGACTTTGGTACATTGAATTATGGGGAACAGGCAGCTAGATAATCATCAAAATTACAGATCTTGAAATAAGTTACATAGCCTTGGAAATGAGGTTGCTAGAACTATTAGTGCAGTGTTATTTTGGCTGACTATGCCAGCTATAATTAGTTTTCAGTGCTATTGCCAAGATGAATATGCATTTTCAGTGAAGTAAATCATGCCAAGCACACACTAAATTTGTTAGAAAGAAATTAGCTTTGTTTACATTTTTGGGAGTATTTTGTGATTATATTATGTGGAGATACTCAACATTTCAGCAATAATAAAAAAAGAGTTTTCTGAAGAGTTCAGATTACTACATTTATATCCTACTCCAATGTATAATTTGTCTTATAATTAATGGAAGAGATGCCTGTGGCTGAATAAAATGAGAATCCTTAAAATCCATAACAAAGAATAAATAATAAGTTCAAAGCTCATATTTCCAAAAGGCTACAATTTGCTTGCTGATTGTGTTTAAGAGTTTCCACATCAGTTTGCATTGAACTGATGCTCTTGAATTCTCTTGGAATGCAATTCTCATCACAGTATAACCAATAAGTTGAAATGATAGGAACTGTTGTCTGGATAAGAGAGACAATCTCTGCTCTTTTATTTATTGTCAGAAGCCTCAATTCCTAATAAATCAGGATTTTCAATCCATCAGAAAAAGTTGTTTGGTCTTCGTTCTACTTTGGTCTTGAACTGCAGTGACTGCAGATCTGCATCTGTGTCTAATTCAAGATTTTGCTCATTACCCTTAAGACACTCTGTGGCATAGATCCAGGGTATCTAAGGAGTTGTCTGTTCCCTAGTGGGATTGGCCCATCAGAAAGGCCTACTATGGACCCCATAAGCTGAGGAATTGTAGCTGGTGGAGTCCAGGACAGGAACCCTTTCTGCCAGGTCCCCACTCTTTGGAACAACTTGCCACAAGAGGTGAGATCCACTGTCTCTCTTCTGGCCTTCAGGAAATGCCTTAAAACTTGGCTGTGCTGGTTGATATGGGACTCTGAAAGAGAACCTATTTGGTTGAGGTGGCTAGTGCAGTAACATAGAAATCGCCACCATCTCTCCACTTCAACTTTCTGTTTTTTTAAGTTTCTTTTGTAATTTTAATCTCTTTTTATATTTATAATTGTTTTATATTCATATGTTTTATGAAGTTGTAAGCTGCTTAGAGTCATGTTGAACTGTGAGGTGAGTGGCACATAAATTTAACAAATAATAGTAATATTAGTAGATTTATACTTCCTCATCCACTTTACCCAGTCCCTTATATCCATCTCTTCATTGAGCTTTCTGATCCAGTACTAATGTATGGAAAAAAGATGTTCTGTTTTAGCATTAGTAGAAAAAATTGCGTTGAATTTTGGGACAAAAAAAAAATCACTGAGTTTTTTCTGTGTCTATTCTAATAGGAAGATGAATCCACATGAGTACATCGATTTAGCCCTTCAAAGGTGGAAACCTTCACAATATAGGCAGAAATAAAAAGACAGTTTGTTCTACTGGGAAGCCAAGTAGTATATTTGGAATCTTTTCACAATTTCTGCTGAATCTACCTATGTGCATAGTTGTAATGAAGATAACTTTTTAATACACACATACATGAATACACAAGAATGTGCATATGTATCTATTATACTATTTAAAGATGCAGAAACATAGGTATCTGCCTTCAGATAGAAATTTTAAATGATTTTTTGATCCTGCATTTACATGAAATTTAGCTGATATACATCTGAAATGTTATACAGTGGCAAGAGACCAAAGTCACAAGACTTTAAATTGAAATAGCTTGAAGGGAATTAGAAAATGTTCCATATGGAACATTAACACACATTATTTATTATTTTAATATTTGTTTTATTCAGCTATGTTAAGAACCTTGGTGACACAGTGGTTAGAATGTAGTATTGCAAGTGAACTATAGTATTACAAGTGAGCCGAGGTGGCGCAGCAGTTAGAGTGCAGTACTGCAGGCCACTTTAGCTGACTGTGTTCAGCAGGTCAGCGGTTCAAATCTCACCGGCTCAAGGTTGACTCAGCCTTCCATCCTTCCGGGGTAGGTAAAATGAGGACCCAGATTGTTGGGGGCAATGTAAATATATATATATACATTGCTTACTGGTGTACACCACTTAGAGAGTGCTTGCACTTAAAGCGGTATATAAGTCTCATAAATAAATAAATAAATAAATAATACCAACTGCCAGCAATTTGATCCTGACTGGGTCAAAGTTGACTCAGCCTTCCATCCTTCTAAGGTCAGTAAAATGGTACAAAGAATGTTGGGAAAAATATGCTAACTCTGTAAACTGCTTAGATAGGCCAGTAAAGCACTATAAAGCAGTACATAAGTCAAAAGGCTATTGCTGTTACTATGTATCTGGTCTGAACAAAGCAAACAAAAAAAAATCTAAGACAAAATACATTCCCCCAACCCTATTTTTTAAATAACTGAGCCAGTAAGATTTATTAGATTGAAACAGAAATAATTTAGAAAAAATAGCACAGTTCTCTTTTATCATTATTATAGGGTATTTCATGACACCAAAGAAGATCCCAGTTGCCAAACATAGCTTCAACACATTTTTTAAGAAGTAAAAACTGCCTCTCCCAGATGAGTCACAGATTTCCTTTCCCACCATCCATCTTGCTTCCCAGCTGATGCTCAAAGTCAAGGAAGGATAATGGATGAGAGGTAATTCTGCGCCCCATTTGAATTTCTGAAATTTCAGAAGGTCAAATTGGGAAAAGCTTCTGATATTTCTGGCAGTGAAATATCCTCTGTGAACGTTCAGTTTTCACAAATGCTTTTGGCAGGTTTCTGTTTCAATATGTCCTCTCATTAATCTTCTGTTAATCTTCTGCTGCTCTTCCATCATCCATCTTTCCTTATGTTGCAAATGAGAGGTCTTTGTAATTATGAGTGCTTGAAGCATTTTGATGAGTGTCTTCTGCCTTGTGATGTCATTTCTTAAAAATGACTATTATAATAAGCAACAGAAATGAACTGTACCTGCCATGCATCTGATTTATGACCAGTTGAGGAAATAAATAATAACAAATTGATTGGTTTGATTGTTCCCTAATGCAACTTACAAGAAGTGTAGAAATTTAGCTTCATGATGCATGTCTTTGTTCTTGTCAATTTTGATGTGATTGTGCCTCTTTGTCTTATTTTAAACTTCAATCTCATACATGTCTCTTTGTCAGAAGCATTTTCAAGTGGGCTTCCATAACATGTGGGTGACAATGAAAAAAAGGTTAAGAAATCTATTTGTATAAATAGAAAGATGTGAGAAGAAATATTTCCTCCTATCTGTTTTAAGCATTGTACTAGACAATTTTATTTGATAGCCCAGGGGTGTCAAACTGGTGGTCTGTGGGCTGGATGCATCAACTCTGCCTCTGGAAAGGCAAAAAATGTCACGAAACGTCGATACGTCACATGACATGATTGAGTTTGACATCTGTGTGATAGCCTTTAATTCTGATGTTGGGAGAATGGAAATACCTTCTCCATGATAATGACTTATTTACCAGAAATAATTTATAATAATTATGTCTCCTTTCAGCATTTTTTTCTCTATGCTAAAAAGAGTTGCTTTAACCTGAGTTGACCAAAGGATGAAAAGTATTCTGATTTGTTTCTTTTCCTTCTCTAATGAGCCTGCATAAAATATATGTGCAGATAATTTCATTGAATTGTCTACATCAAACCCAATAGTTGACCAATGACAGTTCAGTGCCCTTCATTGTAAAAGTAAAATATGAACTCCTAGTGATAGTGTGCATTATTGACATTGAATTGCATTTATTTAATTACTGGATACTACTTGGAATACTTCAAAGTCATTTGAGTCTTCTTCACCTTAGATTAATTTGTGTTATCTGCATTTTTCCTCTGTAACTGAAGATTAGCAGTTTATAAATTCATTTATGAGAAAGTTGAATACCTTTAACTTTGTGGACCTGGAACATGTCATTACGGGATGCCACCTTTTAGCTCCCACCACTTTAAAAATTGCCAATATATTCTTATCTTTTGTTTTCTGTTGTTCAACCAGGCACCGAAGCCTAGCAAAACCTCTATTGCAATACACACAGGATGACCTGCCTACTTAGCTTACTCAGGTTCTTTGATGAGGAATGTTCTCAAAAGCTTTTGAAAGTCCTACTATGGAATTTCAATCTTTTCTGTGTCATGCTGAGGGCTTATATAGTTCAGGGGTCCCTAACCCCCAGGCTGCAGCCCTCTACCAGGCCTTGAGCCCTTTGGAATCGGGATGTGGAAGTGGCAGGCAAACACGCACATGCTTCCCCATTTGTATGAGTAGCAGGCAAGCGAAAGCACGTGGGTTCCATTAGTGTGAGCAACAGGTGCATGTGCTCACCACTTGCAAGGAACCATCCCCTCTCCTTCCACGGTGGTCTGCAAAACCAGAAAGGTTGGGGAACTCTGATGTAGTTCACTTATGGTAGGAAACAAATCATGGCCAATCAGTTTTTGTGTTTTTATCAACTATTGCATTGTGTGATTTCCATCTTCAGAATATGTTTGAACTTATCATTGAGATAACTGATCTGATTTTAGATTTTATAGCATTTCCCACATACTCTGCTTTCTGTATGCTTTTTCTGATTTTGGGAAAAATCAGAAAAGTTTGCATCCTCTTTGGTCAAATTTGGATTAGATCTAATAAAAGTGTTGCCTGAATACCTTTTCTGTTTTCTTTGATCAGCATAACTACCATTTTTTTTGTCTTTAACATAAGCCATAGATTCTTTTATCAAACTGAAATGCTATTGACAGCAATCTATATTTTGTTACTCATGGGAAAAGTCATCACCTTACTGTATTCATATGTAGCTATGCTATAAATGTGAAAATTGCCTCAGGGTTTCAATTGGTTTTCCTTCTGCAAAAAAAAAAATAGCTGTCCAATCATATTATCTTTGTCATTATGCTAATTTATCATCACTGGCCACTGTTGTGAGGCAATAAGGCACTCTGTTTTATGTTCTTTATGATGCAGCATTGATAACAAAGTTTCTGTTGCAATTGGCAATAAAAAAGTCAAAGCACATAACAATTCTAGTGCAGCCAGCAGAAAAAGCAATGTAAAGCACACATCTTAAATCTTAATTTCAGCCTAATCACATCCTACAATTAAATGTTTCCCAAAAGATGTTTTTTTTTGTATTGCAGAAAGAAAGAGTATGCTGTATAATATCTGCTGATACTTGAGTTGCTATAGCAATAGGATCGAGCTTTAAATTTAGAATCTAATTTTCCTTCCTTTTGCTTTGCTGTTTCACCATAAAGGAAATAAGATGTTTACGATAACTTTTTTTTCAGAGTGCATGTGAATAACAGAGATTAGTTCTGTTATGGATAATTGCCAGAGTCTAAGTCTAAGACTATCGTAACTATTCCCTCAATATTTTTCAAATCTTAGCTGGGCTTTTCAGAGGTAAAAATAATTGTGCAGGCTTTCATTTCAGCAGACTTTCAACAGTGGAGGATAAAAGGCTAAAATAACAGGTATTCTAAAAACAAGAAAGTTGAAAGGTATGGAATCTCAACAGAAAGGATATTAATTGTTTACCCTGACAAGGTGGTGTATTGAAATTGTTTTGAAATGTATCAGCTTGGTGGGAAAATGAGCATCCATTCAAGTTTTTCCAAATAACTACTGTACATAGCACACAATGCACTATTCATTAGAAATAGCATGTCTATAAGCCTATGCAGAATTATCTGGATATAGCAGCCATTATATTAGAATTACATATTTTCATTTAGTATGTATTTAGCACCCTGTAAGACCTATTTAACTAAAACAATTATCTTGTCAGATAGAAAAGTCAGTAAAGTCAGTTTTACATTTATAGCTTAGGTATTAAACAAATAGAACACTCAATAATGAAACATCAATGATTGCAAGTCTTAAAATACATTAAATCTGCTTTAGTATATTTGAAATCAAAACTGATTTGTCAAAAGATCTATTTGGAGTTATGGAATCCCTAAAGAATGGATGACAAGGGATAGATGACAGATTTCTACTGTCTGTCATGTAAAAGTTTTGTGGGATCATTCAGTTAAATGATTTAGTTCTGTTATAGTTTTTGAAATAATATTTTAATGTACATAAATAAATTTATGAAAAAATTGTTAAATAAATTAATGTTATAGTAAACTATAATCCTGTTGTATCAGACTTTGTGTTACTGAGATATTTATTTGAGAAATTGTAAAAGTAATTATATTCCTACAGATTGGATTTAAGAGATGTGTAACATGTCCACTTTTGGAAATGTTAGGTGCTAGTCAAAATATAACTTTTTTGTTATTTAATGGCATAGATGTGATATTCTGTAATGTTAGAAATTTTAAATGTAGATTTAAAAATGTTGTTTGATTAACATGAGACATATATAAATATTTCCCTACTTTTCAGCTTTTTTCAAACAGGGAGCTCAATTTTTTTTACTTTTTAATTTTTTCCCCTGGAGTTTTCTTCTATTCTTTTGTATTTCTTTCTGCAAAAAAGACAAATAACAATCTTAAAGGAAAACAAACAAATAAACATGGATAACAAAAAATGATTGGCTAAAGTCAACCAGTGATATAGCAGTGACTCAATGAAATTTGTTATGGTTATGAAGATGGTTCAGAATTAATTTGTAGGGAATATAGATATGTAAAGAAACATCTTAGCAATTTGGAGTGCCATCTTTTAGCTTCAAAGCTGAAATATAATAATAGCACTAATCAACTTTCTATTAAGCTGAGGGAAAGTACTGTATGTCCAGTTGCTTGATTAGATTTTTGACCTGGACAAAGCATTACAAAGAAAGTCCTTATGAAGAGCATTAGTGCATGGAAAACAGATGTTCTTGAAGCATTGAAGCTTTTACATTATATCTTTTGATGACTTTCTTAGCTTTCTCTGCACAAATATGCATACTGATCTGGTGATTACAGCAAAAAATATTATCTATGCATGTAGAATAGAATAGAATAGAATAGAATAGAATAGAATAGAATAGAGTTGGAAGAGAGGTCTTCTAGTCCAACCTGCTTAGGCAGGAAACCCTATACTATTTCACACAAATGGTTGTCCAATCTCTTGACATGCACCTAACTTGTGATAATCTGCAAAATAGCCATGCAAGCTTTTTGAAGCATGCTTAAATGCATGAAAGAGAACTTCTTTGCTCATGCTAACAAATTTTGTGAAGCATCTCATTCAGATGCTAAGTATTACTATTTTATTTCTGTCTACCTTTTTCTTTCTGTATTACTAGAGCACATAAAATAGAATTGGAAGCCTTGTTATCAATGATAGAGATAATTACATCTGAAGCTGCACTTTCCCTCATCTACAAAGCCTGTTCCTTTGCATACTGAATACTGGGGTGGATTCATGCATAATGCAAACCTTGGTTTGTTCCATGTACTATTTTGTTACTGAAACCACAATAGCTGGATTTATACATCACACTAAATCATAATGCATGAGTTATAAAGCTTAAGAGCTAGTTTAACATGACAGGTTAAACCAGATGAAAAAATCCCATTATGACCTAGTGTTATATGTTAAGGTAAAGATGCTTTAGTGATGAAAAAAGAAAAGATTTTCAGTGGGGACAAATTGTTCACTGAAGGTTTAAATTTTTGAGTATATGAAATAAAATTACAAAGAACGCTGTCCATAATTTCTAGCTGTATAGAACAGTAGTATTTCTAATAACTGTGTAGAAGATGAACGTTCAAGGGAAATAGTTTTCCTTAATCTTATGTACTGAAGAATTTATTTGTTGTCTTTCAAAGCAAAGTTTTGAACAACATCATAAACATTTTAAACCATATGCTTTTAATAATACATGTTATATAACTATTCAATAAATACTGAAAGTTAATAATGCACAGTAAAGATAATATATTAATCAGTTAAAAGGTTTGCTGGATAATAGAAATGAAAGCAGCAGAGAAAGAGAAATTGTAGCTGCAATACAGAGAATTAAAAGTAAAATTTATATTATTTTGGGAAAATCTCTTTTCTAAGAGAATCTTTGCATTACTCGCTAAAGTATTAGTGCTTACATAGTACATCATGATAAAGTGTCCCAAAAGTCTTATTGCAGTTTTACCTTATTGATGTTTATGAAGCCAATAAAGCCCACATAATTCATGTAGACAAAAATAATTTGGGGACAAGGTAGAAATATACTGAACTACAAGAGAGAGGAATGTGGGGGGGTTGGAGAATGAAAACATTCTGCAAAGTTTCTCATCAAAAACTATATTTGGTGTCCCTGAACTTTCTTTCCTTTCCTGGTCTAGTGTTAGGGCATCTGGATAGAAACCAGGAGACTGTGAGTTCTACTCTTACTTTAGCCATGAGAACAGCTGGGTAACTTTGACTTAGTCAATCTATCTCAATCTATCATGCCAGAGGTGACAATTCCTGTTGCTAGCAATAATTGATGTGAAATAAAGTAGATCCTGCATTTGTGGGGAAACACTGTGGAAGGAAGGAAGAAGGCAGGCAGAGAAAGAAGGTGTCAGAGTTCCAACAGACAGAGATGAATAAAGCAGAACTCTGAGGCTTGCAAATTCCTCAAAGAACATTTTTATTAGTTATAAAATATCGGCACGTTGAAAGTGAAACCAAGTCTGGATACAGATACAATTCCCCAATAGAAAGTTAAATGTCCCACCCACAAAAGCTATGTAAGGAGCTACATTCCCCAATATGATTATTTGGTGGGCCTTTATTGAAAGGCCCAACCTGCAGTCTCAGGAGCAGCCAGTGACCTTGGTTCCCATGGGACACAAGATTATTTTGACTAGCAAAGCACCTGGGTAACCCCTCTCCCTCCATTCTATGTGGCAACCTAAAATGAGAAGGAAAATGGCTACAGCCATGCTCATTTGTAAAGTTGACAGAAGGAATAAAAGAAGGTACATGATGCCATTGAAATTATCTAGAATGTATAAAAGAAATTCAAAGGGATATTATGCTTGATGGACATGTAAAAAAGCTCAAAGGTTTGGATCCAAAAGCATACTTTTAAACTCCAAGTTTTTGGAGTTCATAGAAAGTGTCAGCCTCCCAAATAGACCAAACAGGAAAAGTGACAAGAAGAGCTAAATCTATTTTATTGTAAGGCTATAGTAACAGAATCTTGTACATCTGGAAGTACAAATGTCCGCCATTGCTTTTTACCACCTGATTAGTTACATCAGATCCTTTCTAAGTTTATTTCTCTGTCCATTACTCAGTTGCTGGCTCCTCCCTCTTTTATCTGACCATTCCCTTCCCCTGATTTCCAAGGTGATTCTCCTATTCCATTACATAAAGGAAGGTGATCTAGAGGGGATCCTGAGTAACAAAGGAGGACTGCTTGGCTAGGAGATAAACCTTGGCTTTCTTCCAAGGTGAATAATATTATATCTCATCAAATTTTATTTTTTCATTAACTGAAGGTCATTAATGTAATGGATTATAATAGTCATTAAAATCAACAGGACAGTGAATCAGTCATGACATGCTGATAATATTGGAAAGCTTTTAAAAAGGTTTTAAAACTAGCAACATTATTTTTTACTAAACCACTTTTTAATTCATTTTAGGTTTTTTTGGTCTTATTAAATAGCCCTCCTCTCCCAAAGGCAATTCTGGACAAGATGTTTGAATCTGATGCCCAAATATATCAAATGCACCCCTTTTTAAAGACATAGCTATGATAAAATATAAGGTAATAATAGATATTGTTGATTGCTTGGGACTCATATCAGCCACTATATATAAGTCATGCAGAAAATTGTTGCTTGGAATTTCAATGCTAAAGTAAAACCATAGCGTGTGTTATATATTCAGACAAGAAGATCATCTTGGATTGGGAATCTTTTGCCAGTTAATACAAGGATGTTGCTAAAAAAAAGTGCACGGTCATTTCACATAGTTGTCAGGAGTTGAAGGTAACTTGAAGGAGTTACCTTTTTTCAGCATTAATCAAGTTCAGTGGAACATGAATGGTTGATATTTATTAAATAACAAGAATAGGCATACAACACAAATTTAGGTTGTGTCATGTGAAGAGGACATCTTTAAGCACCCTCCTTGGTCATCATCTAATACAGGGGTAGTCAACTCGTGGCTCAGGAATTCTGGGAGTTGAAGTCCATGAGTTATAAAAGAGGCAAGGTTGACTACCCCTGATCTAATACATGGTTCTATATCTGTTATTGGGCTAGAATTCAAGGTGCCATTGTAAACAAGCAGACACACATAAATTCATTCAGTTTAATTATCCAATTTTTATCTGAAATATTCTTTTTTGTGATTGCTGTAGAACATAGCTCTTTAAAGAGTGGAGACTTCTTTTCAAATACTTCCTGTATTGTTCCTACTGTATAATGTGAGCCATATTGTATAATATAGATGTAATTGTATCGTTAGTGATGTGGTCAATCACTAGTGTAGAGAAAGAAGCTTCTAGTATTCAAAACAGGAAAAAGTAGGGAAATGATAAATTAGTTACTATTTCAAAAGTATAAGTTCATCTTCCATTTTGTGTCTGGAGAAACTTGAGCACTAGCTGGACTCTGGCCTAATTAGCTTTTGTATCATCATGAACATGTCATTGATCTCTTAAAACAAAATTCTTAAATTTGCACATAGCAGAATACTTTTCAGTCCCTAATTGCTACAAGCTGTGACTACAATACCTGCTAAGAACCTTCATTTTCATATTTATAGGCATTTTTCAATATGTCATTTGCTTTACAATTCTTATTTATAGTCCTCTTTCAAAATTTCAAAGCATAATGCAACTGCAAAGACCAATGCCCTGTGATATGATATCCAATTACCACATCTATGTATCTATTACTGAGATAAATATATAAAAAGCATCATTTGTACATTAGATTTATTGTGGGATTGTTTTGTTAAAATTCTTCCTCTTTTCCTTCAGTTTTAATCTGACATTTTAGATTCTGCAAACCATACTGGCTCCTAAAAACCTCACAGATGTAAAGGAACTATTGCTGAACTAGGTACAAAGCAAAATGCTTCTGATTTTAATTTTTTAAAAGAAGCTTTGATGCTATTTGGCACATCTTTTTCTTGACATGGCATAATGCCATGGATAAATGATCCTTTCAGGTTAATTACTAGATATGGAGAAGTTCCCATCATTCCTGTGGTAATCTGTCAAAGTGTCTTTTGAAAGAGGCAGATGTTCTCCTGAAAATCCCAGGAGACAGTAGTGATAGCTTTATTGCAGGCTGACAAGAACGTGGAGTCACTCTGAGGCTGGATTTGGCAGAAACAATGATTGTCGCGGTAAGAATTTTGATTTCCAGTCTTAGTGCATTCGAAGATAAGAGAACAAGTTTCAGTGTCATCAGTACCAAATTCACCTCTGTCATGAGGAAATAATTTGGCTGCTTTTCTGAGCCTGCAATATCTATATCCACAATGGTGTGGTGGCTGAGTGGCTTAATGATGCTGGAGAAGGTCTGTGTGCATGTGATTTGAGTCCTAGTACCTCAGCTTAGCAATTCCAAAGCATGTTACATGCAAGTAGATAAATAGGTACCACTTTGGTGAGAAAAACAGTACTTCAAGCAGCAAAATGAATTCAACCCATGCTGGACTTGCCTGAATGCACAGTGATGTTGGTGATGGGAAAAGTCGCAGATGACACTGCAGAATGCTGTTAAGACTTTTGAGTATGGAGCTAGTTTAGTGCACTCTGGATAGTGAACAGAAAGGACTGGCCAGCCAAATGACTACTTTGTAATTGCACTGAAGTCTACTGGTTAATATAACATTGCCAGATGCTAACTAACCAAATCTATAACCACAAGAACTGCCACAAAATGGGAAAAGCTGAAGAAAGATTTAGTTTTAGATTCAATAACCAATCATATACTCTTCCATTGTCAGGATACATGGTCAGTGAATATACCAATTCTCAATGCTTTTCTCATTTTTTATCCCTCCCCTAAATTAGTAATTAAAAGAGGTTTATATATTTGGGGATTTTTCTATTATGTGTAAATAGTGCTGTTTTCATTACAAAAAAGATGGACATTCCAAGAATAAGTCTGTTATTAATTATTAAACTGCAGTTTTCTTCAGTCAGTCTACTTTTTTTGTCAATACTTTCTCATATTCCAGCACGACTAAAACATATAACGCAAGACAATATTGCATAGTCAACTAGCTTAGATCTCTGCAGATCACATTGCTCACTGTGACACACCTGAGAGAAGGCAAAGTCTGTTTGTCACATCAGATCAGTAAATAAATAAGGGATTAATTCAGACAGAGAGAAATTTCTTCATTCCCCCCCCATAAGACTTACCTAGTTAGAAGGAAGAGAATTTACTTTAGAAATGGTTCTAAAGGAGAAAATAAATTATCATGGGTGGAGCTTGGTATTTTTGAAGAAATAATCCACTTAATACTTTTGCTGAAAGAATTGACAGAAAATTTTAAAATACCATCTGTAACCTGTTGTAGAAAGGACCATCAACATGAGATCATCTTTTTCAGTAAATACCAAATAATGTAATGCACAGACATAATATTTGCTCTTCTCTTTGCTTCTGCATGGAGATCTTCTCTGCCATAGGAAAGACTTTTATATTAATGTATGTGCCTAATAGAATTTTTTAGCCATTTGTGTAACATTTCCCAAATTAAAAAAGAATATTGATGAAAAGTCAAAGCTGTGTGAAGAGAAATCAGTGTGGGTTGGTGGGTATAATAGTATAATCCAGTGTTTCTCAACTTTGGCAACTTTAAGAGGTGTGTACTTCAACTCCCAGAAAAGCAAGCCTGCCTGAGAAATTCTGGGAATTGAAGTCTACACTTCTTTAACTTACTAAGGTTGATAAAAATTGGCATAATTCCTTCAAAAATCTCAGGAGCAAGTAAATGCAATGTTAGGAACATAGCTTAATACTTGGTCTTTTTTCCTATTCTAAAGAAACATGTACTGGAATAGGAGATGGAGATCTTTTATCTTTCTTCTTTATGCAATCCAAATTGGGATCTGATTCTCTGTGCTTTGAATATAGATTTCCAGAGATGGCTTCAGTAGTGGGATTCAGCCAGTTCGCAGCAGTTCGGCAGAACCAGTAGCTACTGTAATTTTTTGTTGCCCAGGCCCAGAAGTGGCATCCACACAGAGAATTGATTGTTCACATATTTAAATTCCACCACTGGATGGCTTGTATCTTTTAATGGATCAAGTAGTCATACAATCATCAAAAACCTGAAGTGGAATGGAAAATCTAGGCTATTGAGTCCAAACCATGGACTCAATAGGGGAATCGAATTTGAATCATTCACAATAGATGCTGCTTAACTTTGACTTCAATACGTCCACCAAAGAGGAATCACCTCTTAAATCAGTAATTGGTTCCAGTTGCAGATGTAAGGTCTTCAATCTGCATTGGAATTGTAGTGGTAAGAAACGATTAAAGCTTTCATTCAATGGAATAAATAAAGTGTTCTTAGCTTTCTTTTCTTTGAAAGGCTTCCATTTCATGCATTTTTGAAGAAAAGGCACTTTAGAAAGATAAAAACTTTTCAAATGAAAATGCATTACATATTATATAGTACTGTACAAATGTGTTTGAATACATGCCTGATTAAGAGATAGCATGTCTGCCATGCTAGCATTCAGTTTATCATTATCTATCTATCTATGAGCCGAGGTGGCGCAGCAGTTAGAGTGCAGTACTGCAGGCCACTTTAGCTGACTGTTCAGCAGGTCAGCGGTTCAAATCTCACCGGCTCAAGGTTGACTCAGCCTTCCATCCTTCTGGGGTAGGTAAAATGAGAACCCAGATTGTTGGGGGCAATGTAAATATATATATACATTGCTTACTGGTGTACACCGCTTAGAGAGTGCTTGCACTTAAAGCAGTATATAAGTCTCATAAATAAATAAATCTATCTATCTATGTATCTATCTATCTATCTATCTATCTATCTATCTATCTATCTATCATCTCTCTCTCTCTCTCTTCTCTCTCACTTTCTACACACCCACACCAACACACACACACCCACACCAGTGGCAATGAATGCTATTCTGTTTGTTTATTGCTTGCTTTCACAAGAGCTTTTTCAGGACTAAAGATATTTATAATTTTGACAAAAATGCTTACAATTTTGATAAATTCTCTTCTGGACTGCAGAATATAGCTGTTGGTTTTCATTATATACTTTGCCATCTATCAATTATTTTAAGCCACTTTGCCAACGGAAGTGAATGGAAACTTATCATTAGGCAGTTATATTGTCATATCTCTGTGGTAGCGAGCCTATGGCATGTGAGCTTGTTGCCAAAATGTGATCACATGACAGCAGAGAGATTGGGGCCATCATAACTTTAAATTTGGTCATAAGTAGCTTTTGGAGGGTCAATGATAATTTCAAATGTTTGTTAAGTGACTGGTAATGAGTTGAGGACTACCTATGTTTTGTTCTCTTATGTTTTAGAGACTTCCAGTTAGATTTAAGGTGGAACTAGTTTTATTGGCAAAATTCTAGGTTTCTGGCAATAGATTTACAAGATTTTTGATTCCTAATATGCAATGACACTACAGTTAAAGTGAAGAAAATTAATTTTGGATTATACACCTAGATGTGTGATAGAAGTGTGTTTTATTTCAAAAGGATTGCAAACACCATTCAGATCTGATACTCAATTCCTGGATTAAGAAGGGTGAGAGAAGGTCATCTGGATTATTGGACACCAGTGTTGGTTTATCAATATATAGCGCTGCTGTTGGTCTCCTACAAACAATGCTAAGCATAAGCAGGATCAGTAACTTTATTGTCTTCCAAGAAAAAGTAGCCATATAAGTTAGCTGAAAGTTTCTGACTGAAATAGGAAAGGTGATTGCTATTTAAAATCTGGATTTCTTCTTATTTCTAGCCATCATGCATCCAGTGATGACAGATGCTTGTTTACATGCGTCTTGCTTTCCCATTCATGTAAGTCCATCAAATTAAATTGGGATTTTCCAGCCACTAACTCATCCTGAAACCTAGGGCTTGATTGAGTCTAATATAAAAGACAGGCATTCAACTTTAAAGGCCCCAAACAGTGTAACTTCAGATTATCTGACAAACTGTTTCTATCCCTAGAAATATGTCGATATTTTGGGATCATACTTAAAAGCCTGACAGGGAGAACAAATTGGTTGTCAACTAAGCCTTATTGCCTGTGGCCCCAGCTCATGAAATTCTATTCCCATCAACTCAGCTTCTCTCTTTTTCTGAGAATATACTGCCAAAGAAAGCATGAAGCTATTGTCATCCACTATAGATTTATTTTCTAACAATGCCTCTAAGACCTGTCTAAGGTCTTGCAACCTCCTTGTAAATAAATATATTGCTGGAGGCTGGGGATTTCCCCCCACTATTTCAAATAAATATTTAATGACAATAATCTTTCAAAAAATAGGGCATCACAATTTCAGGGAAACACAACAGAGGTGTCTCTTGGAACATTGGTCCTCATAGTGATTTTGCTGATTATCTTTGTTCTCTGATGTAGAGAATGAAGTAACACAATCCTCTTCCAGTATTGATAATAAATTATGGAACTTAAAACAGCAAAAATTATTGTAGTTAATTTTCAGTGTAATTTGCCTCTAACATACTCCCAGTCAATTGACATGCAGATCAGACCAAGTACACAGGCCAGTTTATCTAGCAAAACAAAACAAAAGTTGAGATTTATTTATCAAATCTCATCAAATATCGAGACTAAAGTCAAGCAAAGGGAGTGACAGAGAGAAATTATGATTATAATTGAAATGTATAGCTTTCTTTCTTTCTTTCTTTCTTTCTTTCTTTCTTTCTTTCTTTCTTTCTTTCTTTCTTTCTTTCTTTCTTTCTTTCTTTCTTTCTTTCTTTCTTTCTTTCCACTTCACCAAAGGTGATTGCAAGCAGCTTATAGACACCAAATAAAATGCTTTATAAAACAATTAAAACAAAAAATAGAGATCTAAAATTTAAAAATTCAATTAAATTAAAACTGAGCAGGATGGGGAGGGAGGGAGCAAAATGCACACAAGGAGGAGGTGGGCTGATCTCTACTCGATTACCCACCTGTAAAGTGCCACATCTCCATTAGGCCATAGGGTAGTTGGCATGGCATGTCTTCAAGGCCATTGGGAAGGCCAAAAGGATGGAAGCAGATCTGTCCTTAGGAGCTATCTACATCTATCAAAAGACACAGAACTTTTCAGGGCCACTGGAAAGAATCCCCAAAGAAGTAGATTTGATCATTCCAACCTTAACCCTTTTGTTATATAATAGCAGCAGAATAAAGATGGAAAGTAATTAGTTAGGGGATCCTCCTCCATTCTGCACATGAGAGAAACAATTCAGTGAATGGGGTTGTTGTCTGCAGTGTACAATCATCAATAAGCTGCAGAAGCTTGAAATCAAGTAGTAAGTATTTTTTTTTACTAACAGTCGCATTCTGATACTCACTTCTAATTATGACTTTATCAATCTGAAACAATCACAGAATTATTTCACAGAATCAAATAAGGCACAGCTAAAGGAATGTTCAAATGTTGTACTCTATAGAAACAAAATAGGATAAAGGGAAATTCACTTCTATCCGACAACTGCACACTGTGAATAATAAACGGTGCAAATAGATGAGTGTGGAGCAATGAGTTGGTTTTATTCAGTCGAGAAGATAACATAGCTTGAAATGGTAAGCTGGTTTATTATAGCCCTTAGGCAAAAAGCTGCTATCAAGAGAGGTGGATGATAAATTTGAGTTCAGAAGAGTACCTTATAGTGTACAGTAAAGCAAAATTGTTCTGCTAAAGGGAGGTAAGTGACTATCATCTTTAGTTATACTGTAGCTAAAAAGCTAAAAAGCTCTATCTACTTAATGAAAATGCTACCAATTATTTTATACTGCTATAAAAACAGAACAGAATTTTTTTTTATCCATTCATTATATTACTTGCAAGTATTTTTAAAACCCAAGAAAATATTCTTTGTCTGCACATACAAGTGATATTTACACATTATTTATGAACACACTGAATATTCTATGATTTCTAAATTCACAAACTCAACATAGCTGAGTAAACTAATAAAGTGAAACCTGCAGATTATTATGTGGCTTGGAATAAAAGCATTTATTCTGCTTTTGCTCTCATACTGCTTTTAGTACTGCTTTATTTCTTTGAACTTGTTGCCTTCATTCACACTGCCAGTAGTCAGAGTGCCCGTATAATGGCAGTGATCTATAATATCATAATTTCTAGACCTGTGCTATGATATTATTGATACAACTACTCATTATGCAGCAGCCAGTCAAATTAAATGTGGGTGAAGGCAAGTAAGGCTGAAGCCAATAAAGGCCAGAGAAAAAGGAAGCAGCTTAGTGATAATACTGAATTATAATCTCTTTATGTCTATGGAGATTCTCAGTCATCCAGGTCATGATTGTTCCAAAGAACTGAAGAATGGATGAGAAGTGAAATGTTTTCAAGGAAAAAACAAAGTCCAGTTGCCTTTTGAAAAGGCTTTGGGGTTATCCCTTTATATTATATATCACATTTGGGAAGTTCATGAGAAAAGAATATAAATATAATATAAAACAGTGATCTCAACCCTGACAACTTGAAGACAACAAGACTGGCTGGGGAACTCTGGGAGATGAAGTCCACTTAATTTCAAGTTGCCAAGGTTGAAGATAAGTTTTTTTTTACACTTATAGGATTTTTCTGGTTGCTAATTTCACTTGGGACCACATAGGATTTTCCTTTATGTGGCTCCATATTACTTTATACTAGCCCTATCTAATATCAAATATCAAAATTTTCAATTCACCTTTATGGCCGTGACCAAAACATGTCGGGAATTTGGGCAGTTGGAACTCTAGTCTATCTAGAGAAAAGTGATATAGGCTTACCTGATTTTCTTCTCCCCTTGTTTGTTACACCAATCAGGAAAAATGGTTGTGGATAGTTTGCTAGAAACTGGTCAGAATTAAACTTTTAACCAGGTGGGCTCACTCCTGTACCCACCACTTTTTATTTCTGAAAAAATGCCTGTTTGGCTTTTGTGGTCTAAATGATCTGCGCAAACAAAGAAGTCTTTAGAGGTTGGTGTTTTGCTTATCATGTTACTTTCCAAGCTAATTTATTAAAAATATAATTATCTAAAAAAACTCAAAATCATTTGGGGGGTGAAACTACATATGTCAAGGTTACTAATTCATCATCATTGTTAGATAGCACATAAGCTTTCACTAGCTCGAGAGTGATATTATACTTAATTGTAAAGGATGGGTTATGGTCCAAAATGTATGGTGCCTAAGGAATAATAATAGGGCATCCTCAGGTTCCTCAAATCACATTAAAACATTGTAATGAACATTGTATATACTAAATTGTAGATTGCACTGATTTTCCATGTAAAAAAGTAGATCAAGGCTAAGGAATGAGGGAACACAAAGACAGAAATCTGGGAACTGTCAGCATTCTAGACCAAGCTAAGTCCAAAAATGCTGGAGAATGCTTAGAAACCTGGCTTTCAGACAAATCACCCATGAACAGGCACATAGATATAAACAACATTGACATACCATTCCAAAGAGACAGTCAAAAAGCCAAAAAGGAATCAAATGACCAAAACACCTCTTCACCAGCAATCAACACCAAGATGCATAAATTAACATTAGACCAACAATCAAGATTGACATTAGATCACGGGTGTCAAACTCAATCGCGTCACATGACATATTGTGACATATCTCAATGTTTTTTGCCTTTGCGGAGCTGGGGTGGGCATGGCCTGTGCATGACGCATCTGGCCCACAGGACACCAGTTTGACACCCCTGCATTAGACAAACAATCAAGGAGCAAACAATATCCCAATCAAAGAATTGCCAAACAAGCTAACAATCAAGGAACCATCAAGATCATTCCCACCAACATTGAAGGACAAGCCACTAGTATGCAAAATAGAGCAAACCCCACTCCCTACTAGCACTGATGATATTATCTAGTTTGGTAATGAAACATCTGCAAAAAAGCAACCAGGTTCAGAGAGCACCAAGGACCCACAGCTCAACTCTTATCTACAAATGTTCTGTTCTGGCAGGGAATTTGTGAGTAGTGAAGAACATTTTTCTAGATGAAGATTTTGTATTTCTTCTGCACATGGGCTTCTATGCGATGAAATGTGTTTCCATATTTGTGATGCCAGGTGGCTCATATTGAAGATAGGGCTTGCACTATCTCTATATCATAACATAGGTTTCATTGTTTCCAAAGGACAAGAAGCAATGGATGGAAAATAATCAAGGAGAGAAGCAACCTAGAACTAAGGAGAAACTTCCTGACAGTTAGAACAATTAACCAGTGGAACAACCTGCCTCCAGAAGCGGTGAATGATCCAACACTGGAAGTTTTTAAGAAGAGACTAGACAGTCATTTGTCCGAAATGGTATAGGGTTTCCTGCCTGAGCAGGGGGTTGGACTAGATGACCTCCAAGGTCCCTTCCAATTTTTTATTATTATTATTACTGGTATTGTTGTTAATGAATTTCTGTACACTTCCATTTTGCTTTTCCAATTTGAGTGATGTAATAGTGCCAACTCTGTTCAGTGATTAGACTGATGTTACAATGTCTTATAGTAGGGAAGAACTTCTAATTAGAAAAATAATGCTTTGTTCAGTTTATGATAACTTAGCATATTTTGGTTCTGGGGTGGGATGGCAACATGAAATATGCATAACATCATTATACAAATTCTGAGATGCAAAAGAGTAATGGCAATATTTGTATGGTGAAGTCACAGTCTGAGTATATGACTACTTTGGTGTCATCATGGTTTGCTGTGTAAATAGCCGAATGGATCTATACTGAGGTGAGAAAAATATTGATGTTGCAGAAATATAATTGGTCATCCATGGTCAGAAAACCACTAAGATTAAGATGGCTAGTTAATGATGATATCCTGCATCTAATTCAGATTGATGTAGCCTCAGCAGAAGCTCAATTTCTGAAGATGTCTGCTTGGCCATTGTCAAGAAAAGAATGCTGAAAGAAAAATATCTTTCATGTGATCAAGCATTGTTTTTTTTTTTCTTATGCTTGCAATCTTAAGGATTTATTTTTTGCTGGCGGACCGTGTTTTCTTGTTGATTTTTAGAAAAGGAGCTGAGTTTTATTATTGGGTAAACAGACTAGCTGTCATTAATTTTTTTTACAAGGTCATTCTAGTTGTTTTCTCTGAAATACATACGCATCAAAGTCATAAAACTTGGGGCAATTTTACTATGAGCACCAAATATGTCATTTTGCGGCATGAGTAAAGCTATAAAAAGAAAGAAATAGTCAACATCTATAACACTGCTAAACAAAATTCAGTACTATATTTTGCTGGTGGTGTTCACTTGATAAAAGCCAATTGAAAATTTTAAATCAGCAACACTTCCCATTTATGTAAATTTTTTTCTATTTCTTCTTTTTTTGCAAAAAGTTTGCCAAATTCATCATTGACATGCCTGAAGAACTGAAACAAGTCACCCAAACATACACATTTTATTTTCTTACACAAGATACCATGGATTTATTTATTTTTTTACAAACCTGTGTGCTAGAAAAATTGGAAAAGATAGCTCTTGCAAGCATTTTTTAAAAAATGAAAAGGTGAGATCATACACTGAATTTATATTTTTCAACATTTTCTAGTGTGGTCTATGCTACATGATATTTCTGAATGTTATGATGTAGGTAAACTCGTTGGCCAATATATCAGGTAGCAAATAAGAAAATATCCCCTGATCAAACTCTTTATCCACAGATAAAATAATATGGGAGTTTGAAAACCTTTAATCAGGAAAGAAGCGAGAGCTGTGCTTTCAGAAGAATTTTGCAGAATTTAATTTCTGTAACTTAGCAAGAAAAATTTAAAGTCATATGTTCAAATCCTCGTAGCAGATTGGAATTAGAATCTTTGTTTTCTTCATTGACTGGCATATGATAAGAATAAATATGTTGTTTGTTTTTGATGTAAAAAAGAATTTACACTGGGAATTATACATCAGGAAAGAACAATAATTATTTTCTACAGTTTTACTTCTCATATTCCCAGAATATTAAAAATTCATAGGCACTATACTTAGAACAGAACTGTCCAAGTCATGGTATTCTCTGTGACATTTAAAAAAACCCCAAATATTGGACTTTGAAGGAGAAAGATAGAAAGACAATTGATGCTTTTGAACTTTGGTATTGGAGTTCAATATCATTTATTATTCTTCAATAATAAATCAACCCAGAGTTCCCACTTAACGAACAAATGAGCAAGCTCAACTAACTTACTTTGGACATATTATGCAAGACCGAATACTGGGAAAGAGGGAAGAAAAGAGAATAAAAAGATGACCTGCAGCAAGGTGGATGGACTCAGTTACAGTAGCAACAAATGCACTATTGAAAGTTTTAAAATATCAGATTAAGATTTCACTGTAGGGTAAAATCTATTTATGTGGTCCCTATGTATCAACACCAACCTGATGGCACATAATCAATTTATCAATCAAGTTTTTCATAGAAAATAAGGAATAGTAGCAATAGCACAGACTTATATACCACTTCATAATGTTTTACAACACTCTCTAAGTCAGTGGTTCTCAACCTTTTTAATGCCGCGACCCCCAACCGGTCGTAAGTCGAGGACTACTCAACTGGTCGTAAGTCGAGGACTACTCAACTGGTGCAGCACCGTTTGCAGAATGGGACTTTTGGCGGGCTCAGCAGGGCAGAGACAGCCTGGACAATTCCTATTAGCTTTTGAAAGCCAATAGAATTAGACTCTATTCAAGAGAGTCTATTCTTTTGGCTTTCAAGAGCCAATAGAATAAAAGGGAGTAGCACAGCTAAGGAAAAGGGGAAAAAAATGGCGGACTGCGTTGTTTGGCGACCCCCATGAAATGGTCGTTCGACCCCAAATGGGATCCTGACCACAGGTTGAGAACCACTACTCTGTGGTTTATAGAGACAGTATATTGCCCCCAACATTGTGGGTTCTCCTTTTACCAAACCTAGAAGGATGGAAAGCTGAGTCAACCTTAAACTGATTAGGACTGAACTCCTGGCAGTGGAATACAGAGTTAGCTTGCATTACTGCATTCTAATCACTGTACCACCATAGAAACATTTTGTGAAAAATGCATTTGAAGGAAGAACATATTATTTTGAAAGTTGTGTAAGAAAAGGCAATGTGGTTGACCTCCAATAAAAATGCTGTTGATATGGAAGAAATTGCTTAGATTATAGAAGATCTGTAATTTAAGACATTTCTTTCCATACTAACAACATTTTTCTTTTTATTTATTCAGATGGGATTTATATAGCCTATCATCTCATCAAAAATGACACTGGGATGGCTCACAAAATAATATAAAACAAAATATGCATTTAATCATTGCCATAGTAGAAACAGAAAAAGTGTGTGATAAATGTACTCTTTGGTTCAACAAATCCTTTGCATATTACAATTATATGAGAGCAGGTATTGTTGTGCTGGATGACATTCAGTGAAAAGTACCTGCTGCTAATGTTTTCCTGAGGAATAGTTTGATTTTAAAAAATGTTCTCTTTCATGTGCCATAGTCATTCTTGAACTTTACATTACCAAGGAATGTTTTCAAATGTCAAAGAGAAAGGTGCATTCACTATCAAGGTTACAATGGAGCCCAATAGCTAGAAACTGTGTGACAAAATAGATATGCTAAAAATATGGCCTTTTCCTAGAACTGAGATCTGGTGTAACAGAAAAGAATATATGTAGCTCAGGGTTGAACTGTGGAGTCCTTGGTGCTCTCGGAGCTTGGTTGTTTGCTTACAGATCTGTTCTGCCTAACACACTACAGTACAAGGCACATGTAATGATATAGGGCTGGGAAAATCACACATGTTCAAAGTAAGACTAGCTTTCCTTTTTTACATAGTGTGGTTTATTAATTTTTTTCCCTTAGGACATCTTTCTGTTTGAAAGGAAGAGTGACTATAGACTACATGGAATAAAAACCATCCAACAATGGAATCATTTTTTTTTAATGGTAAAGGGAACTGTTCCAGTGCATTTTGCTAAGGTGAAAATCAAGATATTGTCCATTCTCATTCAACAGACAATATGGGGTGGAACTAAAATCTGCATCTCTCTTTATTAATAGTAAAGGATGGCTGATTAAGGTCATGAGATGGATTATCATCATATTGTTGTAATAATGGGAAACTTATACAAAGTTCATCTTGTTATTCTGGTGGAATTAGAATCAAACATTAAATAAAGATACAATTGCTATTAATTGTGATAATCATAATTGGAGTGTGACAATTATCTAGTACAAGGCTACAACTCAGCCTCTTGGATTTTGAATTTGTGGTTGCATGATGGCAGGGGGCCAGGAAGACATAAAGGGGTGCTGGGTGCAATCCTAAGTGGACAAGACAAAGATGTGGATGGGGCAGAACAAAGATTATTGATTTACATCATTTATATTGAATTAAAAGTAAGTACTTTTAATTAAAAGTAAATACTCCTCATGTTTTTAATATTTTTTCTATTACATTAAATTTGATAGCTTGAAGCAGCATTTGGCAGAACCACATTAGACTCTTGGTGCATATTTATGCTACTTATTTTTATTTATTGTAGATTATAAAGTAATCTTAGTTAATGTCAATAAGAGATCTTTGAATTAAGTCTAGAAGGAACCAGAGAGCCAATAACATTAATGTTGCATTGCCACTATCTAACTTGACAAATGGTTTCTCATAGCATATAGCTCTATGTTTTATAGCAATAATTTTGTGGAGTTTTTAAAAACACCCTCATGGAGAATAGATGAACTACTGGAATAGTTCAAAGTGGGTATTAAAAAGCACACTGCATCCTTGAATTGCTCTTACACTATGCAAATGCTAGATGGAGTCTAGATCAGTTTAAAACAATTCTATTTAGAGTTTAAAAATAACTTTCAACAATCTGATGCCTTCCAGTCTCCATGATGAAGAACATAATTTTGAGAAAGATTACTATAAAACTGCTATAGTAAAAAATTAGGCGGCTTCTAGTTATATTTTCCATCTTTTGATTTAACTTAACTGAAAGAAATCTCATGAAAATAAAATGGGAGTGTTGAGAGAATAACGTTTTCTCGAACTTTTTATTAGGAAAGATAAGATGTAAATCAAATGCATAAGTAAACAATAGTTTAGCTGTTTTGTAAGTGAAATCTGCATGGCTCATGTATGGATTTAGAGTTATTCCTGCATTATTTTAAAGTGAAATAGTTTAAATGTTCATAGGAGTTGAATAATAAATAAAAATAACACATTATTTTCATAAAGATTTCATTACGATCGAGTTGCATTTTAAAATTATTTATTATTGTATTATAATAAAGTATATCTCCTTCCCAAATGTTTAAGATAGCCAACAATATTTTAAAAAGTTGATTTATAGAAAATTATTTTTTAAATTTTATCTCTTCCAGGGATTTTTTGTGTCCTTTGATTGTGACTGGATCTCCAGCAAGTGTATCGGGGGTGCCTTTCCCATCCTTATTTCATGATGCTTTTGTCTTGGAAATGCTAGCAACTAAATTGATGGACTGCTTGTTTACAAAACATATTTTTCACTACTGAAGCACAGTCTCCCTGTCAATAAAACAATTCAGAGTGAATAATTTAGAATTCCATCTTTGCTTCTAATAATGTCTCTGATTAGGCATCAGAGCTGCAGCTTTCTGTCAGAAAAAATATTATTTCATTAAGCCCCAAGCACTCCCCAGTTTTTCACTATGCTTGAATGAAAATCATAATGAATATGATCCATACAATCATATATATGTTTTTCAAGGGAAATAGTAACACTAAAAAAAAGGGAGGAATGAAAATCAAAGTACTTCATCAGAAGATGCTTGTTCAAAGAACTGCTTGTTGAAAAAAAAGTTGCTTGGACCGTGGAAAGAGCTCTCATCTATCTTGCTATGTAAAACTGCAAGCTGAAATATCTAATCAAGAACCAATCTATTTATAAATAGACAACCATATACCATTTAACATACAGGTGGACAAGCTTACATTTTCTAGGATCCTAAAGATCCTAGCTGATGGTTCTGGAGCGAAGTGGAAGGGGCTCAGCTTTTTAATGAGGTTATGGTTCACCCTCTCCTTAAGAAACCATTGCTAGATCTCACCTTGATGATCAGTTTTCATCCTGTCTCCAACCTTCCATTTTGGGGGAAGCTGTTCAGAAAGTGGTGATGCTGCAGCTCTAGAGGATTTTAATTTAGGTGATCTGAGAGTACCAATGAAAGAGAATATTTGTATTCTGAGGCAGATTGTTCCACTGGTTAATTGTTCTAACTGTCAGGAAGTTTCTTCTTAGTTCTAGGTTGCTTCTCTCTTTGGTTAGTTTCCATCCGTTGCTTCTTGTCCTGCCTTCAGGTGCTTTGGAAAATAGCTTGACTCCCTCTTCTTTGTGGCAGCCCCTGAGATATTGGAACACTGCTATCATGTCCCCCCTTGTCCTTCTCTTCATTAAACTAGACATATCCAATTCCAGCAGCCATTCCTTATATGCTAGTTTGCTAGCAAATGTTATAGAGATAGGAAACCTGTGATTTCACAGAACCTGTACAGTACAACTCCCAGTAAATCCAATCAAACAGCCAGTGTTAAATGGACACACAGTTCAGCAACATCTAAACACCCACAGGCTTATCACCTCTGAATTATTGCTAATGAAGGAATCATATGTTGCTATGTTTTCCTTTCTTTCAGAAAGGAGAAATATTATATATTTATGGAATTTTAACAATTGATATGGCAATACATTGCATTTCTCTAGCATATGCTGGTATCAACGAAACATTTACTTTTTACCAAATCCTTTGTACTGCAATCTGCAAGAAGAGGAAGAAGTCCCATGTAATTCAATAAATGGGCTGAGGGTGTCATCCCATAACTGCAGTTAGAGGTTGGTGCATTGTATGCGTCTGTTCAAGCATTTAACACAGTCTTCTGTAATTTTTGTCTTGGAAGTAATGAGGCCTGACAGCTTAGGCATGTGCAGGATAACAATCCCACACTGGTATCTTTTAAATTCTTCATTGCTAAATTCATAAAGGATGAGATGACTCTCTCTCCTCCACTCCCAAATGACAGTAAACATGCTTCATTTTATAAGACATTGTGGTTAACAACCTGAAACAATGAAGAAGTGCCTTTCTTTAAAATAAATAAATAAATAAATAAATAAAACAATAAAAAAACTAGACCTGGAGTTAAGTAATTTGTGCTATATGGAAAAACAACTGATGCAAAAACTGCTGATCTGAATGTTAAACCATGTTTGTACAACTGCACAAAGGCATATTTACCCTAATTCTTGACAGATGAAGCTTTTTGAAACAGCCCTGAAGCAGGCCTGTTCTTCCTTTTGGCTTTATCACAGAACAGAGAGAAGTGGCTTTTCTTCCCAGTGGGACATTGCTGTTTAATGCAAGAGTGTTTATTGATGTAAGTCAAAGTCTTGAACAAATAACACACACACACACAACAAATCAATTTCTGAGCAGAAAACTCTTTCTGCAGATCTGGAACCACAGTGCTCTTGGGTTTTTTTTTGCAGGTTAATATTATACCCAACACACATCTATTTCTCCATTTTCTCCACTAAATAAAATCCCCAAATTTGCCATAGGACAATTAAGATCAAGCTAAATACCAGAAGAGAATAAGCAAAATTAGCAATTGTCTAAAAATCTGAACTAGGAGGATATTAAGTAAACCAATGGCAGGAGCTTAGGCTGAATTCAGAATGTTTCCAGATGCAGTGAATTGCAATTCCCAGAATCCATAGATGGCAAAACCGTATTCTGCAAGTTGCCCCTTAACCCTTCAAATACTGGCAAAGTATTTGGTGGGGGAAAGCTGCTGTGATGCTATGCAGATTTTTGGTCATAACTAATTGTTAAAAATTTTTTTAACCTGAAGCACAAACATAATAATTGCAATAGAATAAGAATAAAGATAACCTCAGGTTGTCTTTAGCTTTAATCCCCAATTCTTGTTTCCATAAAGACTTCAGAAAGTGTCAATTTTAGCTCTGGCTTACTTTGTTAGTTATTCATATATTCTGAGAATCTTCCCCATAAAAAGGGACTACTAGCTCCCTTTTATTTTTGTTGTAGATTTATATGTGGACATTTCAGTATATACATGTTAAAACACAGCAAACTAAAAGCTTTCAGTTTAGAGATTGAACTTTACAGATACTACAAGCCAGATTTCCATATAGTATTGCTATCACTTTAATTCTACAGAGAAAGACATTTAAGTTGACAGCAACTACTGTTCTATAGACCAGGGCTTTTCAACCCTTTTACCGATTGTACCACTTTTAGGATATGGCAGTATTTGAGTACCACCTAGCAAGGCGTCAAAAACTTGATGATCAAAAAAAAAAAAAAAAACCTGTACAAAGTTGCAGTTGCACTGAAATGACTTATGACCATTTTTCACACTTATGACCATTGCAGCATGCCCAGGGTCATGTGATTTATATTTGGATGCTTGGCAACTGATTCATATTTATAATGGTTACAGTGTTCCAGGGTCATGTGATCCCCTTCTGCAACCTTTTGACAAGCAAAGTCAATGGCAGAGCTGCTGATGGCCGAATGCTAAGGTGGAACTTCCTTTCCTCCCTCCCTTCCCTGCCTTCCTTTTTCTCATTCCCATCTCCTTCTGAAGGAAGAATTTGAACCCCCCCATATTTTCCCTCTTCCATATATTGATCAAAGAAGGACAGGCCTCCAGAGACAGAAAAGACAAGCTGCTGAGTGAACTAGCTTAAAAAGGCACATTCCCCTTTAAGAATTAGCTACTGGCTAGAAAGGAAAGTAAGGAGCACAGCCGGGACTTAAGGAAGAAAAAAATGTAAGTACTGGCTGCCGGCTAAGGCAATCTCCCCAAATGTCTCCATTCATAAGTAAAGGAATGCTACAGACAAAATCCATTCAGGAGAAAAACACTTCAAAATCCCTTGCAGTAAAACTTACAGCTAACAACAGCAGAGTAATAGAAGCTAACAGGAGACATCAGCCATCAGCCAAATAGAAATTGCCAAACACTCCTTAAGAACACAAAGCCCTCATTGCACAAATCCCAGAACTTCAAAGTCACAAAAGCACATAAGAATCCTTCCACTCTCCATATCCCTCCCTCCATGTCTCACCTCCAGCTGATGCTACTTTCTTCATTCCTCATGGAGGGCAACCCCTCCCCCACTGCATTTGTTGCCTGTTTGCTGCTGCCAGCACAGGTGGCTGCCACAGCAGTTGTAGATCAGCTCATGGCCAGCCTGCTTGATCTCGTCTCCCCCCCTCCCCCTCCCCCGCTGCAGCTGACTCTGTCTCCTCCCAAGGCTGCTGCTTTTTCTCTCTCTCCGTCTCCTGCCCAAACTGCCTCTTTTTATAGCCTCTCCTGTCTCCGCCCCCCCCTCTTCCTTTCTCATGGGGGATGGTGAGCCAGAAGTGAGCCTGGGGCTTTTGCAGCTCCAGAGGACTCTCTCACTGTAAGTCCTTGCCTGTGCTGGCTCTTTCCCTCCCACACAACACTTGGCTAAGCAGGTCTGCATACCACCTGCCACTCATTAATGTACCACAAGTGGTACGCGTACCACAGGTTGAAAAGCCCTGCTATAGACTTCATATATGTCTTGGTTACTCACTTCTTCTGCAGTCCAGAATTGAAGCTTTTAAGGAAACTTGGTGTGTTTACCTTGTCCAGCTCTGATATCATTTTCCCCTCAAAGCAAGGAGAAACTTGAATTTGTGGCAAATAATGGTGGTTTCTGGCCTATTTTCTCTTGGCAGGAAGAAGATGTAAATGTATGTCAGATGATGAAAATATGTGTGCTCTCTTCTGCATGTGCTCTCCAAAGTCACTGCAATGTTGCTATTGTACCTTATTTCTTTAATATGTCAGAAGGGTAAAAAATGTTAAACACTTGAAAAATAAGACATTAGCAGAATTTCATAGATTTAATTTAATTGTATTTCAGATTAAATTAAATTTAGCTTTGGAGTACACCTTCCAATGGACCCTATAAGACTACTTGATCTAGAAAAAAAATTGTAACCACCTATTAGATCATTACAATTACAAATTTCCCTTTTTTGATGATATAAAAATATCAATTTTTACCCACTTCTTTCTCTTGAACTGTGAAACAAGACTGTAAAATTAAACAGAAAGACAACAATAACAAAGCCATTGATTAATTTTCAGTAAGGCACTAGGTAAATGAAAAAATAAAAGATCACTGAAGTGCAGACCTTATTAATCAAACTGATTTCTGAGAAACCTAGCAGACAGTAGAGAAGGGAACTAGGGGATTAGCCATATTGGATCTAATCCTCACTAACAGAGATGAAATGATAGAAGATGCTGAAGCCACAGGAACCTTGGGGGGAAGTGATCTTGCAATATTGGAATTCAACATTATGGAAGCACAAGCAATAGAATACTGTCAAACATGAGTCTTTGATTTTAAGAGAGCTAATTTCAATAAACTTAGAGAGAGCTTGGGAAGGATTTCATGTATGAGAATCCTCAAGGGGAAAACAACTCAAGAAGCTTGGGAAATTTTGAAAAGTGAAATAATAAAAGCCCAGTCTAGCACAATACCAATAAAGAAGAAAAATAACAGCTCTCAAAAGAAACCAGCATGGTTGTATAAAGAACTCTCTGATAAATTGAAAGATAAAAAGGACAAGTATAAAAAGTGGAAAGAGGGGCACATAACCAAAGCAGAATATCAGCAAATAGTCCAAGTCTGCAAAGATGAAGTCAGAAAAGCTAAGGCTCAAAATGAACTAAGGCTTGCGACCAAAGTCAAAAATAACAAAAAAGAGACCTTTCAACATGTAAAAAACAAGAAAAAAGTTAAGGAAATGATTGGTCCATTAGTGGAGGTAAGTGGCAAGAAGGTGACAAGCAACAGGGAGAAAGCAAAACTATTTAACTCATTTTTTGCATCTGTCTTTACACAAAGGGAAAAAACAGTCCAACCAATCAAAAAAAGCACCATAAAAAATAAATTAGAAACACAAGTTAAGATAGGCAAGAAAATGGTAAGTGAGCACCTGTCCAGCCTAGATGAGTTCAAATCACCAGGACCAGATGGATTACACCTCAAGGTTCTCAAGGCACTGGCAGATGTGATCTCAAAACCACTGAACTATATTTTTCAAAGATCCTGTAGCACTGGGGAACTACCAGAGGACTGGAAAAGAGCTAATGTAGTCCCCATCTTCAAAAACGGGAAAAAATGGATCCAGGAAATTACAGATCTATCAGCCTGACCTCAATACCTGGGAAGATCCTGGAAAAGATAATCAAACAACGAATCAGTGAATACCTATAGGCAAACAAAGTCATTACTAAAAGCCACATTTTTGACAAATGTGCGTTTGTCAAAAACAGATCATGCCAGACATATCTTATTGCATTCTTTGACCAAGTGACAGAATTAGTGGACCAGAGGAAGGCTGTGGATATAATTTACTTAGACTTCAGTAAGGCATTTGATAAAGTAGGAAGGCTGTGGATATAATTTACTTGGACTTCAGTAAGGCATTTGATAAAGTAGGTCACAACCTACTACTTGAGAAGATAGAAAAATGTGGGTTAAACAGCATCACCACCAGATAGATTCATAGCTGGCTGACCGGCCGTACTCAGCATGTGGTCCTCAATGGAACTGCATCTACATGGAGGGAAGTGTGTAGTGGGATGCCCCAGGGCTCTGTTCTGGGCCCAGTACTCTTCAACATCTTCATCAACGATTTGGATGAGGAGATAGATGGGGAACTCATCTGGCAGGAATAGCCAACACTCCAGAAGATAGACTTAAGATACAGGAGGATCTTGACAGATTTGAACACTAAGCTCTATATAACAAAATGAAATTCAGTGGTGAAAAAAATAAGGTTCTATATTTAGACAAGAAAAACCAAATGTACAGGTATAGTATAGATGGTACCTTGCTCAATAGTAGTAACTGTGAGAGGGATCTTGGAGTCCTAGTGGACAATCACTTAGATATGAGCCAGCAGTGTGCTGCAGCTGCCAAAAAAGCCAACACAGTTTTAGGCTGCATTAACAAAGGGATAGAAACAAGATCACGTGAAATATTAATACCATTATAATGCCTTTGTAAGACCACAATTGGAATATTACATTCAGTTTTGGTCACCACGATGTAAAAAAGATGTTGAGACTCTAGAAAGAGTACAGAGAAGAGCAACAAAGATGATTAGGGGACTGGAAGCTAAAGCATATAAGGAATGGCTGCTGGAATTGGGTATGTCTAGTTTAATGAAGAGAAGGATGAGGGAGGACATGATAGTATTGTTCCAATATCTCAGGTGCTGCCACAAAGAAGAGGGAGTCAAGCTATTCTACAAAGCACCTGAAGGCAGGACAAGAAGCAACGGATGGAAACTAATCAAGGAGAGAATGAACCTAGAACTAAGGAGAAACTTCCTGACAGTTAGAACAATTAACCAGTGGAACAACCTGTCTCCAGAAATGGTGAATGCTCCAATACTGGACATTTTTAAGAAGAGACTGGACAGCCATTTAGCTGAAATGGTATAGGGTTTCCTGCCTGAGCAGGGGGTTGGACTAGATGACTTCCAACTTTATTATTATTATTATTATTAATCCAATTTATAGTATATTATAAAAATTATCAAGTGAAGGTCTCTTTCTTTTGTGAGGTCCAGAACTGAGGCAGGATGTTAAGCACAGTATCTGTTTGTGTGGGATTTTTTAAAATGTTCATCTTAAGCTGAAAATTCTCTCAAAAAATAACTACCCTATCTAACTTACAGATGGAATTTTGAAATGAGCATTTATTACACTGAACAATATATACAGATAGGTTAAATTAATATGATGTCTTTGGTACTCTCTGAGTTTGGTGATTTTCTTGCAGACATTTCATTACCAAACAAGGTAACATCATCAGTGCTAGTAGGGTTATGACCTACCTAATTATTTAATTTAGTAATGAAAAATCTGCAAGGAAACCACCAAGCTCAGAAACCACCAGAATCCACACAGTTTAAACCTGAGTTACAAATACTGTACTTTCTTCTGCCAGTGCTAAATTTATTTATTTACAAATATTTATATGCCGCCCAATCCCAAAGGACTCAGGGCGGCGTACAAGGTTAAAAACAGTCATAAAAGAATAAAATAATCCAGTCATACCGCGAGTCCAATCATATCCCGGCCCCCCGGGGACATCAGCCCCAGGCCTGCCGTAACAGGAGAGTTTTAACGGCTTTCTTAAAGGCTGGCTGGGTGGGAGTAGTTCGAACCTCGGGGGGAAGTTGATTCCACCAGGTCGGAGCCACCACAGAAAAGGCCCTTCCCCGAGGGCCCGCCAGCCAACATTGTCTGGCCGATGGGACCTGAAGGAGGCCCAATCTATGGGACCTCACCGGTCTCTGGGAGCTGTGCGGCAGAATGCGATCCTGTAAGTAACCTGGCCCTATGCCATGAAGGGCTTTGAAGGTGATAACCAACACTTTGAATTGCGTCCGGAGACCCACAGGAAGCCAGTGCAGCTCGCGGAGGATAGGTGACACGTGGGCGTACCTTGGCGCGCCCACAATCGCTCTCGCGGCTGCGTTCTGAACCAACTGCAGTCTCCGAACGCCCTTCAAGGGTAGCCCAATGTAGAGTGCGTTACAGTAATCCAGTCTTGAGGTGACAAGGGCATGAGTGACTGTGAGTAAAGCTTCCCAGTCCAAATAAGGCCACAACTGGTGCACTAGGCGAACCTGTGCAAAGGTCCCCCTGGCCACAGCCGATAGATGTTGTTCCAAATTTAGCTGTGAGTCCAGGAGGACACCCAAGTTGCGTGCCTGCACTGAGGGAGGTAAATTTGCCCCCCCCAGGACTAAAGATGGACCATCCAGTTGGCCTTTGGGAGGCAAGACCCAGAGCCACTCGGTCTTGTCAGTGTTGAGTCTAAGCCTGTTCACCCCCATTCAGACCCTCACATCTTCCAGGCACCGGCACATCACGTCGACTGCTTCACTGAAAGGACACGGGGTGGAGATATACAATTGGGTATCATCCGCATACTGATGATACCTCACCCCGTGTCGCCGAATGATCTCACCCAGCGGTTTCAGGTAGATGTTAAAAAGGAGGGGGAACAGGACCGAGCCCTGAGGCACCCCATGATCGAGGCGCCTAGGGGTCGATCTCTCTCCGCCCGCCAACACCGACTGCGACCTGTCAGAGAGGTAGGAGGAGAACCACCGCAATACGGTGCCGCCCACCCCCACCTCTCCGAGACGACGCAGAAGGATACCATGGTCGATGGTATCGAAAGCCGCTGAGAGGTCAAGAAGCACCAGGATAGAGGAATAACCCCTATCCCGGGCTCGCCAGAGGTCATCGGTCAGTGCGACCAAAGCAGTCTCAGTGCTGTAGCTGGGCCTGAAACCAGATTGAAAAGGGTCCAGATAATTGGTTTCCTCCAAGGATCGCAAGAGTTGAGATGCCACCACCTTCTCTACAACCTTCCCCACAAAGGGGAGGTTGGAGACGGGACGAAAGTTCTTCAAAACAGCTGGGTCCAGGGAAGGGTTCTTGAGGAGGGGCCTCACCACCGCTTCCTTTAAAGGTTGTGGGAAAGACCCCTCCATCAAGGAGGCGTTGATTATCACCTGGAGCCAGCCTCGTGTCACCTCCCTACTGGCAGAAACCAGCCAGGAGTGGCACGGGTCCAATAAACAGGTGGCGGCATTCATTGCCCTCACGGCCTTGTACACTTCATCAGGGGTCACAGGCTCAAACTCGCTCCAGATAACATGACTAAGACCAGCCCCTGGCAACTGGGCTGGCACTGCCCAGTCGGAGTCCATGTCTCTCTGAATCTGAGCGATTTTTTCCGACAGAAACTGAACAAACTCCTCAGCTCTCCCCTGCAAGGGTTCCTCCGCCTCCTCCACTTTAAGAAGGGAGCGGGTCACCCTAAACAAGGCGGCCGGGCGAGATTCTGCGGACGCAATAAGTGCGGAAAAGTGAACACGCTTTGCCGCCCTTATCGCCACTAATAAGTCCTAAGATAGGCTCTTAATAGTGATCGGTCAGATTCAGAGTTACTGGCCCTCCAACGTCGCTCTAGACATCTCTTGTGGCGCTTCATCTCCCGGAGCTCCTCAGTAAACCAAGGGGCCCTCCGGGGACCACCACCACAGAGAGGTTGCAAAGGTGCAATTCGATCCAGGGCCCCGGACGCCGCCTCATTCCAGGCCGCAACCAGGGACCCGGACGAGTTGTGGACAAGGGAGTCAGGTATTTCCCCAAGCTCCTCCTGGAACCGATCTGGGTCCATTAGGCGCCTGGGGCGGAACCACCTAATCGGCTCCCTCTCCCTGCGATGGGGGAGTGATGCTCTGAAGTCCAGCCTCAATAGGAAATGATCTGTCCATGACAAGGGCGAGATATCTATTCCCCTTAATTCCAGATCATGTCTTCATTGCCCCGAGAGAAACACAAGGTCGAGTGTGTGACCACCCCTATGAGTTGGGTCCTGAATTACCTGGGTCAGATCCATGGTTGCCTTGGAAGCCATGAACTCCTGCGCCGCCTCTGAGCGATCGCCGAGTGATGGCAGATTAAAGTCCCCCAGTACTATAAGTCTGGGGAACTCCACCGCCAACCCGGCTACTGACTCCAGCAATGCAGGCAGGGCTGTTGCAACGCAGCTGGGAGGTAGGTACGTCAGCAGCAAGCCCAACTGAACCCGTGAACCCAACTTCAATAGGAGGGACTCACACCCAACAACCTCCGGGGCAGGAATCCCACGAGGACTCAAGGACTTCCGAGCGATGACTGCCACTCCCCCACCCCTGCCCTGATGTCGAGGCTGATGAAGCACCACAAACCCGTCCGGGCACATCTCCGAGAGGGAAACACCCCCCTCAGGGCCCAGCCAGGTTTCGGTTATACATGCCAGGTCCGCCCCGCTGTCCAATATTAAATCACGGACAAGGGGGGCTTTGCTGACAACGGACCTGGCATTAAGCAACAGCAGCCTGCAATCAGAGCCCTGTACTCCCCTGTCACCAGTACTACAGGATGAGCCTTTTGAGGGGCCGGAACAAGGAATCGCTCTAACATAGCGAGTCCTCGTTCCCCAAAGATGGCCTGCCCCTCTGCTCCCGCCATATCTGCCCATCCCAGTCATGACCGGGATGCTCCGACCTTCTCCCCTCCCCGGAATACCTCCACCCTCACCAGCCTTCTCCCTTCCTGACCGGACTCGCTTTCCATACAAACCAAGCCCAAGGGTAAGTCCTGCCCCCCCTACTTTTGCTATTGCACTCAGCAGAGGGGGTACCAGGCTCCACCCCCGACTCCACCATTCTCATACCCCAAACACTCAATACACATTCACACTCAATGTATATACATAAAAAGTAAAAAATTTCCGCATTCATACATCCTAAATAGAATAATAAATTTATATATAACAGGGCTACCATTCATCTACATGCATACTCACACCCACAGCAAACATTCTCTAAAAAAATTAGTATTGCCCCTCTGTGTCCCAGGCTGGTCCAATGTGGCCGGCTACATTGGACATGATGAACAATGGCATTGTTCATGATTCACAATAAATAGTATTTTCATAAGCACATTTTTTCAGCACTCAAATGAGTTCTTAATTATTTGCACATGAAATTGGTTGTACATTTTGCATCAGATGTGGAAGCAATTGGCCAGAAAATATAATGAACTAGGTGCGAATCATTTGTGAAGAAAAATTAGGTGCTTTACTATAAAGAACAAAGGAAAAGAAAACTTAATGATTGATAATAACTATAACCATAAAGCTATCAATTGGTTAAGAGTCTTTTAGTTTTATGATTAATAGTTTGCTCAAAATCCTAATAGAATGCACTGAGAAATTAATCAGAAAAAAGATGTAATGCCACCAATGAACTATTGCTTAAATGGCCCCTAGGATAAACCTTTCTGAGCATGTTAAAGATTTAAGTATATTAGATATATTTGAATGGAAAAAAATGTGACTTTTTCATCTTTTGCTCTTTAACTTTAGGAAAAGTTGAGTGGATTTTCCTTGGGTTTCCATTATGTGACAATTTGTCCCTTTCATTTTTGTAAAAAGTAGCAGAAAGTCTTAAGTAGCAGGAGGTGACAAAAGTTTTACCAGGCAGGGATTCAATTATATTTTGAAGAATCACTATTAAATAAAAAAAATACCCAATCAGCGATGTCTGCAGAATTAGGACACTTAGGTCACTGAGGTCAATTCCTGCTCATTCTGGGAATCCAAATTAAAGCAGCTTATCAAATGAATATCCTGCTTTCAGTTGAAAGCATCCAGTGAAGGGTTCCCATTGTCTCTCTAAATAATAGGTTTTCCTGTAAGCATAAATTAAGATAATGAGTGACAATCTTTTAAGTGTTTTCTTCCCTAGTTTAGAAAGAAATAAAAATATGTGTAAAAAGTAGCCACTGAAGTCTTTCAGAAATGTCTCTTGGCAATAGTGCCAGCAACCACATGAAGCAACATCCTCAAGCTAAACTTTTAAGCCAGACTGAATAAGTTTCTTATTATCTTGATGTCACAAATTCAGGAAGTAGTTCTAAATAATGCAATTTAATTAAAGTTTTATTAAAATTTGCGATAAATACAGTGGTTTTAGAATTTAAGGCTAAAAGAAAAAAAAAACCCACAAAATTTCATTGTACTTTCTTGATACTAAAAGTTCAGACAATTTGGTCCTGGTTGTTTTATTTAGAGAACTGACAACATAAAAAGACATAACTTGATAATCCTCTTGAGCATGGATAGCAAAAATATGAATACTTAGAGATAATTGTATATAAGTCCTGTTCCTTTTTAATATTGCTTATAGGACAACAGATAATTAAAATCATTTAAAAATGTTTACAAGTTAAAAGGCATTAGTATTGAATTTGCAAGCCACAATTATGCTTAGAACTGGGTTGAGGTCACACAGCTGTAGTTCAACTGCAGCAAACAGATACGAACATACAAAATATTGGGAGGATTGTTCATCCTTAAATGTTAAACATGCATGTCAAATTCTGTTGAGCAGGAATCCATAGAACCTAAATTCTTTATTAGGTGCTTCAATCTCAGTATTTTCAATGTAGTTAAAACTATACAAAAAAGACATTTTCCCTATCCTGCCTTATAGCTGAGAAAGCTGAGAGTGCAATTCTGTCAAGCCTATCACTTTGTTCAGGCAAAGCTTGATCCCTGTGAGATTCACTCTGTTTTTTTCCTGATGTGGGAAGTCAGCTGCCCAGAGAAGGAAATATTAAAAGGGCAGAAAAGTATATTTCCTCAAAAGTATTTTAAAAAGCAGAAACCAACTGTGCCCCCAAGTCTATGTCCCAAGCAGAAGCCAGCTCTATACAAATGCAAATATAAATCATCAGAAAGGCCCCAGCTAGGAGATCAAGAAGACAGAGCCCTAAAATCTGCATACCCCACCTGAGACAGGACATGAAAAGATTAACTCACAAAGAGAGGCACACCTAAACTCAGATCAGAATACATGACATAAGAAATAGCCTCAAAGTTCATGCCACAGGAACAGGAAACTATTCCAAACAAAAGGCTAGAGGGGGTATAAAAACCTTCTACCCATGTGCTCAGCCCTTCTTCTCTCTGCTCTTTCCTGCAACAACCATCTTTCTGCCTCTTCAATAAACTGTAACCTTCTTCCCAAAGCAGTTGCCATGTTGCTTATTTATTCCTGGCTTGGATGAATCAGGATGAAGACTTTAACTCAACAATTACTATGCCAGGAAAAATGAGTTTGGATTATCTACTCCAATGTGTGCAATAATTTAACAAAGGATTTTCACAATTTTCACACAGATTAACCAGCAAAATGAATGGATGGATGGATGTTGTAGGTACCTTGGGTATAATCCAAAACAACTGGAGCACCCTTAACCAACATCAGCACTGACAAAGTCACCACCAGTCAATTGCAAAAGGCAGCTTTACTTGAAACAACTGACATCCTGTGACAACAGCTTTACCACCATCAAAGAACAATATCTGGCTAGCCCAGGTCCTTGAGAAGGACTCAAAAGGTGGACAAAAATACCAAATCCAGTTTGAAAATATCTTGCTGACTGTGCAACAAATCATAATAATAATAACAAAAATAAGAACAAAGAATTTTCATGAAAGTGTAATTCAAATTCTTTGGAGCTCTGTGAGAATGGTTATTTGTTTGGAGATGTTTCATTAACCAACTACATAATATTATTACTGTGAGTCAAAATTCTTCAAAATTTTTATCACCACTATTTTATCTTTTCTTCAAGCATCTCTAATTTGTTTTGAATGCTTCGTACAGACCTTCAATAATTTTCTAGGTCAGTGTTTCTTAAAGAATTCCTAGGGTTCCACAAGGATTATCCAAATGGCCCACAAAAGCAAAATTATTTGTAAATATTGAAAATATTTGCAAAAATGTAAAACAATATCATTCTTATTTTTATTTGTTAATAACATATAGTTTTGTTATGAAAAATATTTTATTTATCTTAATGTTAGTGTCATGGTTCTGACTGATAAACCCAACGAAGTAAGCCTAGCTGGGATGATCCAATCTCTAATGCAAAACTTTACTGAGCACATCATTTCGGCACAAATGAAAGGAAAACCAGCTCTGGTTATTTTGCGCCTAAATTGCTATATTAAAATTAGAGAAACTTCCCTCCCCTTATTGGTACATGTCACACTATCCAATTATAGTCAAAGAATTATTATGAAAGAATATCTTTAATTCTCAGTAAACAAATGTTGAAAGTCCTTGGTTCTCACAAACTGGCCTCCCGATATCAGAAATCTGAATTTCATTCTTCCCTCCCTTCCTCCCGAATTCATAGGCCAGCTAAGAAGCAATAATGGCTGACACAGCATAGGCATAGTATTAAATATTAGTGGGTTTAATATTGTTCTTTTTCATGACTTGATAAATAAATGTTCTATGAATACATCAAGTTTACTTTTTAATACATTAAATATCAACCTAATTCATACAAAAAAGCTCTTTTAGATATTCTCCATGATTTTTAAAAGTGGGAAGGCATTTTGAGTGCAAAAGAGTTAAGAAACTCTGATCTAGGGAACTTAAACTATAGCCCCAGAAACCAAATCTTTTCAATCATCATCACCATTATTATCACCTTATCATCATCATCATCATCATCATCATCATCATCATCATTCACTCTTTGATAGGTTTCTTCAGACACTGAAGAAAGTGTCTTCTTTTTGCCTTCTTGCAGGTCACAGTTGTATCACTTGTGTTCTTCAGGGATTCTTCCTCCAGTTTCACAATATTTATTTCTTATTCCCTGGAGACCCAGAATCTGCTTCTTTTGTGAAGGATTCAATATTGTCCCTGAATACAAGTGCTACAGAACATATTTTATATATCACGCTTCTGTTACTTTTATGTCCCAAATTTGTTCCTTTACTTGATTGTCAACTCCTGTTATAATGCTTCCTTTCCTTGAGAAGATAAAGTTTCATATATCAATTAAACTATACCCATTTATTGCTGCAATCCTTTGACTCTTTCTTCAGAGATTGCAGCGAGCTTGTGCTTGCTACAAACATATGCCAGTTTATTAACTAATCACAAACATTGCATGCCACATCTACAATCTATTCATGTTTATGTTTGTTTCTTACAGCAGGAAGGCATATATTCTTCTTTGTCAGGCTGTCAACTGGCTGAGTACAAGCCATTCATTTAAAGAGAGAATCTGTTAGAAATTCTTCCTGAAACATTTCCATTTCCATTGGCAAATTCTTGTTCATTCTCTTTGTTCATTCATTTAGCAATACCAAAGGCACTTAGATTTATATACTGCTTCGTAGTGCTTTATAGCACTCTCTGAGCAGTTTACAATGTCAGCGTATTGCCCCCAACAATCTGGGTCCTCATTTTACTAACCAGAAAGATGGAAAGCGGAGTCAACCTTGAGTAGGTCAGGACTGAACTCCTGGCTGTGGGCAGAGTTATCCTGCAATACTGCATTGACCCTCATTTCATTCCTTTGAAGAAGTCACTGCTTGAAACCTGGCTGCTTATATTACTTCTATAGTCTCTGTTTATTCAAAGGAAGCAGTCATTCAGTCACCTAGGAGAAGAGATCTCTCAGAACACATCATTTGTGGGTTTTTCCCCATTGTCTACAGCTAAGCACACAGTGTCTTTGGTCACATTGTCCTCCATTTGTTGTGGCTTCTTTCTGCAAAAGTCCCCCAGCAACTCCTCTTAATGTTGTACAATCTGAGATCTTTCCTGACCATTTGGGGGGACATGTCATAGAGAATATGAGCTACCAGTAAAGAAAAGGGTTTTGAACAGAAACAGGGTTTGTAATTTTCCAATCTGAAGAAACAGAAATGTTAGTAGTTGCTAATTCAGGATGAAATGCACTGTGAAGACATACATGTTACTGGTGAAGGCAGGTTACAGATCTGTTGCTATGTAGGAGTGCTTACTTATTCCTAGTGATTTTGATTTATTTTTATACAAACAAAAAATAATTTTAAAAAATCCATCAACCATGATGCTGTAAAATGAAAATGTGGACAGCACTCAACATTTCTCACTGCCTAGAAAAGCCAAGGCTAATATCAAGAGCAGGCTGATATGTTTTATCTCATGAGTGAGTCAGTCTATTCTTCTGTAGCCTCAAATTACACAAGCCTTCAAGGATCACCTTGAAAGAAAAGAAACTTCATTCTGCCTGCCAGGCCTTGTTAATTGACATGTTGGATGGCTCAACCCTGCTGCCTGCAGAACTACTGTATGAGATCAGCTAAAAAAAGGAGGGGGAGCTGTTATCAAGATACTCAAAGAATCTTTTACCTCTTCAAAGTCAATTCCTTAACTTGGGTGTGAGAGAGGAACAAAGAGAGTGTGAGAATCAGTAATTTACCTACTTTCTTTCCTTTAAATATTACTTTGCTTTAAAATTTGATTCAAACCAAGGAGAGTTTTGTTGGCCTGTCAATTATGACATTTTAACTGACCAAAAGAGCTGCTTTATGACCAATCGTTTTTGCATTTTGTCACAGTGATCACACCTTGAAATGATTTGTAGTGATTTCACTGTATCCTAGTTCATTTGATTTCTAAATCTCATGCCAATAAATCTTCATTTCATTATTTAATATCTTCAGAATAGTTGTTCTGTCTTTGTCTATCATGTCATTTTTAAATAGAAATAAAATCCAGAAGACAATTAAGTAGAAGCAGGAAGCTTCCCACTACTTTTGTGTGTGCTTCAAACATAAGAACTGAAGCTCTGAATTTATTTCAAATGATTTGTCCAGTGTAGTGTACATGTTAAAAATAATACAATCTTCTTTTTAATTAAGATTTATTGGTAAGAGAAGTCCTAGTGGACAATCATTTAACCATGAGCCAGCAGTGTGCTGCAGCTGCCAAAAAAGCCAACATGGTTCTAGGCTGCATTAACAGAGAGATAGAATCAAGATCACGTGAAGTATTAGTACCACTTTACAATGCCTTGGTAAGGCCACACTTGGAATACTGCATCCAGTTTTGGTCACCATGATGTAAAAGAGATGTTGAGACTCTAGAAAGAGTACAGAGAAGAGCAACAAAGATGATTAGGGGACTGGAGGCTAAAACATATAAGGAACGGTTGCTGGAATTGGGTATGTCTAGTTTAACGAAGAGAAGGATGAGGGGGGACATGATAGCAGTGTTCCAATATCTCAGGGGCTGTCACAAAGAAGAAGGAGTCAAGCTATTTTCCAAAGCACCTGAAGTCAGGACAAGAAGCAACGGATGGAAATTAACCAAAGAGAGAAGCAACCTAGAACTAAGAAGAAACTTCCTGACAGTTAGAACAATTAACCAGTGGAACAATCTGCCTCCAGAAGCGGTGAATGAACCAACATTGGAAGTTTTTAAGAAAAAACTGGACAGCCATTTGTCAGAAATGGTATAGGGTTTAATAATAATAATAATAATAATAATGATAATAATAACCCCCAGTGAGGCACTACCTTCACGTGGTTGTGGGGCTTGTGTACTCTGAGGAAGATGAGAGCTATGCCAGAGGTTCAACCATACTGGACAGGTCTCATCAGAGGAGTCAGACAAAGAGTGTCTCTCCCATAAAAAATATGGTGAGACGTAAATTTCAGAATGCCATACCGGCTCGGACGTCGCCCGGGTTAACAAGGTCCGCACTAGATATTGGAGTTCCTGGATATCTGGTGAAAAATGGGTTACAGGACTCAGGACTGTTGGCTGAGCAACCAGGGCCAGCAGCTGCAGAACTACTGGAAGAAAAGGTGTTTACCCGTCGCAGATACACAGTGATGGAAAACAAAGAAATAATGATCTGTTACTACAGATCAAGTCCAACAAGACGAGGATATCTAAAACGAATGCACCAATTCTGGAAAGAACAACATCCAGAATCAGAAATAACAGAACAGAGACTAGCAGATCAACGCCGATTTATAACACGAAATAAAGTATTCACAGAAACAGAATTGGACGAACTGCAAAGGTTTACCCAGGGCAAAGAAATCAAAGCCTTACCAGAAGTAATTCAGAATGTAGAGGCAAACCAGGGGGAGTTGGCAGTGAAGGAATCCAGCAGAGATATACAACTGTTCTCATTTGGAAACCAGGCACCTCTTCCTCAGGAAGAACAAAACCCTCTAACTAAAGAAATAAAAGAATTGAAACAAAGAATAACTGAGCATCTAGAACAGCACAAAAACAACAGAATAAGGCTGCCTGCATTGAAGCTTGTTCCAAAGAAACAGCTAGCACAAGCATTAAAAGATGCAAATACTGCAATATCAAGTATAAGCACCAATTCACTGCAAGAAACAAACCAACTAATGTACAGCACAGCTGCAGTTATAACAGAATACCTGGGATGCAAAATCAACAAAAAAGAAAAACAAACAAACAGTGCACCAGAAAAATGGAAGGTTAGACTAGAAAATAAGATCAGCAAGTTAAGATCACATGCAAGCAAGCTAGAACAGATGAAAGAAAAGAAGCTGAAGAACAAGAAGACCAAAGAATACCTAATCAAGAAATACCACTTAGAAACAAGGAAGATCAAGGAAGCACTGGAAATAATAAAGCAACAAATACAGCTATAGCCAGGAAAATCAGTAGATATGAAGCTCGAATTGCAAACTATAGGCAGAACCTCCAATTTCAATCCAATCAGAAACGTTTCTACCAATCCATCAATGGAGAAACTGCAAGAATCAGTCAGTACCTGACAAGGAAGAAACAGTGCAGTTCTGGAAGCATATATGGGATAACCCAAAGAAATACAACAAGGATGCGGCTTGGTTAAAAGAGGTGGATGCAAATAAAACAGAAGTTGAAATGAAAGAACTAGTAATAACAACAAAAATGGTAGAAAAAAGAGCAAGGAAAATCAAAAATTGGTCAGCACCAGGTGAAGATGAACTGCATGGGTTTTGGTTGAAACATCTAACTGTTATACACCCACTCATTGCCAAGCAGTTCAACAATATACTACAAGGAGGAGAAATTGAAAAGTGGCTAACAACTGGGAAAACCTACCTAATAATGAAAAATCCAGCAAAAGGGGCAACACCAGGCAACTACAGGCCAATTACCTGCTTACCAACAACTTTCAAATTACTAACTGGTGTGGTAGCTGATGCAGTACAACAGCATCTAGTTGAAAACAATCTCTTTCCACCTGAGCAGAAAGGAAACCGCCCCAATAGCAGAGGAACAAAAGATCAACTCCTAATAGACAAAATGATCTTGGAAAACTGCAAGAGAAGGAAGACCAACCTGAATGTGGCATGGATTGACTACAAAAAGGCATTTGACTCTCTGCCACATGATTGGATAATAAAGTGCCTAGAAATAACAGGAGTCAGTAGAAACATCAGAAAATTTGTGCAAAGATCGATGGCACAATGGAAGACACAGTTGCAGATCAATGGTGAGAGGCTGGGAGAGGTTAATATCAAGATAGGAATATTTCAAGGAGATTCATTATCACCATTACTATTTGTTATTGCACTGTTTCCTCTGTCAACAATACTGAATAACTCAGGACATGGCTATCAAACATCAAAAACATCTGCCAGACTATCCCACCTCCTTTATATGGATGATCTGAAGCTGTATGGAAAAACATCATCTGAAATAGAATCGCTGCTCAACACTGTCCGTATATATAGCCAAGATATTGTAATGGAGTTTGGCTTGGACAAATGTGCCACACTTACTATCAAACAAGGAAAAATAATGAAAACTGAAGGAATCAAGATGCCCCACGAAAATAACATTAAGAGTCTGGATGAGGAAGAGTACTACAAATACTTGGGTATCCTTCAAGCTGACAACATCAAGCACACTGAAGTCAAGAAAAGATTAGAGGTGAATACATCAGAGAGTGAAGAAATCTTAAAATCCAAACTCAATGGAGGAAATACCATAAAGGCAATCAACACCTGGGCATCCCAGTCACATTAGGTACACAGCTGGAATAGTGGACTGGACTCAAGCAGAACTAAAAGCAATGAATTAGGCAGACCAGAAAAATAATGACAATGAATCACGCCCTTCATCCACGCAGTGACATTGATAGACTTTAGCTCCAAGGGCAAATAGGTGGGCGTGGAATGCTACAAGTACATCAGATGGTTGAAGAATAAAAATGGCTTTGGAAGAATATCTGAAGAACAATGATGAAGATGCACTGAAATTAGTATATCAGGAAGGCTTACTAACTACTGGAGAGACCAAACTGGCCTACAAGAAAGACCAAATGAAGAACAGAATAGAGGCATGGGAAGACAAGCACTACATGGCCAATACATGAAAAAAATAGCTGGGAAAGCAGATAATAATAAAACCTGGCAATGGCTAAGAGCAGGAAAATTGAAGAAAGAGACCGAGGGACTAATTCTGGCTGCACAAGACCAAGCCTTAAGGACAAATGCATACAAAGTCAAAATTGAGAAGACAGCAACAGACAGTAAGTGCCGCCTATGCAAAGAAGCTGAAGAAACAGTGGACCACTTGGTAAGCTGTTGCAAGAAGATTGCACAAACTGATTACAAGCAGCAGCATGACAAAGTAGCAACAATGGTGCATTGGAAGATCTGCAAAAAATATCATTTGCCTGTAAGCAAAAACTGGTGGGATCATAAAATATAGAAAGTCATAGAAAATGATAAAATTAAACTGCTCTGGTACTTCAGAATTCAAACAGACAAGCACCTGCAACATAACACCCCAGACTTAACAATTGTCGATAAGAAAGACAAAAAAGTCTGGATAGTGGACGTGGCAGTGCCTGGAGATAGCAGAATAGAAGAGAAAGAACTGTAGAAGATAACAAAATACAAAGACCTACAAATAGAAATAGAAAGACTGTGGCAAAAGCAAGCAAGGGTAGTACCAATAGTCATAGGCTCCTTGGGTGCAATCCCAAAACAACTGGAGCACCACTTGAACACAATTGGCATTGACAAATTCGCTATTAGTCAATTGCAAAAGGCGGCCTTATTAGGAACTGCTTCATCCTGCGACGATATCTGTAATACCATCAACATCCACATCTGCCTATCCAGGTCCCGGGTAAGGACTCGATAGGTAGACAAATGCCAAATCCAGTCTGAAACATCTGGCTGACTGTGCATGATCACGATGATAATAATATAATATGATCCATATTATTATGGCTTCATCGCCGTCACCATGTTCAGACTGGATTTTGCATTTTGTCTACCTATCGAGTCCTTACCCAGGACCTGGGATAGGCAGATGTGGATGTTTGATGGTATTACAGGTATCGTCGCAGGATGGAAGCAGTTCCTAATAAGGCCGCCTTTTGCCATTGACTAATAGCGAATTTGTCAATGCCAATGGTGTTCAAGTAGTGCTCCAGTTGTTTTGGGATTGCACCCAAGGAGCCTATGACTATTGGTACTACCCTTGCTTGCTTTTGCCACAGTCTTTCTATTTCTATTTGTAGGTCTTTGTATTTTGTTATCTTCTCCAGTTTTTTCTCGTCTATTCTGCTCTCTCCAGGTACTGCCACGTCCACTATCCAGACTTTTTTGTCTTTCTTATCGACAATTGTTAAGTCTGGGGTGTTATGTTGCAGGTGCTTGTCTGTTTGAATTCTGAAGTCCCAGAGCAGTTTAATTTTATCATTTTTATGACTTTCTCTATTTTATGATCCCACCAGTTTTTGCTTACAGGCAAATGATATTTTTTGCAGATCTTCCAATGCACCATTGTTGCTACTTTGTCATGCCGCTGCTTGTAATCAGTTTGTGCATTCTTCTTGCAACAGCTTACCAAGTGGTCCACTGTTTCTTCAGCTTCTTTGCATAGGCGGCACTTACTGTCTGTTGCTGTCTTCTCAATTTTGACTTTGTATGCATTTGTCCTTAAGGCTTGGTCTTGTGCAGCCAGAATTAGTCCCTCGGTCTCTTTCTTCAATTTTCCTGCTCTTAGCCATTGCCAGGTTTTATTATTATCTGCTTTCCCAGCTATTTTTTTAATGTATTGGCCATGTAGTGCTTTGTCTTCCCATGCCTCTATTCTGTTCTTCATTTGGTCTTTCTTGTAGGCCAGTTTGGTCTCTCCAGTAGTCAGTAAGACCTTCCTGATATACTAATTTCAGTGCATCTTCATCATTGTTTTTCAGATATTCTTCCAAAGCCATTTTTTCTTCTTCAACCATCTGATGTACTTGTAGCATTCCACGCCCACCTATTGCCTTGGTAGATAAAGTCTATCAATGTCACTGCGTGGATGAAGGGCATGATTCATTGTCATTATTTTTCTGGTCTGCCTATCCATTGCTTTTAGTTCTGCTTGAGTCCAGTCCACTATTCCAGCTGTGTACCTAATGACTGGGATTGCCCAGGTGTTGATTGCCTTTATGGTATTTCCTCCATTGAGTTTGGACTTTAAGATCTTCTTCACTCTCTTGATGTATTCACTTCTAATCTTTTTTTTTGACTTCAGTGTGCTTGATGTTGTCAGCTTGAAGGATACCCAAGTATTTGTAGTATTCTTCCTCATCCAGACTCTTAATGTTATTTTTGTGGGGCATCTTGATTCCTTCAGTTTTCACTATTTTTCCTTGTTTGATAGTAAGTGTGGCACATTTGTCCAAGCAAAACTCCATTACAATATCTTGGCTATATATACGGACAGTGTTGAGCAGCGATTCTATTTCAGATGATGTTTTTCCATACAGCTTCAGATCAGCCATGTAAAGGAGGTGGGATAGTCTAGCAGATGTTTTTGATGTTTGATAGCCATGTCCTGAGTTATTCAGTATTGTTGACAGAGGAAACAAATAGTAATGGTGATAATGAATCTCCTTGAAATATTCCTCTCTTGATATTAACCTCTCCCAGCCTCTCACCATTGATCTGCAACTGTGTCTTCCATTGTGGCAAATCGATCTTGCACAATTGTCTGATGTTTTCTACTGACTCCTGTTATTTCTAGGCACTGATTATCCAACCATGTGCAAAGTCAAAATGCCTTTTTGTAGTCAATCCATGCCACATTCAGGTTGGTCTTCCGTCTCTTGCAGTTTTCCAAGATCATTTTGTCTATCAGGAGTTGATCTTTTGTTCCTCTGCTATTGGGGCGGTTTCCTTTCTGCTCAGGTGGAAAGAGATTGTTTTCAACTAGATGCTGTTGCACTGCATCAGCTACTACACCAGTTAGTAATTTGAAAGTTGTTGGTAAGCAGGTAATTGGCCTGTAGTTACCTGGTGTTGCCCCTTTTGCTGGATTTTTCCTTATTAGGTAGGTTTTCCCAGTTGTTAGCCACTTTTCAATTTCTCCACCTTGTAGTATATTGTTGAACTGCTTGGCAATGAGTGGGTGTATAACAGTTAGATGTTTCAATCAAAACCCATGCAGTTCATCTTCACCTGGTGCTGACCAATTTTTGATTTTCTTTGCTCTTTTTTCTACCATTTTTTGTTGTTATTACTAGTTCTTTCATTTCAACTTCTGTTTTATTTGCATCCACCTCTTTTAACCAAGCCACATCCTTGTTGTATTTCTTTGGGTTATCCCATATCTGCTTCCAGAACTGCACTGTTTCTTCCTGGTCAGGTACTGACTGATTCATTGCAGTTTCTCCATTGATGGATTGGTAGAAAACGTTTCTGATTGGATTGAAATTGGAGGTTTTGCTTATAGTTTGCAATTTGAGCTTCATATCTACTGATTTTCCTGGCTATAGCTGTTATTTGTTGCTTTATTATTTCCAGTGCTTCCTTGATCTTCCTTGTTTCTAAGTGGTATTTCTTGATTCGGTATTCTTTGGTCTTCTTGTTCTTCAGCTTCTTTTCTTTCATCTGTTCTAGCTTGCTTGCATGTGATCTTAACTTGCTGATCTTATTTTTTAATCTAACCTTCCATTTTTGTGGTGCACTGTTTGTTTGTTTTTCTTCTTTGTTGATTTTGCATCCCAGGTATTCAGTTATAACTGCAGCTGTGCTGTACATTAATTGGTTTGTTTCTTGCAGTGAATTGGTGCTTATACTTGATATTGCAGTATTTGCATCTTTTAATGCTTGTGCTAGCTGTTTCTTTGAAACAAGCTTCAATGCAGGCAGCCTTATTCTGTTGTTTTTGTGCTGTTCTAGATGCTCAGTTATTCTTTGTTTCAATTCTTCTATTTCTTTAGTTAGAGGGTTTTGTTCTTCCTGAGGAAGAGGTGCCTGGTTTCCAAATGAGAACAGTTGTATATCTCTACTGGATTCTTTCATTGCCAACTCCCCCTGGTTTGCCTCTACATTCTGAATTACTTCTGGTAAAGCTTTGATTTCTTTGCCCTGGGTAAACCTTTGAAGTTCGTCCAATTCTGTTTCTGTGAATACTTTATTTCGTGTTATAAATCGGCGTTGATCTGCTAGTCTCTGTTCTGTTATTTCTGATTCTGGATGTTGTTCTTTCCAGAATTGGTGCATTCGTTTTAGATATCCTCGTCTTGTTGGACTTGATCTGTATTAACAGATCATTATTTCTTTGTTTTCCATCACTGTGTATCTGCGACGGGTAAACACCTTTTCTTCCAGTAGTTCTGCAGCTGCTGGCCCTGGTTGCTCAGCCAACAGTCCTGAGTCCTGTAACCCATTTTTCACCAGATATCCAGGAACTCCAATATCTAGCGCGGACCTTGTTAACCCGGGCGACATCCAAGCCGGTATGGCATTCTGTAATTTACGTCTCACCATATTTTTTATGGGAGAGACACTCTTTGTCTGACTCCTCTGATGAGACCTGTCCAGTATGGTTGAACCTCTGGCATAGCTCTCATCTTCCTCAGAGTACACAAGCCCCACAACCACGTCAAGGTAGTGCCTCACTGGGGGGTAGTGCCTTTATTATTATTATTATTATTATTATTATTATTATTATTATTATTATTATTATTATTATTATTATTATTATGTGTAGCAAGAGAGGGGAATGAGCCAAAGCGAACCAAGCCTGAGGGAGAGGCAGCTGCAGCTGCAGGACTGTCTGAGCTCGGCAGAAGCCCCAGGAGCCAGCAGGGCTCCAGCTGATTGGCGCTTCCAGAAGCAACTCAAAGCTGGAGGTGAACTGGAGAAAAAGGTGGGGGGGAGAGAGGAGAGGCTATAAAACAGTGGTTCACAACCTGTGGGTCGCAACCCTTTTGGGGGTCGAATGACCATTTCACAGGGGTCGCCAAAGACCAGGGCTTTTTTTTTTTCATAGAACGCTCAGAATGGTGTTCCGGCATGTTTTTTGATGGATTTTTTCAACTTTTCTATGAGGTGTGCTACTCCCTCTATTCTTTTGAACGCCAACAGAATAGACTCTATTTGAATAGACTCTTAATCTATTGGCTTTCGAACACCAATAGAATAGACTCTATTTAAATAGGCCGTGACCTCCAACTGGTCGTAAGTCGAGGACTACTCAACCGGTCATAAGTCGAGGACTATTCAACTGGTGCAGCACCATTTGCAGAATGGGACTTTTGGTGGGCTCATCAGGGCAGAGACAGCCTGGACAATTCCTATTGGCTTTTGAAAGCCAATAGAATTAGACTCTATTCAAGAGAGTCTATTCTATTGGCTTTCAAAAGCCAATAGAATAAAAGGGAGTAGCACAGCTAGGGAAAAGGGGGAAAAAATGGCGGACTGCGTTGTTTGGCGACCCCTGTGAAATGGGCGGTCGACCCCAAATGGAGTCCCGACCCTCAGGTTGAGAACCACTGGAATAGACTCTTAATCTATTGGCTTTCGAACACCAATAGAATAGAGTCTATTCTATTGACTTTCGAAAACCAATAGGAATTTGTTTCTGTTTCTGGACTGCTGAGTGCACCAAAAGTTCCATCTGAAAAACATTGCTGCAAGTTCTCTGCAGCAAAGGCGACTTTGCAGCAACTTTCCACTCATCCCTGCTGAGCAATTACAGAATGCCATCTTCTACTCTACTACTGTAAGTAAAAGAGGACCAGGGGTGGGAGTTGGATAGCAGCGCTTAACTCTGCCCTGCCAAAAAAGCGTGCTCACCTCATGTGCCATCGGTGTGGTGTGCGGGTGGTGCCGTGGGAGCCGCGGGGCCTGCTTCATGCAGCAGAGCTGAGTGGGACAGGTGGCGGTGGAGGTGTTCCTGGCAGGGCAGTGGCTGGCACTGCATGCGAAAGTGGCGCACATGGGGCATGTGGGGTGCGGCGGATGGCTGAGCAGCCAGCCAGGTTCCATGTCATCCGCCAACAGTATCAGGGCCATGGTCCTGGTGAGCTGATGGTGCAGGGCGGGCGCCCAGGAGTCCCCAAGCGAGGAAGGCAGGCAGGCAAGTGCCAGGCTGAGGCAAGCTGGGCATCCCGGGGTGCGAACAATAACCGGCCTCTCTCGGGCATCTCTAAGGACAGCCCTGGGTGAGCAGCACTGCTGACCCTGGAGAGAGACCCCCTCGCTGAACCCTCCAGGCTTTAAGGGTTTTGCCCAGACCCCTGAAGGGAGTGAGGGGAGGCTGGCCTGGCCAGTGCTTGACCTGCGCCACCGCTGCCTGATCCTGAGCCTACATGGCCGCCCAGGAGCACCTGGCCCGCAATGCCTGCTGCCACCTGGGCCTGCCTGCCATCCGTACCCTCCCTGCTGCCCACTGGCATCCACTCGGGCGGCAAATTCAAGTGCTGTACCATCAGTGTGGTGTGCGGGTGGTGCTGTGGGACCCGCTTCACACAGTGGGGCTGCACGGGACAGGCGGTGGCCGAGGTGGTTCTGGTGGGGCTGCGGCTGGTGCTGCATGCGAAAGTGGCACACGTGGGGCACGGCGGATGGCTGAACAGCCAGCAAGGTTTCATGTCATCCATGCCTGCAGCATTGGAGTCACGGTCCTGGTGAGCTGATGGCACAAGGCAGGCACCTGAGAGTTCCCGAGGGAGGCAGGAAGGCATGCAGGCTGGCAGGCAAGTGCTGGGCCGCAGTCTGCGCCCTACGGGAGGAAAGGCTCTGCTGAAGAGTGGCGACAGTGGTGGTGCTGCTACTGAGCGGAGAGTGGCCATAGCTGGGGGGGTTTCAGGGGACCCTGCCTGCGCCCCTCCCTGGCTGATAAAGCCAGATGGGGGTCCCCTCTCAGGAGCCCGCCCAAGGCAAATGGTGTCCCGGGACGTGAACAGTAACCGGCCTCTCTTGGGTGTCTCTACAGGCAGCCCAGGGCGAGCAGCACTGCTGACCCTGGAGAGAGACCCTCTTGCTGAAGCCTCCGGGCTTTAAAGGTTCTGCCCAGACCCCTGAAGGGAGTGAGGGGAGGCTGGCCCAGCCGGTGCTTGACCTGCAGTGCCGCTGCCTCATCCTGAGCCTACGTGGCTGCCTGGGAGCACCTGGCCCATGCCGCCTGCTGCTGCCTGGGCCTGCCTGCTGTCTTCACCTTCCCGCCACACCCCACTGGCATCCAGCTCAGGTGGCGAATTCAAGTGCTGCACCATCAATGTGGTGTGTGGGTGGTGCAATGGGAGCCGCGGGGCCTGCTTCACACAGCGGGGCTGCATTGGACAGGCGGCGGTGGAGGTGGTTCTGGCGGGGCAGCGGCTGGCAGTGCATGCAAAAGTGCCATGCGTGGGGCACGGCGGATGGCTGAGCAGCCAGCCAGGCTCCATGTCATCCACGCCTGCAGCAGCATCGGGGCTGCAGTCCTAGTGAGCTGACGGCGCAGGGCAGGTGCCTGGGAGTCCCCGAGGCATGCAGGGAGGAGGAAAGGTTCTGTTGAAGAGCGGCGGTGGCACTGCTGCTGAGCGGAGAGTGGCCATAGCTGGGGGGGTGTTGGGGACCCACCTGCACCCCTCCCAGGCTGACAAAGCCAGACGGGGATCCCCTCTCGGGAGCCCGCCCAAGGCAAGCCAGGGCATGAACAATAACTGGCTAACCGTAACAATAATCCCTTCGCTAAAGCCTCCGTGCTTTAAGGGCTCCGCTCAGACCCCTGAAGGGAGTGAAGGGAGGCTGAAGACTCCCATGGGGCCAAGCCAAGCTTCCCACAGATGGCTGGGCGCTTCTATGCTCCAGGGAGGTCCAAGGGGCTTCCGAGTCAGGCCCGGAGCAGACTTTGGCTTTCTTCAGTACAAGTTAAGATCAGGTTTCCTTGCAAGCAGAAGGGGAGGATATTCTATACAAGTTGACACATATTAGTAGGCCATAGTTTCCTGAATATGCCCCAAACTGACTGATTTAGGACATACACTGTGTCATAAATGTTGCTTTGCAATGACTGGATTCAAACATCACTTTAAGCATGCATTTTGGGTTATACATTGCTGGCTGTGGAATTCTGGGAGTTGAAGTCCACATGCCTTAAAATTATCAAGGTTCAGAAACATTGGGTTATAGTTACATGTATGTAACAAAAAAAACAACACAGAGAATGGTAAATCATAGGAAACTTTAATGAACTGTATTGCCAGAACTACGCCATGTATAACCTTTTGTATTATTAAAACTATTGTTATATATTACTTTCATTAGCAAACCATCCCATGACTATGGATCGTGCAGAGGGGAACATTAAGAAAAGAAAATATTGTGAGGCTTTTCTACAATATGGTTTTGCATCAATAACTGCAGCTGGAAAAGAGAAACCACAATGTGTCATATGCTGTGAAGTCCTATCAGCCGAATCCATGAAGCCAAACAAACTGAAATGGCATTTTGAGACCATGCATCCGAGCTTTGCTGGCAAGGATACCAAGTATTTTAGATGCAAGGCTGATGGACTCAAGAAAGCCAAACTTGACACTGGTGGCAAGTACCACAAACACAACGTGGCAACTGTTGAAGCTTCTTATGCGATGGCACTCAGAATCACCAGAGCTATGAACCCTCACACTATTGCAGAGGAGTTACTGTTGCCAGCGCCAAAGACATTGTTCAACTTATGATCAGAGATGAATTTGTGACGAAATTGAATGCAATTTCCTTATCTAACAACACTGTCCGCAGAAGAATAGATGACATGTTTGCTGATATTCTTGGTCAGGTACTCCAAGAAATTAAATCTGCTCCACTTCCAATATTTAGTATCCAGCTTGATAAATCTACAGACGCTGCAAACTGTTCACAGTTACTAGTTTATGTGAGGTATATTAATGATGGCGATTTTAAAGATGAGGGTTTTTTTTTCTTGCAAACCTCTTGAAACAACAACTACTGCATGTGATGTATTTGACACAGTTGGTTCATTTCTGAAAGAGCATAACATCTCTTGGGAAAAGGTTTGTGGTGTTTGCACAGATGGTGCTCTAGCTATGCTAGGATGTCACTCTGGATTTCAACGTTTGGTTCTGAATGAGTCACCAAAAGTCATCGGAACTCACTGTATGATTCATCAGCAAATATTAGCATCAAAGACGCTGCCACAAGAGTTACAAGAAGTAATGAGAAGCGTCATAAATTCTGTCAACTTTGTGAAGGCGAGCAGTTTAAACAGTCGACTGTTTTCCCAACTGTGCAACAAACTGGATGCACCGAACAATGCTCTGCTATTTCACACTGAAGTGAGATGGTTGTCAAGAGGAAAAGTTTTAAAATGTGTTTTTGAGCTTCGTGATGAACTCAAAATGTTTTTAGGCAGAAAGGAAGACCGCACTTCGAGGCACTTTTCAGCGATAACAGTGAACTGCAGAAAATAGCTTACTGGTTGACATCTTTGCCATCTTGAATGAGTTAAATTTATCACTGCAAGGACCAAATGCAACATACCTCGATTTGTCTGCAAAGATCCAATCATTCCAAATGAAACTTTAGCTTGGCAAAAAAAAATGGATGAAAAAAATTTACATGTTGCCTACCTTATCTGCTTTCTTTGAGGAACATGACATTGAACCAGACAAAAGGACTACAGTGATCATTTCTGTGAAAGAACACTTGCACATGCTGGCAGATGAAATTTCATCGTACTTTCCAAATCTACCTGACACCACATAAAGCTTGGCATTCAATAGTTTCCTTAACACTTCTCTCACCAGCGTTATGTGATCAGTCATATTCATGCTGTATATCAGGATATCATCAAGATACACCAAAACCCCTTTGTACAAGTGATCATGTAGGACCTCATTAATCAACTGCATAAATATAGCTGGGGTCCCCTGTAGTCCAAATGGCATGACTTTGAACTGATAGCTCCCCATAGGACAGTTGAAGGCAGTTTTCCACTCATCTCCCTCTTTTATTCTCACCCGGTAGTATGCCTCTCTCAGATCTAATTTAGTGAAGACACTCCCCTTAGCCAGATGGGTTAATAAGTCCTTTAGGAGGGGGAGTGGTATTTATTTTCCCACTCACAGCATTGAGACCCTTATAGTCTATGCAGAGACAAAGAGACCCATCTTTTTTCTCTTTGAACAACACAGGGGCTCCCATGGTAGATTTGGCCCATTCGATAAACCCCCTCGCTAGGTTTTTGTTCACGTATCGCTGCATCTCCTCCATTTCGAGGGGTGAACATGGCATACATTCTCGGTCATGGGAGTTTGGCTCCAGGCACCAGTTCGATGGAGCAGTCATTGGGTCTGTGAGGGGGTAGGGTATCACATTCTTTTTCACTAAATGCCTCTGCCAGGTCCCAAGTATTACTTGGGGATGACTGGTTTGCCTGGAGGCAGTGAGGTGGCCATGTGTGCTCGCTCATTGGGTGGCCTAAGATGCCCAGCAACATCTGTTGAATCAATGGGGGGGATCAGGCCCTATAGGTAGTCTCACATTTTTCATTCCTTTCTCCCACCAGATAAATGGCTTCCATTTGTCTAACCAGGCTAGCCCTATGATCACCACTTCAGTCATTTTGGGTGCCACCAGGAAGCAAATAAACTCTCATCATGCACCTATTTCTAGGCACAAGGGCTTGGTTAATTGTGTGACAAGAGTACCTCCCATCAGGGAGCCATCAGCTTGCTCAAACCTCACCGGTTTGGAAAGCTGTTTTGCCCATATGCCCATTTTCATGGCAAACACCAGAGTAATAATGCAGTGGGTGTATCTTGAATCAATTAGTACATTTAAGTCCATTTGTGCCCCCAGACTTGGGGCTTATAAGTTTGGTGGCGAGTGAAAAAGGCGTGACTTGTCGATTCACCATCGGCTCCTTCATCGTCGCTTTCAAAAATGGGTAGAGTAGGGGCGGGTCCACCCCGAGTCCCGGCATCCTCCTGTGTGGAGGGTGTAATCTGGGCAACAGGTTCCTGCATGAGTCGGTTGGATCTTTCTCTCATTAACTGCTGAACAGGTTTCTTTCGCATTGCTGGTTCTGGTCTGCTCTACAGTCAGGGTAGGAGACTGGACAAGTGGCCGCTTGATGTCCTCCTTGTCCACACTGGAAACACTTGAAGGAAGAGCGTGTAGGTGGCCTGGGTCTCTCAGCCCTTGCAGTATTTGAAGGCTTTCATGGGGGTGATTGCTGTCCGAGTAGCTTTGGTTGCTGCTCAGGTTCATGTGGGGAGGCTTCTTATAGCAAGAGAGTTTAACATCTAGCTTCATGGCTGTCTGGTACCACTCCTGTAGCCGATCAGGTACTTCTCGATAGATGCAGGCCTGAGAGAGGTGATCATCTAATCCCTCGACAAAGTATTGAATCAGGGATTGTTCGGACCACCCTCTGTTCGGCCTGCTATCTTGAGGAACTCTCACACGTACTCCAGGGCACACCTCCTGGCTTGTTTTATTTTGTGAATTTGTCCTGCTGCTTTGAGGCCAATGGATGGGTCTTCAAATCGTTCTCTCAGACTTAAGAGAAAGAGGTGGGGATTTTCCAAGTCGGGGGCTTGCTCGCTATATAAATTATTCAGCCATTCAGCTGCTTCTCCTTATAGGTTGGATGCAATAACATCGACCATGGCACCTGAGTCCGGATAGTGGCAGGCCCAGCAGTTCAAGTGAGAACACACTTGGTTGAGGAAAAAAATCAGCTTCTCTGGGTCCCCATCAAAGGTTGCTCTGAAAGGTGGTGCAATTACAGGCTGTTGCTGCTGGCCCCACTGTGGCCGCTTGTGCAATGGTTGCTGGGCTCCCCACTGCTCTTGTGCCCCCCCAGTTGCTGTTGGCCCCATCCTGGCTGCAGATTTATGCCCAGGGTTTGCATGTTTGGGGGCTGTGGCCAATCTCCTTGCTGTGGCTGTTCTCTCACCAGCTGCTGATCTCCTGGCTTCTGTACCACCCCAAGGCATTGCAAGGCCTCTATTAGCTGTGGCAAGTTCAGAGGACATGGATCAGCCACCTGCTGGGGAACCCAATCTCCCCATTGCTGCAGAGGACTCAGACTGGGATTCCCCCTCTTTTCAGGGCTGGAGTCCCTGGCAGGAACATCTGCAATGGAAGGGCTGTAGGCTTCACTCTGTAGGAATTGATTTCTGGTTTTCATCTCTGAGTTTTGAAATCTTTCCAGTGATTCACCCACAACTTTGTTATCTCTCCATTCTGCTTATGAAGTCTTTGCTCTCAGCTGAGAAATCTGCCAGATTCCTCTCTCCCCCGGCTTACTGGCTGTTGCTTCCCCCCCCCCAGGGAAATTGTTGCAGCCAGGGGGCTGGCCTCAGGCAATCTTTCTTTCTCCATAATGAGATCTTCCCCAAATCTTTACCAACTCCTCTCAAGCCTAGAGGCAGTGGATGGAGTTCAGGACCCCAGGTCGTTTGAAAAGGATTTAGCTCTTAGCATGTTGTTATGGTTCCGGCTAACAAAACACTTCAAAGAACTTCCAGGCATTGATTTCCCTAAAAGTCTTTTATTGCTTCAAAATGTCGACACAGGCATAACGGAAGGTTTATGCTAAGATCTAAGTTCTCTTCCTCTGAGCAGTTAAATTATCAGCTGTTCCCTCCCTAAATTAGCTGTCACATATCACATTATCCAATTAGTGTGAAGGTCAAAGGTTTCCTTCCTCTTTCTTTCCCAGGCTTTACCCCCACCCTCTTCTGCTCTGTATTAACCCCAAAAATACCAGACAGTTCTGCATATTGTCAAAGCAAGAATATACAGTATTTACAGCATTGACACACTGGTATAGGGTCTCCTGCTTGAGCAGGCAGTTGGACTAGAAGACTTCCAAGGTCAGACAACAAATATTAAAATGTATTATTAAATAACAAATTAAAATATATTAATAATTATTAAAATTAAGTTAAAATATTACTGATCTTTATAGAAGCAGAAATCTGTTACTTATTGTAAAACAGTAAAAGATTGTGGGTTCTTGTAGCAAGCAACAATGAAGCAGATGCATTTTGATCTTCCTCATTTAACCTATATATTGTTGCATACCTCAGCCTCTATGTTATTCTGTGTACACACACACTGCATTGACATACACTCTCTAGCTCTCAGTGTGGTTACCCTATATCTAGAATATCACTCGTGCCATCATATCTGCAAATGAGATTTAGTCTTGCAAAAATACTCCTGCAAATATGAAGAGTGGGAAAAAAAAATCCTGCGAAGCAGGACAGAAAACTGAGGCCTTCAGAGGGGAATGCAACCAGGTGGGCGTGACTGGGTAGGTGTGGCCATCTGAGTGGATGGACGCAAAGAATTAGGTGCAGCCCATTCGGAGCAGATGACTAGGGGCAGGTGGGCGGCTGTGGCCAAGTGGACACAAGCAGGTCAGTGTGACTGGCTAGGAGGCACCAAGTGGGCATGGCCAGGTAGGTGCAGAACAAGTTACAATTGGAGGTGGAGCCAACATTAACTCAACATTAAGCTCAGCTTCTCCACTCTTTGTTTTGTCTCTGAAGGGGGTCTATGATGACTCACTGCAGCTAGGTGGGCATGACTTGGTAGGCGTGGCCGCCAGGTGGGTGTGGGTGAGTGGGCATGGCTGGCCCAATGTGAAGAATTAGGTGCAGCCCACTAGGGGCGGATGACGGGATGGCAGGTTGATGTGGCCAAGTGGATGCAAGCACGTAGGTGTGGCTAGCTAGGGGGCACCAGGTGGGCGTGGCCAGGTAGGCACAGAACAAGTCGCCGCAGGCAACTTCAGGCAGAGCCAACTTGGCACCCCAAAAGACCAAATATCACCTGGAGACGTGCTGGCAAACAGGAAGCAGGGAAGCGGGAAAATTTGAAAAGCAAAGGGTGGCTTTCCCCCTACCCCTTTAGAGCAGGGGTGTCAAACTCAATTTCATTGATCAGCATTGCAGTTACCCTTGGGGGGCTGGGTGGGTGTGGCCAGGATGGGTGCAGCTTACTGGGTGGGCGTAGATAAAGTGAGTGTGGCCTACATTGTCAATGGTGCCTGTGGGGGTCTGGGCAGGAGTGGGACAGATATGAGGGTCTCTGGCAGAAGGGGGTGGGACCAGGGCAAGTGCCAAGGCATGGTCCACTGGAGGAGCCTCACTGTTCCTCTCAGGCCATGTCGGGGGGGGGCTGGATGGTGGTGAAGGCTGCCTGGAGCCCTGGGCAGCAGAGGTCAAATGCCCAGCCTGACCTTCGAGCACCCATGGCACTAAGCCCAGCCCCACTTCCCCAAGGGGAGCCCAGCTGCACTTACCTCCTGCTCAAGGCTGCTGCTGCTGTGTTTGCTCTCCTTAGCCAGGTTGTTCATGATGGGTACCAGGGCAAAGTCAGAGGGAGGCCCATTCCCTCTCCATGGGAGGAGACCCAGCTTTGTATCCAAAGCTTCCTTAGTAATAGGATGGGAGACCCCCAAGATAGGCAAAGGGATGGTGAAAGGGCAGCAGAGCAGGACTAAGGCAGGACTTCCCTCAGACCCTCCCTCTCCTTTCCTTCTTTCCTTTCTTCCTAAGTACAGAGTGGTGAGAAAATATTTGAGATGAGGGAGGGAGAAAAACAGGCAAGAAATGCAGTTGGGGAGGTGTCACCTTCATGGGGAATGAAAAAATGCACCATTGCCTGGAAGTGGCCAGCACATCGCCCTCACCTACTTCACATATCTGGCTTGGTGGGTTCTGGGAGAGGGGATGCCATGAGCAGCATGAGAGTCAACGTTACCTGCGCAATGCTGCCCAGCCCCCAGCCTGCCCAGTTTCAGCAGGCAGTGAGGCGCTCTCCTCACAGCACTGAGAGGCTGAGCCAGGCAGCATGAATCCAAAAAGCGCAATGCTGCCCAGCCCTCAGCCTACCCGGTTTCGGCAGGCAGCAGAGCGTTTTCCTCACAGTGCTGAGAGGTTGAGCCAGGTGATGCAAAGCTCACAAGCTTTGCACCTTGCTGCCTGCTGAAACTGGGCAGGCTTGGGGCTAGGCAGCATTGCACTTCTCATCAGATTTGCGCTACCCGGCTCAGCCTCCAGCGCTGTGAGGAGAGAGCCCCGCTGCCTGCCGAAACCCCTCCTCCGGAGCCGGATATATGAAGTAGGTGAGGGCCATTTGCTGGCCACTTCCAGGCGATGGTGCATTTCTTCATTCCTCACAAAGAGTGACACCTCCCCAGCATGCATCCAGGGGGTGGGGACAATGCGGCAGGTGCTGGTTCCTTGCTGTTTCCAGACGGTCATGTGGAGCTAAGACTGAATGCGTTTCAGCATAGATGGCCACCACAAAATTGTACATTGGTTCCCGGCCAGCAAGCCTGGGCCAGGGCCAAGGCAGTGGGGGCCGTTCCCTCAGTTTTCAGGATGGCTTCGTGGGCCACATGAAACCACTTTGTTGGCCGCATCCAGCCCCCGGGCCTTGTGTTTGACATGTCTGCTTGCTGTTTCCTGAGCAGAGATTGCTCTCTCTGGCAGGGAAGGGAGGGGCTGGATTTCCCCCCCCCCATTTAGTGAAAAGGAGCGGGGTTTTTTTGCTGTTTTTTGAGCAGAGATTTCTCTGCTATGTTTGGGGGGCTGGTTCACAACATGGAGCACATGAGGATGATCAGTGCTGGATGTAACTTCTACATTTCTTTAGAGTTATAAATTCAGAAATCTCACTGAAGCAAAAAAGGGATTCATCATTGCCCATTTGGTCAAATCCACAGAAATGAGGAAGGGAGTGTGGAAATGGAGAAGGAGGAGATAAACAGAAGGAGGGGAGGGTGGATATTTTATATTTTCAGTAGTTTGACATTGTTCTGTTGTCCCCAAATGGGGTCTGAGTCTGGTGCTGAGGCTGATGAAGAACACCTGGCACAAGGTGCAGGTTTTTCTTTTCTTTTATTGAAGTGCTGCAAGAAAAGGGAACCTGGCCAAAATGCCAAGGAACCTCAAACCACAGAATTAAGAAAGCTTTATACATTTTCAGTAAGGAGAAGATGGGATAAGGGTGGGATATATAAGAAATATCATCTAATAAATATTTCAATAATGATCTAACAATTATTCTATTGGTCTCTAGCTGTCCCTATTCCTAAGCCTTGGCTAATGAATGATTCAGGAGTTATCTAATACACATCCTATTGCTCCAGGCCATCTCTATTCCTAATTTGTAGCTGAGCTTGCAAGATACCTAAGTCTTTGTTACTTTTATCAGCTCTCTTAACTGTAAGATGTTAAGAAAAAGACTCAGGCATGTCTTGAGCAGAGATTTGAAGCTGCTGCAGAGCTGCTTGTCACAGCTTGAGACAGCTTGAGAGTCTCTGTGTGTTTATTGGTTTTTATATACTTTTTACATACATGGGCTTTACCATTAAATGCTGGTATTTTACATTCATAAGTTTAACCATTAGATGCTGACATAAAGTTTCTTCATTGGAAAATTCCTTCATATAAGCAACTATTTTCTAGTAACACATTACCTGATCAAAGACCAGGTAAGAACAAATACAGATAGATCAGAAAGAGAAAGAACTGACAAAGGCAGGAAGAGATAGCAAGTAACATAAGACTATTATCTATTTAGGTGAGGCATTAAGTCAAAAGGGGATGACCTTCTGGCTGCTTCATTGGGACAAAGGGTATCGAAAGGTTATGAGGTTTGTGGGGGGGAAAGCATGGCAGTTTGCTGCGCATGCATTTTTCCCCATATCTCACTCTTCTCTATTAGCGAGGACATTATCCTAAGCAGGAGTAGTTAGTGGGTCTTAGTTTAGTATGGAAGATTGCAAGACATCTTTTTAAGTAAAGAGAAAAGACATTGAAATAAACAACAACAGCTGATAAGGATAGCAACTATTATAATGAAATATTGAACAATCTGTCCAAGAAGGCCAATGGGAAGCCATGACCATAGAGCACTCCACCAATTTCCTAAGATATCAATTTTTAAATCAGAAGTCAAGATATGTAAAACATTAATTTGCTTTTGAATAACGCCAGATTGATCAAAAAGATTGAAACAACACATAAAACTGAAGCTGGGACACACACAGGTATAAGACAGATAGTAGATTTTCCATGTCATATGATTCAGAAATACAAAAGTCTGTCACTTGTGTTACATTAGCTAATTGTACCCAAATATTATATTTCATTCGTGATTCTAAAGGATGAGGTGGGAGAACTTGAGCCCCCACACAGCAATTAAGAAGGAAAGAGAGGCAAAGAATGACTAAAGAATTTGCAGTCAAAACCACAAATATGGCAGTGCATAAATTCTCTGGTGTAGATTCTTTTCCATGTTGCCGCAGAACCTCCTGTGCTTTGGATGTTAGGTTCTTCACATTGCCCCAGGTCGTTGGCCAACTGCGATGGAGAGAGCAAAAGGGACGTTGTGCTATCTGAAGAGTCACCTGCTTCATTTCCGGGATTGGGTACTGGATTTGATGCCACGACATCTTTGGCTGGTCACACACACCGGGCTGGAATCCAGAGAGGGCCTGTAGGAGCAAGCACAGCAGCATAGCCTCATCCCCATGTTAATAAGGGAACTGGACCTAACCAGGTTTTATCAGGTAATTGCCTATAATATACCAATGGATTAGGGAGCACAGCTTTTTGCTGAAAGTGATGCTGGTAGGCAGTAGTGTTTTGAAAAGAAATATTTAGCTGGTTTAAAGTTATTAAGACCTTACTGACTTGATGAGTTACCCATGCCAAATTAGGTACCCTTGATCCCTCCTTTTTTAATTGTTTAAGTAAGCATTCTTTAATTGAACAATTGGCTCGTTCCACAATAACTTGGCCAGTAGAATTATAGGGAAGGCCATGACGAAGATGAATATTCCATGTAGTGCAAAACTGTAGGAAGGTAGTGAAAGTGTAAGCTGGGCCATTATCTGTTTTTATAACAGCCGGTTTTCCCAAAGCCGTAATAGCAGCCATAAGATGGGAAATGACATGATTAGAGGTTTCTCCCCATTGGGGGGTTGCCCAAATGGCACCGGAAAAAGTGTCAATTGAAACATGGAGATATTTCCAAAGTGCTAGAGATGGAACGTGAGTAACATCCATTTGCCATAATTGATTGGCTTCTAAACCATGTGGGTTAACACCTGTGTCTCCTATAGGGGATAGACCTGCCCATTGAGGACAAGCGGAAATGATTTGTTTCGCTTGGTTTAGAGGAATATGGCAGGATTGTGTCAGGCCATGAGCATTTTGATGGAAAAAAAAGTGACTATAAAAGGGATCAGAAAACAAAGTGGGTAAGATCAGCAGCGTCCACCTCAGAGAGAGGTCCAGGAAAAGAGGAATGACTTTGAATGTATGAAACAAAATATGGATGAGTATGATCCTGTAATAAATGCCTCAAAGTTAAAAACAAAGATAATAAATTAGCATCTAGTCTGGGTGTTAGATAAGCACCAGGTAAATTAACAATAAATTGACAGACATAGTGAGAGTCAGAAATGAGATTAAATGGTTTTTGAGCAAAAAGTGTGAAAAGCAAGAATAGCAGCTGCAAGTTCCGATCATTACGGTGTGGGTTCCACAGCTGTGTAAAGAGTGTGCCATTTCGCTGTTGATTCATCTTGATATGTGATTGCTCCTCTAGTCTTACCGTCATCAGAAAATACAGTAATAGTATCAGATAAAGGCTGATTTGAAAGCATAGAGGAAATGTGAAAAGAGGAAGTCATTAAGAATGTAAAGCGAGGGTCTTTAGGTAAATGATAGGAAATCTTCCCTACATAGTCTATCAAAGCAATTTGTAAAGCTTGACATGTCTGAAATGCAAATTCAAAATTAGATTTAGCAACAGGGATACAAATGTCCACCAAGTCTGTGCCAGTGCGTTGAAGAGCCTGCAAATGGCCTTGTACTATTACATCTGATATAGCAAGAAAAATGTGTAAAATATTATGGGAAGGAGTGTTTGGTAAGTAGAGCCATTCAATACAATAAACTTGATTGTTCTTTATAGCAGAAAGGACTGCTGTAGGTAATTTCTCAGTGGGGAAGATTAATAAGGTTAGTGGAGAATTTAGAACAGGAATAGGTCAACGAATTTAGTTCTTATAATTGAATTAATTTGTTTAATAACATCTTGCACTGCCGAAGGAATGGAGATTACATCTGCAGGGGATTTGCCCTGGGTGAATAACTCAAATAAGGGACTTAACAGACCTGTAGGTAAGCAAAAATAAGGTCTTACCCAATTAATAGTGCCCAAAATTTGTTGTAGCTTAACCAGCGAAATAGAAGAAGGTAAAGAAAACTGTGGAATATTAGGACTTGAATAACTTTGGAGAAGTTTGTGTCCTAAATAAACATATTGAAAGCAAAGCTGTACCTTTTCAGGGGCTATTTGTAATCCACTGTTGGCTAGATCTACTTGAAGTTCAGAAAGCCAATAAGATGGGATCGAAGGGACTCCAATAAGAATATCATCCATATAATGATATATTAATGCTGTTGGATGACGCTTACGAAAAGGAGCCAAAGCATTGGCTACAAAATATTGACACAAAGTGGGACTATTCAACATTCCTTGTGGTAATACAGTCCAATGGTAACGGCAAGTGGGTTCAGTGTGATTTATAGCTGGTACTGTAAAAGCAAATTTTTCTCTGTCTGCCATGCACAGAGGTATGGAGAAAAAACAATCTTTCAGATCTATGATCATCAATTGATGATCCTGTGGAATTAAATTTGGATTGGGTGTGCCACATTGCAGAGCTCCCATAGGCTGAATACATGCATTCACAGTATGGAGATCATATAGGAATCTCCATTTGCCACTTTTCTTTTTGATAACAAAAACTGGAGTGTTTCATGGACTAGTGGAAGGGGCAATGTGTTTGGCTTGTAATTGTTCTTGAACAAGAATTTTTAAGGCCTGTAATTTGTACAGAGGAAGAGGCCATTGTTCCACCCAAACAGGTGTAGTAGTTAACCAAGTTAAGGGTAAGGCAAACATTTTATTTATCGAAGGTGATGGTAGCCCCCCATTTACTAAGCAAGTCTTGTCCCCATAAGTTGACATGAATGTCAAGAATGAAAGGACAAAGTTGAACAGTTACAGTAGAATTGGGAAGACTTGCAGAAAGAAATTGTGTACTTTGTTGTGCACCTTGTCACCCTCCTACACCCCAAACATTAGGGCATGGGTGCAGGCCAATCTTTAGCTGAAATTACTGAAACATCAGCCCCTGTATCAATTATGCCCTCAAAAGGCTTACCCTGAAAAAAAGACTGTCTGAAGGGGTCGCTGGGTGGTGATTGGGGTGGTTAATGCAATTACAATGGGATCCATGGAACCAAACTCGCTGTCCCCTCGATCCCTATCACGATCCCCTGCAGGGACAAAATAGGGCAAATGGAGTAATTGTGCAGGACTAGTATTGCTTGGCAAAATCTATGGCATGTTAGTCCATATGTTGTGGTTCCGGCTAATGAAACATTCCAAAGAACTTCCAGGCATTTATTTTCCTAAAAGTCTTTTATTGTTACAAAATGTCGACACAGGCACAACGGAGGGGTGCTAGGATCTAAGTTCTCTTCCTCTGAGCAGTTAAATTATTAGCATGTTCCCTCCCTAAATTAGCCATTATATCTCACACTATCCAATTAGTGTGAAGGTCAAATGTTTTCTTCCTCTTTCTTTCCCAGGCTTTACCCCCAACGGCCCTTCTGCTCTTTATTAACCCAATTCTGCATATTGTCAAAAGCAAGAATATACAATATTTGCAGCATTGACATCTGGCCCCCCTTACAAGAAGGACAGATCCTGTAAAGTAAACAAAAGCATATGTTAAGGGTTATCTTTCGGTTTGTTGGGTTGTTTCATATGAAACCTTTTGACCAATCTGTCAGCTTTCACTTCACTGGATTTCACCCAGGTGACTTCAGACAATGGGTATCCCTTCCATTGGATTAGGTACTGCAATTTCCCTTTAAAAATTCTAGAATCAAAAATATGTTTTACTTCATAGTGGGTCTGCCCTGCAACTATGAGGGGCCCAGGTGCTTTCTTCAGGGGAGGTCTTAAAGTGGAGACCCAATAAGGCTTCAACAAGGCTACAATGGAAAACTGGGTGAATTTTCCCTAAAAGTCTAGGGAGTTTTAGTTTTACTGTGATTGGGTTGATGATCTTTACTATGAAGAAAGGCCTCAGGCAATCTTTCTTTCTCCATAATGAGATCTTCCCTGAATCTTTTGTGAATGGTCCTTTAAATAAGCAGAAATTTTAGCCATTTCTGCTAAATTAGAAACCTTAAATACCCATTTAAGAGTATCCTTCTTCCAATATTGACCCACCAATAATCTTGCTGCTGTTATTAAATTCAACATTAAGATAGTTTCTTTAATATTAAAGTCCACGAAAATGTATGGAGACGTAAACAGACCCAGAAACGTAAAGATCTTGAAGATGAGATTAAATGTAAGGAAAAGATTTTAATATCAAATCCAATGGACAATAAGTTAAAAGTTTCTATTACTTTGTTGAAGGAGCAATTTAATATGTTATTAGCAGATCAAATGGCAACTAATTTGAGGTATGTGAGACATAATATATTTTGTAATGCAAATAAACCTGGTAGATGGTTGGCTTATCAATTATGTAAGAAACAGAAATCGAGGATTATAGATAAAATAATTTATAAAGGTAAAGAAGTCTACCAACAAAATTTTATTAAAAAGTCTTTTTTAGATTTTTATTCTAAATTATATGCTAGTGAAAGTATACAAACTTCAGATATAAAAAAATATTTACAGGGAGCACATTTTCCTAGACTTACAAGTGATCAATGTGATGGGATTAATGGTTTAATTACTTTTGAAGAGATTATTTTTGCAATTAAACAAAGGTTGGTAAGACTCCAGGTACTGATGGGTTAACAGCGATTTATTATAAGATGTTATCTGAAGAAATGATAGAACCATTAAAGATATTTTTAATGATATTTTATCTGGAGCAGAATTACCTCCATCCTGGAGAATGGCCTTCATATCATTAATTCCAAAGGATGACCAGGATCTGTCCCAACCTAGAAATTATAGGCCTATATCTCTTTTAAATACAGATTATAAGATTTTTGCAAAGATATTGGCAAATAGATTAATGCAGGTTTTGAAACAATTGATTCATACTGACCAATCTGGATTTATAATGGGGAGATATATGAAAAACAATGTAAGACAAATTGTTAATTTAATAGAGTATTTGGATAAGAACAACCAAATCCCTGCTGCTTTAATATTTATAGATGCTGAGACAGCTTTTGATCAATTAGATTGGAATTTTCTATTGAAAGTTGTAGAGGAAATGAATTTTGGAGATAAATTCTTGTCTGCTCTCAAGGCCATTTATCAACAACAATCGGCGCAAATTATAATTAATGGGGGATTAACAGATGTATTTAAAATAGGAAAAGGTACAAGAGAGGCTTGTCCTTTATCCCCTTTGTTATTTGTATTAACAATGGAGATTTTACTTATTAAAATTCAAGATTCATCTAGATGAAAAGGAATAAAAATAAGTAAAATTGATTATAGGCTGAGAGCTTTTGCTGATGATTTGGTTGTGACATTATCCCATCCAACAGATTCGGTCAAAGATTTGGTTGAAATTTTAGTACAGTATGGACAGGTCTCTGGTTTTAAGATAAATAAGAATAAAACTAAAATATTATTGAAAAATATGTCTAGGAAGGGAAAAGATTTTATAGCTGAAACAACCGGTTATGAAATAGTTAATAAGGTTAAGTATTTAGGAGTATATATTACAACATCTAATGGAAAATTGTATAAGAATAATTATGAGTGCTTATGGGTTAAAGTTCAAAAAGATTTAAATGATTGGCAAAAGCTACAACTATCGTTATTGGGGAGAATTTCAGTAGTGAAGATGAGTGTTCTACCAAAGTTTCTTTTTTTGTTT